>NW_026047573.1:5237000-5551000 GCF_023864345.2 Schistocerca serialis cubense
AATTTGGGATCGGACAAGGGCTCTGTAGAGCTGCAGCAGCGTACAGCGATCTGCGCCAAAATTGGTGTTGCTCAGGCAACGGAGAGCAATGAGGTGCTGCCAGCATTTCTGCTTAAGCTGACGAAGATTGGGGAGCCAAGTCAACTGAGCGTCGAAAACCAGTCCTAGGAATTGATATGTCTCCACTACAGAGTGGATCGTCATTAAGATAAAGTGTGCGTTCCAGATGAACAGTGCGACACCGACAGAAGTGTATGACACACGACTTTGCGGCTGAAAACCCGAAGCCGTGGGCTAGAGCCCATGACTGCGCCTTCTGGATGGCTCCCTGGAGGCTCCACTCAGCAACAACAGTATTGGAGCAACAGTATGAAATTCAGAAGTTATCTGCACACAGAGAAGGCAAGATGGTGGGCCCGACAGCCGCTGATAGACCGTTAATGGCCACTAAAAATAGAGAGACACTCAATATAGAGCCCTGTGGGACTCCATTCTCCTGGATATGGATGGAACTATGGGAGCCACCAACTTGGACATGGAAAGTACGGAGCGACAGGAAGTTTTGGATAAAAATCGGGAGTGGTCCCCGGAGACCCTACTCATACAATGTGGCAAGGATATGACGCCACCAAGTCGTGTCGTATGCTTTACGTAAGCCAAAAAAGACTGCAATCAGGTGTTGCCGTCTGGAAAAGGCTGTTCGGATGGCAGACTCGATGGACACAAGATTATCAGTGGTAGAGCGACCCTGGCAAAAGCCGCCCTGACATGGAGCCAGCAAGCCACGTGACTCCAGGACCCAACCCAACTGCTGACATACCATACATTCCAGCAGCTTACAAATAACGTTGGTGAGGCTGATGGGCCGATAGATATCCACATCAAGCGGGTTTTTACCGGGTTTGAGCACCGGAATGATGGTTCTCTCCCGCCATTGCGATGGAAATACGCCATCGCACCAGATCCGGTTGAAGATGACGAGAAGGTGTCGCTTGTAGTCAGATGAGAGATGTTTAATCATCTGGCTCTGGAAGCGATCAGGCCCAGGAGCTGTGTCGGGGAAATGTGCAACAGAACTGAGGAGTTCCCACTCTGTAAATGGGGCGTTATAGGATACACTGTGACGTGTAGTGATTGAGATGACTTTCCCTTCCAGTCGCTGTCTGAGAATGCGAAAGTCTGTGGGGTAGTCCTCTGATGCAGAGGCTCGAGCAAATTTATTGTAACACTGGGGACAGCTGCTGGGGCCTGGTATCCGAAAAGACGTCTGATCTTTGCCCAGACTTGGGAAGGTGACTTGTGGCACCCAATGGTGGAGACGTATCTCTCCCAACACTCCTCCTTCCGTTGTTTGACAAGGTAGCGAACACGGGCATGGAGGCCTTTAAAAGCTACGTGCTACTCAAGGGAAGGGTGCCGCTTTTGACGCTGTAGAGCTCCCCGACGGGGCCCGCGGGGGAGGAGGATTTGGAAGGGAGAGATTTGGGAGGCAGAGGCATAGACACTGAATGGGGGGAGGAGGTGGAGGGGGGACAGGATAGGAGTGAGGATACCATGGAAGGAGTGGACACGACAGAGGCAAACAAAGTGGTCAACATCACGGGATGGAGGCGGTCATACTTCTTCCTGGCCTCAGAATAAGAGAGACGATCCAAAGTTTTGAGTTCTTTAATCTTCTTCTCCTTCTGATACGCGGGGCAGTCTAAGGATCTAGGCGAGTGGAGGCCAGGACAACTAACGCACCGAGGTGGTGGGGTGCATGTATGTTCCTCATGAAGAGGACGTCCACAATCGCCACAAAGGGGCTCAGCCTCACACCGTGACGACATGTGCCCAAAGTGCAAACACCGAAAACAGCGCATAGGAGGAGGGACGTAAGGTCGCACGTCGCACTGGTAGCACATCACCTTTACCTTCTCCGGGAGAACGTCCCCCTCGAAGGCGAGGATAAAGGCCCCAGTGTCGATGCGATGGTCTTTGAGGCCGCGCTGGACTCGCCGGACGAAATGCATGCCTCGGCGCTCCAGGTTGGCCCTGAGCTCCTCATCAGATTGCAGCAGGCGGTCCCGATGAAAAATAACCTCCTGCGTCCGATTCAGTGCCAGATGCGGGACAATGGACACTGGGATGTCCCCTAGTTGGTCGCACGCCTGGAGCGCCGCCGACTGTGCGGCGGAGGTGGTCTTTATAAGAACGGACCCCAAACGCATTTTACTGAGACCCTCGATTTCCCCGAAGATGTCCTCAATGTGCTGAACAAAGAACATGGGCTTGGAGGTGGCGAACGTCCCCCCATCGGTTCGAGAACAGACCAAATAGCCGGGGAAGTACTTCGCCCCAAGCCGGCGGGCCTGTTCTTCCTCCCAGGGAGTGGCCAAGGGGGAAAGGGCAGGAGAACCAGAACCATAGACAGTACCTTTCCGTTTAAAAGACTCGGCCGCAGAGTGACCTGTTACGTGTTGACGTTTCATCTGCGAAACGTCCGCCCCGATACCACCCACTCCGACCAGGGGCTCTCCCCACAGGCGCCACCCAGCCTCAGCAAGGGCCACCTGGCAGGATGACCATTGCCGGGAATCCTGATGCCCCAAGGAGACGGGCATCTACTCCTTGGCCGACGTGGGGAGGGTGCAGCTCAGGTATCGGCAGTACGATCCCTGTGTTGTCAGGGGGCTACAACCTAGAGGGTACATGACGACCCCACCACAACGGGCTGGCTACCGTGCTGGATTTCGGGTGCCATGGAAAGTCCATCATGATCGTAGGTGCAGATGGGGATGCACTATGGGCGCAACTTGTACAACCCATCAGGCGTTTAGGCCCAATTGGAGGAATAGTGGGTATGGTTACAACGCCGTTACAATGCTGAGTGCCAAGGTCTTAGCGCACTGAGGACCAGTGGTACACCACGTAAGGCGTCCTTCCCCAAAAGGCTCGTACTTCTGTAGAATTTTGAAAAATGGAGGTCAAACCCCAAGGGGGACCATCACATGGAAAGCTGAAATGGTTGAAACTCCTTTTAGTCGCCTCTTACGACAGGCAGGAATACCTCGGGCCTATTCTTACCCCGGACCCGCAGGGGGAGGTTGGTGAAGCTGATGGTGCCAGAACATTGCAGCGGTGGCGTGAGATGATGTCATATGCACAGGATTCAGGCGTTCAAATTTTCTCTTAGCGTCAGTGTAGGTCAGTCTCTCCAGGGTCTTGTACTCCATGTTTTTCCTTCCTTTCTGGAGAATCCTGCAGTCAGGCGAGTAAGGTGAATGGTGCTCTCCACAGATGACACATGGAGTATTGGGAAGGGATGGGCGTCCGCAATCTCGGCATGCGACACTGGAAGTACAGCGCGAAGACGTGTGGCCGAACTTCCAGCACTTAAAGCACCGCATCGGTGGAGGGATGTATCGCTTTACATCACACTGGTACACAATCACCTTGGCCTTCTCGGGCAATGTATAACCCTCAAAGGCCATGATGAAGGCACCGGTGGCAACCTGATTATCCTTCGGACCCCAGTGGACTCAGTGGGTGGAATGTACACCTCGCCACTCTAAAATGACATGCAGCTCATCGTCGCACTTCAAAAGAAGGTCTCTATGAAACATAATACCCTGGACCTTATTTAAGCTCTTATGGGGCGTGATGGTTACAGAAATATCCCCCAGCTTGTCACAAGCGTGTAACTCCCGTGACTGGGCGGAGGATGCTGTTTTGATCAAGACTGACCCAGATCTCATTTTGGACAAGCCCTCCACCTTCCCAAACTTGTCCTCTAACTGCTCAACAAAAAACTAAGGCTCCGTCATGAAAGATTCCCCATCACCTCTCGAACATACAAGGTACCGCAGTGAATAAGATCCGCTGCCGTCCTTAGCCTGACGTTCCTCCCATGGTGTGGCCAGGGAGGGGAACGATTTGGGGTTGTACTTCTGTGCATTGAATTGAGATCGTGATCACTTAGAGACTGCTGGTGTTTCACCACCAGCAAGAGATGATGGACTACGCATCTTCGCATGTCATCTGCCCTGATGCCACCCATTCTGCCCAGGGGCCCCTTCCCACAGGCGCCACCCAGCCACAGAAAGGGCCACCTGGCAGGATGGCCATTGCTGGGAGTCCTGATGCTCCAGGAGGAAGGGCATCTATCCCTTGGCATACATGGGGATTTAACGGCGCAGACAACAGGGTACATAGTGGCCCCAACACAATGGACTGGCTACTGTGCTGGATATCATGGTCATCGTCGACCCAGAAATCGGCACTGCATAGTGCCTGGTGGAAAACGCACACAGGAAGGTGTCCTCGCCCAAGAGATGGAGAATGGGCAGGACTGCAATTCGACGACGAGAAAGTGGGCTAAAGATCTCAATGCACATTAGACACAATGCACCTTGTAAGGCGCCCTTCCCCGGTTGGCTTTCTCTTCGGGAAAATTTTGAAGAATGGAAGTCAGACCATACAGGGGACCGTCACATAAAGACCGAAATATGTGAAACTCCTTTTAGTCGCCTCGTACGACAGGAAGGAATACCTAGGGCCTATACTAACCCCCAGACCGGCAGGGGAGACAGATCACCGAAGTTAAGCGCTGTCAGGCTGGGCTAAAACTTGAATGGGTGACAGAGCGAGTGGGATGCACTCAGCCCTTGTGAGGCAAACTGAGGAGTAGTACTTGATTGAGACGTAGCGGCTCTGGTCTCGTCAACTGACATACGGCCGGGAGAGCAGTGTGCTGACCACATGCCCCTCCATATCTGCATCGAGCGACGCCTGTTGTCCGAGGATGGCAAAGCGGCCGGTCGATACCGTTGGGCTTTCGTGGCCTGTTCGGACTGAGTTTAGCTCTTTTTAGTCGTCAAATATGGTGTGTCTAGCAAACCTGCTTTCTCGGATCTCCAGACAACGTTCAAACAAATCATATTAATGAGTTTCATTACAAAAAGAAAAGATTACAATACAAACTTTGTCAATTACACAGACGTGTCGCAAGAAAAGGGCGACGTGCAAAATAAGAAATGTTCTTCAGTATAAACAGTTCCCAAGTCCGTGTTATATAGATCGTACAAACAAAGTAACTAGTGTCGATGCAGCAGTAGAAGTCGCTAATCTTGAAGCTACTCTTCAACTGGGCCGCTAGCAGTCGGACGCGGCGCTTGTGTCCACTTCGCATAGGGGCCGCTGATGTCGCGTTGTCGTCCTAGAGAGTGGTCGGACAGCGTTCTACTAGCTGACCTCTTCTCACAGCTATCTCTTCTCACAGCTGTCTCTTCTCTGTCGTTCCCGACTGGCTTGCAGGCGCTTAACTCTACCCCGTAACAGAAGAGATCTCCTGCGCCTCGTACTCATACTGATTTATGGATAGCCCTACATTGTGCCAGTTACCTCCGGCAATACTTCAGACGTTAGTCGAGTCCACACCACGTCGTGTTGCGGCATTTCTGCGCGCCTGCTGGGGCTCTACACGGTATTAGGCAGGTGAACCAGTTTCTTTGGTCCTTCAGTGTATCTAACTAATGTTTTTCTTGTACTAATTTGACAAACACAATCTCACCACGAGACGGCACTTGCATAGATAAATTTCCTATTCTAATATTAATGGCATGGCTTTCAACTCCTAAACATTAATAGACTTCTTAATTATGTTCATCGTTTTTAGCTTCGTTTCGTAAAGTTACCCTGCAATGCCGACGTGGTGTGAACGACTACAGAATAAGTGTCTCAGTAAATCAAGTTGTAGATCTCCGTCGCCATTTTACACATTGCGGTAGTCATGGAGGCATGGAATCGCTTGTGTGCAACAGCGTCCCCCGAGAAACGAATCACGTGACCTGAATACATGTGAGGTCTTATAACAGTTGCTCACTGTCGATGCAATGTTAGCTTTGCTTCTGTCCAGCGTTCCTTGTCATGTGCATTTGATCGTGATCTTCCTTTGTGGTCACTATCGCCCAGTGCAACAGTATTCAGTTATGACTTTTCTCTCTGGGATAGCTTTTGTAAAGAAAAAAAATTGTATATATATATATATATATAGCTGTGGATAACCACACTTCCATCGTCGCACCCGTAGATACTACATCAACACCTGCATGTACATAGATACTCCGTAATCCACCATACAGTGGGTGGCGGGAGATGCCTTGTACCACTACTACTCATTTCCTGTCCTGTTCTACTAGCAGACAGAGCGAGCGAAAAATGATAGTCTACATGTCTCTGTACGATCAGTCATTTCTCTTACTTTTGTGACCCTTACGCGAAATGTATGTTGGCGGCAGAAGAATCGTTCTACAGTCAGCTTCAGATGCCGCTTCTCTAAACCTTCTCGATACTGTTCCTTGAAAGAAAGAATGCCATCTTGCCTCCAGCGATTCCCATTTGAGTCCACGAATCTTTCTCGTAACACACTATGTGATCTAAAGAATGCGGACACATGGCTGAAAATGACTTACAAGTTCGTGGCGCCCTCCATCGGTAGTGCTGGAATTCAATATGGTGTTGGCCCACCCTTAGCCTAAACGAGAGCTTCCACTCTCGCAGGCATACGTTCAATCAGGTGCTGGAAGGTTTCTTGGGGAATGGCAGCCCATTTTTGACGGAGTGCTGCACTGAGGAGAGGTGTTGATATTGGTCGATGAGGCATGGCACGAAGTATGCGTTCCAAAATATCCCAAAGGTGTTCTCTAGGATTCAGGTCAGGACTCTGTGCAGGCCAGTCCATTATAGGGATGGTTCAAATGGCTCTGAGCACTATGGGACGTAATGTCTGAGGTCATTAGTCCCCTAGAACTTGGAACTTCTTAAACCTAACTAACCTAGGGGCGTCACACACATCCATGCCCCAGGCAGGATTCGAACCTGCGACTGTAGCGGTCGAGTGGTTGTAGATTGTAGCGCCTATAACCGTTCGGCCACAGCAGCTGGCTACAGGGATGTTACTGTCGTGTGACCACTCCACGACATGCCGTGCGTTATGAGCAGGTGCTCCATCGTTTTGGAAGATGCAATCCCTATAGCCGAATTGCTCAACAGTGGGAAGCAAGAAGGTGCTTAAAACATCAATGTAGGACAAAAAGGTCTGCAAGGCGCCCCCCCCCCCCCCCCCCGCCCCAGAAAAGCACGACCACACCATAACACCACCGTCTCCAAATTTTACTGTTCGCACTACACACGCTTGCAGATGGCGCTCGCCGGGCATTCGCCATACCCACACCCTCTCATCGGATCGCCACATTGTGTACCGTGATTCGTCACTCCACACAACGTTTTTCCACTGTTCAGTCGTCCATTGTTTACGCTCCTTACACCAAGCGAGCCGTCGCTTGGCATTTACTGGCGTGATGTGTGGCTTACGAGCAGCCGCTCGACCATGAAATCCAAGATTTCTCACCTCCCGCCTAATTGTCATAGTACTTGCAGTGGATCCTGATGCAGTTTGGAATTCGTGTGTGATGGTCTGGATAGTTGTCTGCGTATTACACATTACGACCCTCTTCAACTGTCGGCGGACTGTCAGTCAACAAACGAGATCGGCCTGTACGCTTTTGTGCTGTACGTGTCCTTTCACGTTTCCACTTCACTATCACCTCGGGAATAGTGGACCAAGGGATTTTTAGGAGGGTAGAAATCTCGTGTACAGAGGCATGACACAGGTGACACGCAATCACCTAACCACGTTCGAAGTACGTCAGTTCTGTGGAGCGCCCCATTCTGCTCTCTCACGATGTCTAATGACTACTGAGGTCGCTGATATGGAGTACTTAGCAGTACGTGGCAGCGCAATGCACCTAATACGAAAAACGTATGTTTTTGGAGGTGTGCGGATGCTTTTGATCACATAGTGCACTTACGCGTTGTTTGAACCCACTGATAACAAACCCAGCAGCCCGCCTCTGAATTACTTTGATGTCTTCCTTCAGTCCCACCTGGTGACAATACCAAGCACTCTAGCAGTACTCAAGAATGAGCCAGACTAGTGCCATGCCGGCCACTGTGGCCGAGCGGTTCTAGGTGCTTCAGTCTGGAACCACGCGACCACTACGGTCGCAGGTTCGAATCCTGCCTCGGGCATGGATGTGTGTGATGTCCTTAGGTTAGTTAGATTTAGGTAGTTCTAAGTTCTAGGGGACAGATGATCGTAGATGTTAAGTCCCATAGTGCTCATAGCCATTTGAACTAGCCATATATACGCCCTCCTTTACAGACGAACGACACTTTCCTAAAATTCTCCAAATAAACTGAAGTCGGCCATTCGCCTTCTTCATGCCATCCTTACACGCTCGTTCGATTTCATATCGCTTTGCAACGTTATGGTTAGGCATTTAATCGACGTGACACTGTCAAGCAGCACACCACTAGCGCTGTATTCGAACATTACGGGTTCGTTTCTCCTACTCATCTGTATTAACTTCTATTTCTTTACATGTAGAGCTAGCTGCCATCATCACACATAACGGAAAAGCTGTCTGTCATCTTGCGTCGACTCACAGTCACTCAACCACGACACGTACCTGTACACCACATTGTCATGAGCAAACAGCTACAGATTGCTGCCCATCCGGTCCGCCAGATCGTTTAAGTAGACAGAAAGTGACGGCGGTCCTACCACACTCCGGATGATATCCCCGTCTCTGATGAACGCCCGCTGTCAGAGAACTACGTAATGGATTCTGTCACTATAAGGCTTCGAGCCACTCACGTCTCTGGGAACGTATTCCGTATGCTCGTACCTTCGTTAACAGTCTGCAGCGGGGCAGCGTGTCGAACGCTTTTCGGAAAGCTAGGAACATCGAATCCGCCTGTTGCCCTTCGTCCATTGTTCGCAGGATGTCACGTGAGAAGATGGCATGCTGAGTTTCGCAGGAGCGAAGCACTTTAAAATCGTACTGATTCATGGACACAAGCTTTTCCATCTCAAGCAAATTTATTATATTCGAACTTAGAATATGTCAAGAATTGTGCAGAAAACCGATGCTAGAATATTGATCTGTAATTTTGCAGGACCGTTCTTTTACCCTTCTCATATACGGGAAACACATGCTCTGTTTTCCTTCGCTGGGCGAGAGATTCGCGATAAATGCAGGCTAAGTAAGGAATCATTACCGTAGAGTACTCTGTGCAACCGGACTGGAAATCCGTCCGGACTTGGCAACTTATTTGCTTTCAACTCTTCCAGATACTTTGCCAAGCCGCGGATGCGCATTAGTACGTACTCCAAGACGGTCAAACAGCGGTATGTTTGTACGATTCTCCTGCCTGAACGATATCCTATGCGAATTTTAAAACTCGGGTTTTCCTTATGCTATCTTCTATAGCCCCACCAAACTGGTCAACGAGTGACTGGATAGAAGCGTTAGACCTGCTTAGCGAGTTTACTTATGAACAGATTTTTCTCGGTTTCTCGATCAGATCTTTTGCTAAGGTATGACGGTGGTAGTTGGCGTATGCTTCGGGAATCGATCATTTTACAGCCGCAACAATTTCTACTAACTATTGTCCCTCTGTTCTATGCGAGGGTAAATGTTGTCGGTATTTAAATATTTGAAATACTCGGTTAGTTAATTTCTTTGTTCACTTGTAACTAGTTTTAATGCAGAAACACGTTCTCTTTAATGATGCAGATCGGTCTATAGCGTGTAATTTAAGGACCGATGTCATCAGCACCTCGTGCATAATTAAGTCTGGTTTCTTATGTGTTATACATTTCTAAACAGGCGTGAATACAAAACTCCTGCATAACGTCACCAGTAATAAAAGCTTGCGGTGTGGTCTCTATAACTCAGGACAATTTTTCTGCGGTGACGATTCCTAGGAAAGTTCGCATCAATGCTCAGTCGGTGGAAGGGGAGTGTGTCGTTGATTAGCAATACTGCGATTTCAGCAGAGGCTATAACAGCGGCGGTGCGAAATCGTGCCCTCACTGACACCGAGAAGAAGCTGTCGATATTGCTCACTGAAGTGATAGAGCTTATCTCACAGCACGAGAGCCGCTCTTAAAAACTCTTTTCGGGCTTGTGAGTTTTTCAGGAAATCTTAGCTCCATCTTTTGGGGCGCGGGACACATCAGTGCTACTAGGTGTCTTGAAAGGAGGGTGAAAGATGAACATCAACAAAAGCAAAACGAGGATAATGGAATGTAGTCGAATTAAGTCGGGTGATGCTGCGGGAATTAGATTAGGAAATGAGACACTTAAAGTAGTAAAGGAGTTTTGCTATTTGGGGAGCAAAATAACTGATGATGGTCGAAGTAGAGAGGATATAAAATGTAGACTGGCAATGGCAAGGAAATCGTTTATGAAGAAGAGAAATTTGTTAACATCGTGTATAGATTTAAGTATCAGGAAGTCATTTGTGAAAGCTTTTGTATGGAATGTAGCCATGTATGGAAGTGAAACATGGACGATAAATAGTTTGGACAAGAAGAGAATAGAAGCTTTCGAAATGTGGTGCTACGGAAGAATGCTGAACATTAGATGGGTAGATCACATAACTAATGAGGAGGTTTGAATAGAATTGGGGGGAAGAGGAGCTTGTGGCACAACTTGACTAGAAGAAGGGATCGGTTGGTAGGACATGTTCTGAGGCATCAGGGGATCACAAATTTAGCATTTCAGGGCAGTGTGGAGGGTAAAAATCGTAGAGTGAGGCCAAGAGATGAATACACTAAGCAGATTCAGAAGGATGTTTGCAATAAGTACTGGGAGATGATGAAGCTTTCACAGGATAGAGTAGCATGGAGAGCTGCATCAAACCAGTCTCAGGACTGAAAAGTACAACAACAACAACAACAACAACAACAACAACAGGTACGACCCAAGAGGCTTGCTGTCACCCTGTTATTCTTCTTACAACACGAGTTATATGCAGGGTGGTCCATTGATCGTGACCTGGCCAAATATCTCACGAAATAAGCGACAAACGAAAAAACTACAAAGAACGGAACTTTTCTAGCTTGAAGGGGGGAACCAGATGGCGCTATGGTTGGCCTCCTAGATGGCGCTGCCGTAGGTAAAACGGATATAAACTGCGTTTTTTTAAAATAGGAACCCCATTATTATTACATATTCGTGTAGTACGTAAAGAAATATGAATGTTTTAGTTGGACCACATTTTCGCTTTGTGATAGATGGCGCTGTAATAGTCACAAACATATAGCTCACAATTGTAGACAAATAGTTGGTAACAGGTAGGTTGTTTAAAGTAAAATACAGATCATTTTATTTCTGTTGATCAAATGTGATACACGTACCTTTGTGAACCTATCAATTCTGAGAACGCATGTTGTTACAGTGTGATTAACTGTAAACACCAAATTAATGCAATAAATCCTCAAAATTATGTCCGTCAACCTCAATGCATTTGGCAATACGTGTAACGACATTCCTCTCGACAGCGAGTACTTCGCCTTCCGTAATGTTCGCACATGCATTGACAATGCGCTGATGCATGTTGTCAGGCGTTGTCGGTGGATCACGATAGCAAATATCCTTCAACTTTCCCCACAGAAAGAAATCCGGGGACGTCAGATCCGGTGAACGTGCGGGACATGGTATGGTGCTTCGACGACCAATCCACCTGTCATGAAATATGCTATTCAATAGCGTTTCCACCGCAGGCGAGCTATGTGCCGGACGTCCATCATGTTGGAAGTACATCGGCATTCTGTCATGCAGTGAAACATCTTGTACTAACATCGTTGGAACATTACGTAGGAAATCAGCATACATTTGCACCATTTAGATTGCCATCGATATAATGGTGGCCAATTATCCTTCCTCCCATAATACCACACCATACATTAACATGCCAAGGTCGCTGATGTTCCACTTGTCGCAGCCATTGTAGATTTTTGTTGCCCAATAGTGCATATTATGCCAGTTTACGTTACCGCTGTTGGTGAATGACGCTTCGTCGCTAAATAGAAGGCGAGCAAAAAATCTGTCTTCGTCCTGTAATTTCTCTTGTGCCTAGTGACAGAGCTGAACACGACGTTCAAAGTCGTCGCCATGCAATTCCTGGTGCACAGTAATATGGTACGGGTGCAATCGATGTTGATGTAGCATTCTTAAAACCGATGTTTTTGAGATTCCCGATTCTCGCGCAGTTTGTCTGCTGCTGATGTGCAGATTAGCAGCGACAACAGCTAAAACACCTATTTGGGCATCAACATTTGTTGCAGGTCGTGGTTGACGTTTCACATGTGGCTGAACACATGTTTCCTTAAATAACGTAACTATCCGGCGAACGGTCCGGACACTTGGATGATGTCGTCCAGGATACCGAGCAGTATACATAGCACACGCCCGTTGGGCATTTTGATCACAATATCCATACATCAACCCGATATAGACCTTTTCCGCAATTGGTAAACGGTCCATTTTAACACGGGTAACGTATCACGAAGCAAATACCGTCCGCACTGGCTGAATATTACGTGATACCACGCACTTATACGTTTGTGGCTATTACAGTGCCATCTATCACAAAGTGAAAAAGTGGTCCAACTAAAACATTCATATTTCTTTTCGTAGTACACGAATATGTAATAAAAGTGGGGGTTCCTATTTTAAAAAGCGCAGTTGATATCCGTTTGACCTATGGCAGCGCTATCTAGCGGGCCAACCATAGCGCCATCTGTTTTTCTCCTTCAAGCTAGACTAGTTTCGTTCTTCGTAGTTTTTTTCGTTTGACGCTTATTTCGTGAAATATTTGGCCCAGTCACGATCAATGGACACCCTGTATTTGCAGTCGTCACAACGTAGATGCTTCTCTTTGACTATTTGTATAGAAAGTTACTATTGGTAAACTAAAGGTATGTTTTCGGATGCAGATGCAAGTTCCGGTCACCTAATTGGTAACTGGAATTCATATGATAAACTTTTAAGTCCGTTTTGTACATTGCAGCACTTCTTGGTAGCTCGTCACACAGTTAAAAAACATTGTTGCTTTAATTTGTGTGACCTGCTTACTAAATATTTGACGGTATATATATATATAGTGTATTGCATTATTCTCAAAGTGTGACAGACGTTTAATGGCATAAAGTGGGAGCTGAGATACTGTATGTCTACTCGTATATCGACCAGCGATGTAATTAGGAAGGCGACTGTGCGTCAGACTACGGATTCAACGCGACAACAAATGTCTGGCAATCTTTTGGGCTGATGATGAAAGGTGGAGTTTTCATTACAGGAATTATATTAAGAAGTGAATGACAAAATCAGTTACAAATACGATGTTCAGTCGTAGATTATTAGTACGAGACAGAAAAGACGAATCGAGTACAGCGAAGAAAGCTGCACAGCGGTACAAATTTTTATTTTTACCACTGAACACTATTGTTCCTAACACATTGCGCAGACAAAACGATTTATTTCAACTTCAGCAAAAATGTGAAGTCGAACAACGGCATAGAGCATTTAAATTCTAAGTGTACTACGAGAGGTGACGTGACAAGATGCCAATAACATTCTGTCACTGGTCAAAACTGTGTATTTAGTAGTATCGCAAATTGCTCTTTATCCTTTTCCCTGGTCGATGACATACGGATAATCCCTGTGACCATTCTTGCATCGCGATACTGCCGTTTTCTGACATCTGTGAAGTGGTAGCCATTCTAGCAGTTACACGACTGTGGCGTTACAATAAGGCTCTGCTTTCGGTAACAGATGCAGCTCACGTTGTAGACTTCATTGCGTACCAGCTAAAACTCTTGGGTCACTTCCAAATAACATGGAGTCTATAGATGTGTAATAGATTTTAAAGTGTGTTGACAAGAAATACGTGCAGTTTCTTCGTGCCACATAAATTAAACGTGGTTGCTGGTATGGAGTATCGTCATCTAAATCTCTGTATTATTTCAATTTCCATCAACCCCGAATAATTTTGATACAATCGTGTTGTGTCGTGCGTTGCATAACTCTTACGAATATCTCTGAAAGAGCTTTACCCAGTAACACTTGGAGTGATTTCTTTTGGGTTTCCTTGGAAGATGCTGTTCCATTGCCAATTAAGTCAATTTTAATGTTATTCTTTAGCTTATCACGCATACTTTTTCGTATATCACCGTATCCTGATGCTTTTTTTTCTTAATGATGATCAGGTTCAATGAGTTCATATATTGTTATGAGCTCTACTTTATCCACTAAGAAGGATTTTGGTAGTTATTTACATCAGGCATTAGCGCAGAATATTACTACCCAAACACAACGATAACGTGTTTGTACAGAGGACAACTAGCAAAGGCAGTCTTCACAGATTTATATTGTGTAACTATTGTTCTGCCTGTGACCCCGAAATTGAGATTTGAAAGGACAATCGCTTGTTGCAGTATGTAGACGCCTTGTATATAAATGCAGAATTTCATTCTTAGACATTCGGTATGCAAAGATGAAATATCTAATGAGCAGGATAAAACAATGAGTCAGGCTGAATGAAGCCTTACTATCATGAAATAAAGCACTGATGCTCACCTAGTAAAAATGCTCACCTAAAAAAGTCACGTGGGCGTGATTACCACCATATCAAGGGATCTATTACACAACAGCTGGTGAAAGTAAATTTACTATTAATTTACTCCTGTGCAACTGCGTTCTGAAATTAGTATTAGCTGGTGACTGCAACTTATCTCGGAGATTGAAATGATTAATGAGTGTAGTAGGGACAGGAAACCTTGTAAAATTGTTCTACATGCCTTATCCGCGAGGAAAAACCGGACCGCTATATCTTTCCGTGGGAGCTGTTCAAGAGGGGAATGACAGAGAGTGAATGTGAACGTGGTTCAATGAGCTGTCTGCCATGCACTTAAGTGTGACTTGCAGAGTAGCCATGCAGATGTAGAAGTGATCACACTGCCCGTATCTGCTTCTTCGCATGGAACATAATTTGATATCAGAAGTGGCGCTGGATTTCTTTCCACGAATTACACTCCACCATCGACATACTTGCCCTTCATTTTAATTAACTAATTAACTAAATTGATGCCTGACCCGTTGTCCGTGCGGTCAAACGCACGGCTTTCCGGGCGGGAAGGATCGCCTGGTCCCCGGTACCAATCCGCCCGGCGGATTTGTGTCGAGGTCCGGTGAACCGGCCAGTCCGTGGATGGTTTTTAGGCGGTTTTTCATCTGCCTCGGCGAATGCGGGCTGGTTCCCCTTATTCCGCCTCAGCTGCACTATGTCGGCGATTGCTGTGCAATCAAGTTCTCCACGTACGCGTACACCACCATTACTCTACCACGCAAACATAGGGGTTACACTCGTCTAGTGTGAGACGTTCCCTGGGGCGTGCACGGGGGACCGAACCGCACAGTAACCCTGGGTTCGGTGCAGGGCGGCGGAGGGGTGAAGTGGACTGCGGTAGTCGTCGTGGGGTTGTGGACCACTGCGGCTGCGGCGGGGACGGAGCCTCTCCGTCGTTTCTAGGTCCCCGGTTAACATACGGTACAATTAAATTGATTGAAAAATTGGCGATAAATAGTTCAGTTGAGTCACTTTCGGTATTCACGAACTGCTTCAGGTTATTCAAATAGATTCCCATACCACTGAAGCAATTTGATAGACTAATTAATTACTTAAATCGATATACTTCAATTTTCCTTGCCTCCGTCCTCCTCCTGCAAATATTGATGGATCTATTGCAATGTATGAAATATTGTGTAAGCAATTTAGACAGCATGTGGAATATTGTTTATTTAAAGAAATTTACGGGGTACAAGGTGGTGTATGAGTACAGTTTGTCAGGAAATCGATTGCAGTGTGTGAAGAATATTTAAACTCCCGCCGGAGGTTCGAGTACTCCCTCGGGCATGTGTTGTTCTTCGCGTAAGTTAGTTTGATCAGTGTGTAAGTCTAGGGGTCGATGTCCTGAGTAGTTCGGTCCCTTAGGAATTCACACACATTTGAACATTTTAATATTTAAATAATTCCGTCGCTTTTTGCATTCCGATCGTGTAAGGAAACGCGTAATTACACCGTCACAGATCGCTGAAACACATCTGAAGAAGTTTCTCGCACATCGCGACCCCCGCACGCTGCCCCAGCCGCTCACCCCGGGGCCCGCGTCGCGTCGGCTGCCTGGCCGCTCAACACTGGCGACAGCCTGAGAAGCGGCGGCGGCGTGCAGTGGTTCTGACCGCACCTCCTGTCGGCGTCCACAGCCACCTCACGTGGTCTGCACGCGTGAAGCAGTCTACCAGTACCTGCGCACGCCCTTCCAGGGCGAATATCTGACAGGCAATCTATACAGAAATTTGCTCAAGTTAATAAACAATCAAAGCTCGATCACATGATCGTGATGCAGGGGATACAAGGCAGATGCGGTATCTGCTATCACACTCACAAATTGACGATCTCACAAAGACAGTAGCAGGCTGACTCGAAATAGAGTTTAAAAAAATATCGGTGCACACAAAGAGAGAGACAGAGCTGCAGTTTTTCTTTCCAGATGACATAGGAACTAGGATGTGATATTTCATTCCTCCGTGGGATCTAAGCTGCCTCGGCCTTCCTGGCGCATTTTCACGAACTGCTTCAGGAGTTATTAAATCTAGTGCAGAATATCTCATGTTGAACATGTCACAAATGTTGCTTCAGAAGACGTGCCACAGGAAATGTTAATTAATTTGTTAGTATAGGTGTTTGAACAGTTTGCTCCACACAGTTTAAAACTACTTAAAATAAAAAAAAATATCGACAAAGCTCAGTACTTTGCGTGCATAAACATCTGTGTTATGTTTTTGACGAGAAATTTCGTTAAATAATCCATACCTATTGTTATGTGACGTCACAATTGGAAGCGGTGATGTATGAAATGGTAGTTGGAATGTCAAATTTCGACGTGAATTTATACCGTCACGGTTATAAAGTTTCGGAAATTGACAGCGAATACATAAAATTAGAGACAAATACCGTGAAAAGAATCCTGTGTAAAATCAATAAGACTGCGTGTTCAGTAGGAGGAGATTAAATTGATGCTACATATACACATCATAATAGTGAAGAGAGGCGGCATTCTAGAGACGTGACGTCAAGGCCATCTAGAGACGTGACGTCAAGGCCAAACGGCAATATTACCCCGCAAATGAGCAATACAACCTAACATCGGACCATGAAGTCTGTGTGCAAGAGGAAGCTTACCAGTGGCGGTGGTAACTGTGGTAAGGCACTTACATCTCCTCTGACAACGGAAGTTAGTGTTTATTACCTCGCAGGTTGCCGCTGTCTGTCGGCTGTGGAGGATCATTTTTCGAACCGTAACCGAACGTAAACTTCGTAAACAGTACGTGTCATACACCTCTTGACACATATGTAGGGTTTGTGTTACGAAGAATCGCTGTTTTCTTTGGTGTGCAAGGTAGTCGTTTTATCCCTTTAGAGATTGTCGACATAGTTTATTGTAGAGAAAACTGCATGGAGAATGTATCCCATGCACTGGGGATATACTTCTTACATTGCAATATTAAGAGCGTTGCATTCTGCTCGGCTAATAGGTCGGAAGCTGTACCGCCCTAGCGTTGTAGCGTGTTTTAAGTGCAGAAACGTGTAGCCTTAGGGATGCATGTGTTTATGTTCCACAATAATTTCCCTCTTACCAGTCTCGTCTTGGTACTGAGCTCAGACACTAGAACAATATTTCTGAATCTATAGCGCAGTTGATTTACGTGTAATGCTTTAAAGTACGTTCGTCTGGAGTCCGATCTTGCATAAACCACACGTTTCTTATTCATAACCATCTGTTATATCACCACAACACTCCCGTATCTACTGTTCACCGGTAGGGAGTGCTAACCTACTACACATGCGCTCATCTGGAGTGATCTTGTGCACATGAATGGGTGCCACGAGTAAATTTTATTCGGAATAGTGTTCGCTGAACATCATTGTGGACTCTGTTCCTTCACGAGACGTGAAACGTAGCGGTCTACTTCTGGTCAGCTGGAAATTAAATCAGCGACAGTGTTGCAGCGAGACTTGCTCAAAAACAATACGAGGGGGTCTTTCAATCTCTAACTTCTTCCTAGGAATGCAAGAGTGCTCTGTACTCCCATCTGCCTGGGGAAAGAGGGGCAATCGTAATCGTGAGTTATGCCCTATGCTCTAAGTGCTAGAAATATGTAAATGGCTGAATGGCATACTTTAGTGTGTACATTAGAGAATTAACAGTTAAAGGACGTACTGCACAGTCATCTATCTACATTCGCAGTGCTAAGCACAAAGTACTGGAGGGGCGGTTTAGCGATGATACAGAAACTGGAAAACATGCTGCTGTGTCATTGGTCGGCGTTAAAATTACGGAAAATAACTAGTAAAATGGAATAAACTGATCAAACTTTCAACTGTGACGCTTATTACAGTACATCGACGGTGTCTTTTGCATCCCATCCGTCCACTGGTGCACTATCGATTACCACATAATGATTGACTGACAACACTTGTTTGAGATGAGGAAAGAGTCTCGGTGAAGGGGCAGCACCTCCCGGGAAGGCCAGCACAGAAGTAGTGGTTGTGTACATGACCACAATATGAGTAAGCAGTCAAAATGGAACACTGAGTCATCTGCTACCCCGCCACTGTGAAACATGAGTTTAAATGCAGAGGGTATCATTCACATTCAGGCTGGTGTTTGGAAACGCTTCACAGTGCCACAACACTCTTCCAGATTCCTAATGTTGTGACTTTCTTTCATTTCAGTCATGCAGTGTGTACGTTGTGGACGCAGCAGCACACGATTTACACCGTATGCTGCCCAGTTTTCTGTGAGAGCCACTGGATCGAAACACGTTAATGTCAGTTTAGAACCTGATACACACCTCAGAGTCATGGTGGAAAAAACAAAAGGTATGGTGGTGTACAAAGCTGTAGTTGAAACCTGGTAGTCAGGGGAGGGCAGGATTCGGTCACGATTGTGGACGGGGTCGTGATCAGTCACTACTGGTTGCCTTTCACAGTTATACACAATTTATTTTAAACCGGTAATTCCAGACTCAACAATAAATAATAATACCACACGTTACTAATGAACGAATAAACAACTATGTAAATAATACTGTTTTCAGTGAGTTACAATTTAGCAAATCACCATCAAATACAGATACAGCAAGTAATGTTTTAAAAGCAAGCCACTATGATCTGGGCAGAAAGCTTTACACGCCAGAAATGGCAACAATTTGAGAATTGTTTAAAACTCGCTGCAACTTACGAATTACAGGTATTGAAATATTAAAGGAAAGTCGCCACAAACACACCAGACGGCATCAGACGCCAGGAATGACAGAAAATAAGGTTTTAAAGGCTTACTGCGTAAATACAAATTACCAAATTAGAATTTTAACGCAGTTGATCACAATCGCGGCTGAAGGCTTTACACGCCAGGAACGGCAATAATATAAAAAATTTTGAAACCTGTTGTAAAACAGCAAACACAATAGCAAAGGTTAATTTAAAAAAACAAGCAACTGAACACCAAATGGGTGAAATAAGATGATGGTAAACTTTGTAACACAACCCTTAACATCCACTGAACACTACACTGCTAGATTTATTCCAGAAGGCGATCGAAACTATTGACTGGACACATAAAACCTTTAATGTAGGCATTACCAGGTATTGTAATAAATAATACAATAATAAAACACAAGGACCAGTACATAAGTTCCTTAAAGAGTCTGAGGCAGATTATACCTGCAGAAGGCGTGGACTGAAGGAGCGTTACACTGAACTACTGGTCATCAGACATATTGTTTTTTGCACTACGCCTTCAGAGTCTGTGTCACGTTCCAAACTGACATTAACACTTTCCGATCCATTGCATCTTACAGAAAACTAGACATTACACGGTGTAAATCATGTTGCTACTCTCACAACACATTAACATGTTCTGATCCATTGCCTCTCACAGAAAACTAGACATCACACGGTGTAAATCATGTTGCTACTCCCACAGCAAAACTAACACACTAACACTAACACACACACACACACACACACACACACACACACACACACACACACACAAACTGGATGATTTTAAATAAGAGACAGTTGAAGAGGCATTAAAAGATGACAGAGACTGGATGGAGTGATCGGAAGAGATGGAGCTGTAACGAGGTACGATTTAATGGCCGACTGATGATGCATTCTAGAGATGGAGGGAGATGGTGCCGCAGGTCATCTGACCATTTTTTCGTGTTTCTAACAGGATGCATCAGTCGTGTGATACAGCGTGAGTTCGACTCATATGCAACCACATGTTCTGTGTGTGACTTACAGCACTGTCTACTTGCAATCGTTAATATGGAACCTCTCGGTCATCATAGCACTTCCGTCTCATGTGGGATGATACGTGATCATCCCGTTTCGACACATACCTCTACACGAACTACGATTTCTCTGACGTACTCCATTCCCCTGTCGCATCTTGGGTATAAAATCGAGACTTCGGCTTCGTAACTGTAGTGACACTAAGTTAGAGACAGGTATTTGTGAGGTTCTGCAATCTTTCCGTATACATCTGCTTGACGGATGTCCCGTTTCCAGAGCTAGTGGCTGCATGACGTGTAATTTCAAATGTCAGACGCCGCTGCTATGCGTTTATGTTTCCTTGTAGGAGCTATTCTCCGTTACTAACCATCATTTCGTAAAGGACTGATACAAGCACAGTATAATTTCTGAACTGGGATCGGATGTGAACAATGGACGCTATACATTTCTGGAAAGCTACGTTGTGCATGTATCACACGGAATCGATATTTTAAGGAAGTAGTTTTTTCATTTTGCAGTGTCTTACGAAGCATATATGTCATGGGCTGGAAATAGATTTCTTGCATTGGAATGTTAACAGCGTTACCTTCCATGCGACTAATAAGTCGGAAACTGCAGCAACCAAACATTATAGCCTGTTTTAAGTGCAGAACCGTGATGCCTTAGGAGTGCGTTTGTTCGTGTTCTCTCTTACCAGTACCTTCCTGGTACTGATTCCAAACATTAGAACAATAGAGTTGATAACGTAATTGAGTTATATAAAAATTCTTTGAACTACATCCGTCTGGAGATCTTTCGTGCATACAAGCCACCTTCTTCTAGTTCTTCTTAACAGTCTGCTATTACATCAGAACACTTTCAAATCTACTACTCTACACCGACAAGGAGTGCTAACGTCCGCGACATGTGAGCATCTGCAGAAATCATGTGCACTTGGACGAGTGCGGAACACCAGTTACGGACCCGGCAAGCTCCATACATTCACAAGACGCAGATCGCAACAGCCTACTTCTGCTCAGCTGCAGATTAAATCGGTGACAGTGCTGCAGGGCGGGTTGGTCAAAGACGGTGCGAGGGGGTTTTTCAGTCTCTATCCCAAGAATGCGAGAATATCCTGTGACTCCCATCCGCACAGAAAAATATCGTAAATTACGCAATATTCTCGAGGTGCTAGAAACATGTAAACCACTGTCTGGTGTACTTTGATTATATATATATTCAAAAATTAACAATGACTGGAAGTACTGCACAGTCACCTACAGGGTGATCAAAAAGTCAGTATAAATTTGATAACTGAATAAATCACGGAATAATGTAGATAGAGAGGTACAAATTGGCACACATGCTTGGAGTTACATGGGTTTTATTAGAACCAAAAAAATACAAAAGTTCAAAAAATGTCCGACAGATGGCGCTTCATCTGATCAGAATAGCAATAATTAGCATAACAAAGTAAGACAAAGCAAAGATGATGTTCTTTACAGGAAATGCTCAATATGCCACCATCATTCCTCAACAATAGCTGTAGTCGAGGAATAATGTTGTGAACAGCACTGTAAAGCATGTCTCGAGTTATGGTGAGGCATTGGCGTCAGATGTTGTCTTTCAGCATCCCTAGAGATGTCGGTCGATCACGATACACTAGCGACTTCATTTAACCCTAAAGCCAATAGTCGCACGGACTGAGGTCTGGGGACCTGGGAGGCCAAGCATGACGTAGGTGGCGGCTGAGTACACGATCACCACCAAACAACGCGCGCTAGAGATCTTTCACGTAACTAGCAATATGGGGTGGTTCTAATAAAACCCCATGTCATTCCAAGCATGTGTGTCAATTTTTACCTATCTACATTATTCCGTGGTTTATTAAGTTTTCAAATTTATACTGACTTTTTGATCACCCATACTACATTCGCAATGGTACTCGCAAAGTAGAGGAGGGGTGCTTTAGCGATGATAGTGAAACTGGGAAGCATGATTTTGCAGCATTGGTCGGTTTTGACTTTATTCAATTGCTAAAATTGTTTGTACTATCAACTGTGGTGCTTACTATTACAGTACATCGGCGGTGTCTCTTCCATCCAATCCGTCCACTGGTACACTGTTGTTTACCACATAATGATTGACTAACATCACTTGATTGAGGTGGAGAAAGTGTCTTGGTAGAGGGGAATATCTTCTGGGTAAGGCTCAGTGATCGCGCAAATGACTGCAATATGAGGAATCATTCAAAATGGAACTTTGAGGCATCATCTATTCTGTCACTGTGCCAGATGACTTTAAATGTAGAGGCTGTCAATCACGTTTGGACAGCAGTTTGGAAAGGATCCACAATGCTGCAAAACTCTTTCAGTTTCCTTTTGTTGTGACTGTCTTATCCAAAATCATCCAGCGCGCGCGCGCGCGCGCGCGCGCGCGCGCGTGTGCGTGTGTGTGCGTGTGTGTGTGTGTGTGTGTGTGTGTGTAGTGTAACAAGGCAGGCGTCACCCTACTCCCCACCTGTTGCCGATGTATCCAAGATGGCGGCGATGACGTCATCCAATATGGCGGTGATGTTATCCAAGATAGCGGATTTTGGTGGGAACTTTGAAATTTGGTGGGAAGAAGGAGGTCAATTGGGAATTTCGGTGTATATTCGGTCAATTTATGCCTATTCCCTCGTCATTTTTCGCAATTCTATCGATTTTATGTCAGATCTATCCATATGATCATGACATAACCTCAGGTTCCATGTTTTGATATTGCTTGTAAATGTAGCACAGCTGCCAACACCTAGCCCAAATGCAGGGATCAAGACCGCGCGGGATTAGTTGAGCGGTCTTAGGCACTGCAGTCATGGACTGTGCGGCTGGTCCTGGCGGAGATTCGAGTGCTCCCTTGGTCATGGGTGTCTGTGTTTGTCCTTAGGATAATTTAGGTTAAGTAGTGTGTAATCTCAGGGACTGATGACCGTAGCAATTAAGTCCCGTAAGATTTCACACACATTTGAACATTTTTTTTAGAGTGATCAGGAGGCGTAATATAGCACTGTACTCGAATGTATCCAGTCACCTCCACATTCGGAGAGCGGTTGCTCTGTTTTCTGTATGTCTGTGTATATGCATGCCTCGCAAAAGCCTCCCATGACCCTAAGTAGACCCGAGTTAGTGTTTGAATGTGGATCTGCCACACATTATATCCAGAGCAATGTTGAGATGCGTATCCACAATTTGCGTCGCACAGGATAGGGTTTGAAGATGGAGTCGCCATGCACAACGTACGAAGTGGTGTCTTGGTTCAGATCCACAATATACCACATCCAAGTTTGCGTTTGGATGTGGATCTGTCACATACTATATACATCCACACCTATGTTCGGAGGCGGATCCACCACATATGACATCTGTGATAGAGTTCACGCGGACCAAACATGTGTTATGTCTGGACACGTATTCTATGTTCGAAGTTTGGTCCACAACCTTGGGGGGAGGGGAGGGGGAGCTGGGTCCTGGGGGCCGTCTGTGAGGCATGAATCTACACAGACATACAGAAAACAGAGCAAACGCACTCTGAATGTGGAGGTGGCTGTATATAGTCTAGTACAGTGCTATATTACGCCTCCCAATCAGTGCATTTGGGCTAGGTGTTGGCAGTTGTGAGGTTATGTCATAATCGCATGGATAGATCTGACATAAAATCGATAGAATTGCGAAAAATAACGAGGGAATATGTATAAATTTACCGAATATAAACCGAAATGAGGGGTAATTGAGGAAGTACTTGGGTTTCTTCTGGTTCGCACAGAACAATTAGTACATGGGAACATGTATGTGGAAAAAAGAATTATCTGAGAAAAGTCGACATCAAAATGAAGGGAATCAGGGAGGCAGTCAATTTTTTCCATCGAGGCTGCATTATATTGTATGTCTATTGTGGTAGTTTATTATAGTGAAACCGGGAAGAAAGATGTATGTCATCCGCTTGAAATATATTTCTTACACTGGAGTATTAACAGCACTACATTCCATACTACTGATAGGCTGGAGAAGCAGGCGAGGTACTCTAATAATAAGCATCACAGTTGATACTGTGAATAATTTTACCAATTTTACAGCAATTTCAACACCAACCAATGATCTGACAGCACATTTCCCAATTTCAGTATCATAGCTAAAGCTATAATGTTATTATAGCCCACTTTAAATGCAGAATGTTGTAGCCTTAGGAGTGTATGTGTTTATGTTCTCTCTTACCGATACCTTCCAGGAACCGATACTAGACTCTAGCACATTAGTTTAGAGTTGATAAAAATGGCTCTAAGCACTACAAGACTTAAAATCTGAGGTCATCAGTCCCCTAGAACTTAGAACTACTTAAACATAACTAACCTAAGGATATCTCACACATCCATGCCCCAGGCAGGATTCGAACCTGCGACCGCAGCAGCTGCATGGTTCCAGGCTGCAGCTCCTAGAACCGTATGGCCACTGCGGCTGGCTTTAGGGTTGATAGCTTGGTTTATTTAGGTAAAAATGCATCGAACTCCATCCATCCGGATCTCCATCGCGCATCAAAATCATTCGTTTCTTGTTCTTCTTAACTGTGTAGTATTACAACATGACCTCTGGAAATCTGTTACTATACATCGATAAGGAGTGCTAAGCTCCTTGACATGGGTGCATCTCGAGAAATATTGTGCACTTGACCTGGCGAGGACTTGGTACGCTCCATTCATTCTTGAGATGTGGAATGTAGCGACCTATTTCTGGTAGGATGCAGATTAAATCAGTAGAAGTGCTGCAGGGTGGGCTGGTCAACGACAGTGCGAGAGGGTCTTTCACAATCTAATTTTACCCTAATACAACGAGAATGCTCTGTGATATCACCATAAATTGTGCACTATCCTCAAGTTGTCAGAAATATGTAGAGCATTTTCTGATATACTTTGATGATGTATGTGCTCGAGAATTAACATTGAATGGACGTATTGCACCGTCATCTGTCTACATTTCCTGTGATATAATCTGGAGAAAGGGTGCTTTAGCTATGATACTGAAATTGGGAAATGTGCTGTCGGATCATTGGTTGGTGTTGAAATTGCTGTAAAATTGCTAAAATTGTTCACACTATCAACTATGATGCTTATTATTAGAGTACATCGATGTTGTCTTTTCCATCCCATCTTTCCACTGGTACACTATTGGTTACCACATAATGATTGACTGACATCGCTTGTTTGAGATGGAGAGAGAGATTTGCCTGCTGGGCTATACCATCTGGGGTGGATAGCGCCGAAACTGTGATCACGTACATGTCTGCAATATGAGGAATCAGTCGAAATGGAATGTAGAGTTATCAGCTATTCCGTCAGTGTGAGAGGCGAATCTAAATGTAGAGCTCGAGAATCACCTTTTGACTGTAGTTTGGAGACTCTACACACTGCAAACACTCTTTTCCTAAGTCCTCATGTTGTAACTGTCTTTTATTTAAAATCAGTCGATGTGTGGCGTGTTATGGTATCTGCTGTAACAGCATGATTTACACTGTGCAATGTCTAGTTTCGTGTAAAAGGCTGTGGATCAGAACTTCTTAATGTCAGTTTAGAATCTGGCACAGGCTTCGAAGCCGTGGCGGGAAAACAAAATGCTTGGCAATGTACAAAAGCGTGTTGGAAAACAGTGTTTGAAACAACTAAACATGACCAGAGGGAGCGTCTTTTGCGACTTAGTATAATCTGTGGGATTCGATCATTCACCTAGAGTATAGGTGATGAAACTTTAAAGTGGACTCTGCAGTGTCTTTATTCGGTGAGGGACGGGGTATACCGTTAGGAATGCTTGGAAGGCTGCATGCTGCGCTATTCTGGGGAGCATTGTGAAATCTCCCTCCCCACGCTGGAGCCCCACCACAGCCTTGCGTCATTGCACGAGCAATGGTGAGTAGATCAGTTCTATATCGGATGAAGTTAGTGGAGCTTCTACAGTTCTTAATTTTTCTCTGTTTGTGGGTAGAGAATAACGATGATAGCATGTTGGGGTGGTAGATCTGAATCTACACGGATCTGCTTCGGTCTGTAGTATCTGTATCTAGTTCGGAGATGTACCACATTGCACACATTTCCACCGAATGGTCAAAACACAGTCCTGTTCCACTAACTCAGATCGTCATGTTTCTACACGGGTTGCAGAAGCTTGTGGGTATGTCTTTCTCCGACTTCTGCTCAGTTCCGACTTAAACTGGAACGATCACATGCGCTAGGCTGTAGAAATGGGAGCAGTTGCGAGATGTGTTGGAATTTTACTGAAGCAGGTAGGTTTAGGAATGGTGACTCATTTCGAGATATGGGAGTACCAGAAATCTGACTGAGTAGTGGTTGTAATGATTAAAGGAATTGTCAATAGGATCCAACATATGTACGTGCTTCAATGGAAAGAGCTGATTCCAAATCATGGGTATCATTTATAGCGGATAGCACAACAATATATATCTGAGAAGCTAGTGTACATTTACTTATGACCTCAATTAGCACACCATCTACTAATGTTTGTGATCCTTCTCAATCAACCATGGTCTATAGCTCAGGGGATATAAAGCGGAACCTCTGATATGGTCTCGAGACAGAATGCAATATAAATACTATAGAATTATCTAGCTGGGGTGGTGGGAGGGAGTCGCAAATACTGCTTACATACCACGTTCCTTAGCCGAATCACTTTCTAAATGCAGTAATTTTATCACTTGTTTGGTTCGTGGGCTACGTGTTGGTCTGATAATACACATTCCTATGATCACCATCACAGCATTTATCCGGAAAAAAAAACCACCTCATTCCGAGGTAATGTCGTACCTTGATTCGTAAAGTGGGTATAGCTTTTAACATGGATATTTGTGTGCACCGGTAGAACCAAGATCGCTTGTGACAGTAACACACAGTAGTTGTTGGGATCGAGTTTTTTTAACATCTGGTCGATTACGTCTCTCTTTCTAAGACACAGTGGTAGCACTCGCAAGAGAAACCTAAGAGACATGTCCACCCATCGTTGATTTTCGGTCAGTATTTCGTATCATAGGCAATCACCTAATGACGAAGTATTGTACTTAGTAGTAGGGGGTGCATGATCGGTTCACCTTGAGCCTAAGGCTTATAAAGTATGTGTTTGTCTTTTGACATATGCAAAGGAAATGACTATATCCATTCATTAGGAAGGTGTGGATTTGACGTCTAGTACTGTGATAGCAAAGCGTCATAAGAATGGTACTGATATTTTTATTTCCAGAGCCATAGCCATCAAAAGGGTGTATTTCCGAAACTGCACTCATTGTCGAATGTCATTCAACTGAGACCGCGATCTTAACATTTAGTTGTAAGTAGAGGGATTAAAGACACATGTGACCGATTTCTTAGGATGAATGATTTATAAATTGTTTGGTTGACTGCTTCTGCACATTTTGCGGTTTTATTTAATTGAGAGAAGATCGATTGTGGGGTGTGCATCTAGCATGGGAAAGACATGTTTGCCTCTGCTCTAGACATGAGGAACACCTTAGTTGATCTTATAAATTATAGGGATGATTTCGAATCTGTTACATCCCCGAGATTGGTATTTGTGTGCGGAAATCTCATTTTTCGTGTGTTTGTTTTTAGTTACTCTGTGGTCTAGAACATGCTCCACGTAGCTAAAGTTTCGAGTTTGTACAGAAATAATTCACCGTCTATATCTCTGGAATTATGTTGCTTGAGCGATCGATAGGATACTGCTGTGTGCGAACCAAGCGAAATTAGAACTGTTCTTGTAATACCAGAGTCTGGAGATGGGTGTAGAAATGCGAGCAAGCTGACAGGTCTGGACGTGAAACAGTAACGCGTTTGTACCGAGGAGGGCAATGAGCAAGTCTTTGCACAACTGTTCTGAGAGTGACTTAGATCCACTGATGGATTTTGTATGGCGAAGGATACGAATTGTATGTTTACTACATCAACACGGTACGCAGTGATATACTGCTGGGTTGGAGATTGGTTTCATGCTCTAATATTCAAGCTCCTGTTCTCATTGGGATAGCAGTGTAATTGAGTAAGAATCTTTCCATATTTGACGATATGTATGGGACTTTGCGAGGTTTAGTTGTCAGTGCAATATGGCGATCAGTGTAAAATAGTTTATTGCGGCTGTATGTCCATCTGTAGAAAGAAAGAAATGGTAGACGCTGCTTCCCTAGAACTGAGGAGCATCGTGACATAGAACCGGTGTGAGTGTAGGCACACAATAATTATTTTGGGTGCTGTGCAGATATAAAAGGTAACTACACTGTGTGTGTACATACATATTGCATTGTAAAGTTACTGTGGCTTATGTTGTGTAAAATGTATATATATTGCATTGTATAGTTACTGTGGTTTATGTTGTGGCATGACTAGAGAGGATGACTGTGAGGGACGTATAGATTTAGCACATCCATAACCATGAGGGTATGAGAGAGATTTATGTGGAAAATTATGTACGCTATAGATATTGAGATTAGTTCCAAAAGCACAGCTGTCAAGAGGAGACATTATCTGTACATCAATCGGTGTCAGACTGTAGCTGCCATTGTAATATTTAACTGTGGTTACACTGGTGAGTATGTTCCTGGCTTCCAACATTAGAGTGAGTATCGTATGTATTTGATGCTATGTAGACAACTTTCTGGGTATAACTGTCAATGCTATTTAGCGGTCTGTGCAAAATAATTTCACCACTGAAAGTCCTGTCTGCAGAAAGAAAGAAAAGGTGGATGGTGCTTCGATACTGACGGCATCAGTTATTGGAGAGTAAATTTCGATAAGAGCCAAATAGTACGCTCGATTCATTCACATCCCGTGTGCTGAGATATAGGAGCCTCTGCATAGCTGTGGGAACGTTTGTGTGTCTTGAAAGAAGGAAGAGTTACACATGATGGACTGGGGTATGACGTTAGGACCGCTGGGAAGAGTGCATTCGATGTTATTCTGCGCTATTTGCAGTTAAGCACGGTTAGACACGTCTCATGTCACGCTAGAAGCAATGCTACTCAGTCATCAACGGTAAAGACACTTGCTGCCTTGAGGCGTCTCATTTACGAGACCAGCGTGAGCGCGCCTTGGAGTTATGTGGTGTCAGTAAAACACTGGATGTGTACTTGAAAATAGAGACAACTTCCACCTGCATCCGGCGGCGGCTCGTGGCTGTGACAGCGCTCGCCTCTTGAGCGCCTTCAGTCCTGCCCGATCGCGTCAGCAATGGTGCCTAGGTGAACACATATTTGGAGAGGAGTTTCTCAAGTTTCAAGTATGAAATGGATGTCGCCGCCTAATGTGTGTGGGCATCTGTACGTGGTTTAGCAGCTGACGGCCGCGTCACTTCGCAGGGCTGCAAGTAGCCTTTTTTGCGGCCTGCAGGGGGTGGCAAGATGGTGTCTGCATACATTTTTTGCACATTTGTTGCATTGTTTTGCAAGCAGGTCTGTAGGCTGTGCTATGCATTATTTGGGTAGTTTATGGGTTGATTTCGTGTCTGCACATCTGTATACTGCATTATTTAGGACGACTCTGCATGTCTGTACTGAAATTATTTTGGTAAATTAGGAGTTGTTTGCATGTCTGCAGAGCATTATTTAGGAGTAGTTTACAGGTCTGTGGGCTGTGTAGCATGACCCCAAACATGTGTTTCATATCTTTGATAAATATACTCCCTAAGTAAATTGTTCCAAAATAAATGAAGTACACTCCTTCCTCTCTCCAGCAGCCCAGTGCAGGCTGAGTCCTTTTCCCACTCCTTCCTTACTCTGTCCAGCAGCCCAGTGCAGGCTGAGTCATTTTCGCGCCATTTTCCTCCTCCAGACCATCTTGGATGACTTCACAGGACGGATGACAGCACCCTCTGGTGGCAGTATTGTGTACTAGGCCAGTTGGAGTCTAGATCTGTGGTGGAGATATTGTCTGCAAAATAAAGACTTATATCCAGGACAGGGAGAGTCATTTTCCCAACATTTCCCACCCATCATCTTGGATTACATCACAGAATGGACGACAGTGATCTCTGGTGGTGGTACTGTGTGCTAGGTCAGTTGGAGTGCGGACCTCCTGGTGAACACACTGGATGTTGGTGCTGTCTCTAATTGTTTAAATAAAGACTGGTGCATGATTTCGACAATTGACAATTACCAAGCATGTTTGCAGAGTCCTTTACATGGATTATTATTTTGACAATTTGCGAATTGTTTGGCTCTCTGTACGTAAATATATTGCATTATTTACGAGTGGTTTGCATGTCTGTACGCAGTGGAATGCGTTATTTTGACAGTTTACAATTGGAAAGCACATTTGCAAAGCATTATACATGAGTTATTTAGGATTAGTTTGCAGGTCTGTATGGTGTGTGGCATGTCAGAGCGCGTGTTCTGTATCACTGTGATAAATATACTCCATCCCTAAATAAATTGTTATAAAATAAATACACACCTTACCCCACGAATCCCTAGGAAGAGGTGCTGGTTGAGTGACTGAGTTTAGTGGAGGTGAGCTTTGTTTCCCACAATTTTCTTAGGTTGGCAGAGATAGCCGAAGTGACCTTTCATTACTGCCAAAATTCAAACTTGGCGCCAGTTCATAGGATGAGGTGACAGTGAGGTGACTTAGGTTAGTGGAGGTAGCCCAAGTGTCTGATCTTCACTATTCAAGTTTAAATCTAACTTTGGCACAGAAAGGGGTGAATTATTCCGGCACTAAAGTCTTTGGTCACTTACCAAATAGTATCAAAAGTCTGACAGATAACCAACAAGTATTTAAGAAGAAATTAGAAGAATTTCTGAATGCCAACTCCTCCTACTCCATAGAGGAATTTTTAGATATAAATTTAAAAAAATATTAAAAAATAATAAAAAATAAAGAAAAACAAACACAAAAAATAAAGTTGTTATATTAATTTAAGTATGTTGTTAAATTAACCTAATTATGTCATGTACTGGAAAATTCGACTCGTTCTACATCATTACGAAATATCGTATTCATGATCCATGGAACTAGTATTAATCTAATCTTTCCCACCATTTTCTTAGGTTAGTAGAAGTTGCATTGTCATGATGGAATTTGAACTTCCCAGCTGTGGGAGCTTGGCAGGGGGGAGTGGCAAGGGGGCGTGGCACTTTCCCGCCATTTTGGATAACGGTACTTTGCGCCAGAATCACCCTTGGGGTTGGGTGATGTCATGGATGCCATCTTGGATAATGGTACTTTACGCCAGAATCCCCCTTGCCGCAGTACTTGTGTGTGTTGTGGTGGCAGCAGCAACAACAACATAATTTACACTGTGTGACGTCTAGTTTTCTGTGAGAGGCAATGGATCAGAACGTGTTAGTGTCAGTTTTGAACCTGATCAGACCCTGAAGTCATGGCAGAAAAAACAATATATATGACAGTGTAGAAAGTGTTACAGCAGAAAAAAAACAACCTTTCAAACAATTACACAAGGTCGCAGAGAGTTTCTCTTGCTACTGGTGGCATAGTGTGTGGGATACGGTCGTCGTCCTACAGTATAGGCGTTGGCAGTTTACACTGGTCTGTGCAATGGACCAAAACTTGTATATTTAATAGGGTCGCCACATGTGCTCGATGCAGGAAGACAATATTTGTTTTCGATTTATGGGAAGAGGGAGATGCTGTAAAAACTTTATCGAGTTCTCTATCGGATGAAGTTAGCAGAGCTTTTATAGTTTGTCATTTTTCTCTATTGAATGGTACAGAATAAGGATGGTAGAACGTTGGGGTGATAGAAGTGAATGGACCCTGAGAGACGCACATCTGCTTCAACTGCAGAACCTGTATGATGTTTAGTCTTCCCAATTTTCCCGATAAGAAACACACCCGTAACTGTTTGTACAGTCTTTATGGTATCTCGTGTGTGTGTGTGTGTGTGTGTGTGTGTGTGTGTGTGTGTGTGTGTGTGTGTGTGTGTGCGCCCGCTCGTGCGTGCGTGCGTGCGTGCGTGCGTGCGTGCGCGCGCGCGCTTAGTCCGCACTGATTCAGAAAACATCGTTCTTTTGAAACACAACTAGCTCTTTATACCCGTTAAGTAATGACGGCTATCAACAGGGGATATCAATAGATTCCATATTTTTAGATTTCCAGAAGGCTTTCAACACCGCTCTCCACTAGCATCTTCTAATCGAATTGCGTGCCTATGGAATATCGCCCAGTTGTGCGACTGGATTCGTGATTTCCTGTCAGAAAGGTCATAGTTCGTAGTAATAGACAGAAAGCCATCGAGTAAAACAAAACTATTACCCGGCGTTCCCAAAAAAAGTGTTATAGGCCCTCCATTGTTCCTGATCTATATTAACGACAGGAAAAATCTGAAGAGCCTTATTGCATTATTTGCAGATGACGCTGTCATTTGCCGTCTTGTAATGTCATAAGATGACGAAAACGAATTGCAAAATGATGTAGTTAGGGTATCTGTATGGTGCGAAAAGCAGCAATTCACCCTGAATAAAAAAATGTGTGAAGTTATTCACATGAGTGCTAAAAGAAATCCACTAAATTTCAATTACATGAAAAGTCACACAAGTCTTAATGCTGTAAATTCAACTAAATACACACATCAAAAAATGTTTTGCATCAACCCGGTTAACATAACGCCTGAAGATAGATTGACTGTGGATATTGTATCACAGACACAGACCCTTTGACTATTCAGAGATGTCACTAAACCCGCCCAAAGATGTAAACAACCATACACGAGCAGCGCCTATTAGACAGAGGGGGTGCTACAGCCGATCAGTTCCAGTCATTAGACCAGGTAGGACGTACAAAGCTCGTGTTGTCTGTAGTTCAACCATGCCTAGATGGTCAATACCGCGGTTCGATCGCATCCGCATTGTTACATTTTGTGCTGGAAAGGGCTCTCAACAATGGAGTGTCCAGGCGTCTCGGAGTGAACCAAAGCAATGTTGTTCGGGAATGGAGGAGATACACAGAGACAGGAACTTTCGATGAAATGCCTCGATCTGGCAGCACAAGGGCTACTACTGCAATGGATGACCGCTACGTACGGATTATGGCTGGGAGGAACCCTGACAGCAACGCCACGATGTTCAATAATGCTTTTCGTGCAGCCACAGGACGTCGTGTTATGACTCGAACTGTGCGCAGTAGGCTGCATGATGCACTGACGACCATGCCGAGGTCCATCTTTGCAACCACGGCACCACGCAGTGCGATACAGATGGGCCCAACGACATGCCCAATGAATCACTCAGGATTGGCATAATGTTCTCTTCATTGACGAGTGTCGCATATTCCTTCAACCAGACAATCGTCAGAGACGTGTTCGGAGGCAACACGGTCAGGCTGAACGCCTTAGACATACTGTCCAGCGAGTGCTGCAAGGTGGAGGTTCCCTGCCGTTTTGGGATGGCATTATGTGGGGCTAACGTACGCCGCTGGTGGTCATGGAAGGTGCGATAACAGCTGTACGATACGTGTATGCCATCCTCCGACCGATAATGCAACCATATTGACGAGGCATTTGTCTTCATGGACGACAATTCGCACCCCTCTCGTGCACATCTTATGAACGATTTCCTTCAGGATAACGACATCGCTCGACTAGAGTGGAAAATATGTTCTGCAGACATGTACCCTATCAAACATGCCTGGGATAGTTTGATAAGAGCTATTTATGGACCACGTGACCCTACAACCACTGTGAGGGATCTACACCGAATCACCGTTGATGTGTTGGACAATCTGTAGCAACAATGCCTTGATGAACTTGTGGGCTGTATGCTAAGACGATTACAGGCATGCATCAATGTAAGAGGACGTGCTACTGGGTATTAGAGGTACCGGTGTGCACAGCAGTCTGGACCACCACCTATGAAAGTCTCGCTATATGGTGGTACGACATGCAACGTGTGGTTTTCGCGAGCAATATGTAGGGCGGAAATGATGTTTATGTTGACCTCTATTCCAATTTTCTGTACAGGTTCCAGAACTCTCGGAACAGAGGTGATGCAAAAGTTTTTTGATGTGTGTACTTAGGGATTACAATTACAAATAGCCTAAATTGGAACGATCACATGGACAATGTTATGGCTAGAGCAAACCAAAGACTGCGATTCTTTGGCAGAACATTTAGAAGGAGCAACACGTCTACTACGGAGATTGCTTACACCACGCATGTCCACCCTATTCTGGAGTATTGCTGTGTGGTGTGGGATCCGCATCAGGTGGGACCGACGGATGACATCGAAAAAGTTCAAAGGAAGGGAGGCTCGTTTTGTATTATCGCGAAATAGATGAGATAGTGCCACAGATATGATACGTGAATTAGAGTGGCAATCATTTTAAAAAAAGGTGTTTTTCGTTGTGACGGGATCTTCTCATGAAATTTCAATCGCCAGTTTCCTCCTCCGATTGCGAAAACATTCTGTTGGCACCCAACTGCATAGGGAGAAATGATGATCACGATAAAATGAATCAGGGCTCGTACAGAAAAAATGAAGTGCTCGGGTTTCCCGCGCGCAGTTTGATTTTGTATGGTGCAGGATACGAATGGCGTGTTTACTACATTGATAGGGTCTGCGGTGATCTATAGCTGGGTTGGAGATCGGTGTCACGCTGACATATTCAAGCCTTCATCGTTGATACTGTTAGTAACAAGTAATACTTTAAGATCTGATTTGGGGATTGGTGGCGTAGATGTGAACGTAGTTTCTTCGAGTTCCGTTCGAATGGCTGTAGATCAGTGACTGGACAGGTCTGTACTTAGGTTTCATGAGACGCCCCTGAGCTAAAATATCTCTGCTGCCTCCCCCCCACCACCCATCCAACCACCCACCGATATGAAATACAGGTATTTATTGAAGGTTGACTTGTAAACTTAAGAGTTATTTTTACAAAAATACAAACACAACAAATTAATGTACTTTCACGCAATAAATATAAATGTAAACATTGAAATTTTGCTTTTACTGAAATTAAACAGAAACAATACAAACAATTTGTATTAAACTTAGAAAGGTATCAGGATGCAAAACACTGATTACTGGAATAAGGAGTAGTTTTGTTTTTGCTCTGTCATTTGCAAACAAATTTACGATTTTTGCGTACTTGAGTTTCACTGTCAAGTCTGATTCCATAGCAGAGCCACCGATATAATTAAGACGATCCTATTTTTGTGAAAAATACCTTACTGCTGAGTGTTCTCGAGTGTATTTTAAGAGCAATGTTCAGTTTTGGCTAAAGATTCGCCAAGTTGCTACCTTTTGGCATGTCGCAGAATCCTGAAAGAGAGTGACACACTTCCATTCCTTACTTGAGAGGTGTAGCGTAAGAAGTGCAGTAACTGGAGTACAAAAGCTTGTGGGAACGACGACGTCGCTGACCAGCTAGGGCAGCTGTGTGGACTCACTCTGACTGTTTAGTGCGCGCAATCCTCGGTCGTGTCCACATGTCCCGTGACACTTGTGTCGACAACATCATTATTACTATATGTACGGGGTGTGTACCGCGTGTATTGTGTACTAACAGGGGTCCTAGAAACGACGAAGAGGCTTCTTGCCGCCGTAACCATCAGTGGTTCACAACCCCACAGCATCACAGCAGTCCACCAACCTTGCCACCACCCCCCACCGAACCCAGAGTTACTGTGCGGTTCGGCCCCCAGTGGACACCCCCCCCCCACCCCCAGGAACGTCTCATACCAGACGAGTGCGAGTGGAACCCCAAATGTGTGCTTGGTAGTGTAATGATGGTGTACGTGTGCGTGGAGACAGTGTTTGCGTAGCAATCGCCGACATAGTGTAACTAGGCGGAATAGGGGGAACCAGCCCGAATTCGCCGAGGTAGATGGAAAACCGCCTTAAAAACCATCCGCAGGCTGGCCAGCAAACCGGACGTGACACGAATCAGCCGTATTGATTCGTGCCGGGGACCGGCACGCCCTCCCGCTCGGGAAGCACGGCGTTAGCCCGCGCGGCTAGCCGGGGGCGGGCGTGTACCTCGTACTGCACACCCGTCCGTGTCCGAGTTCCTCCACTGGTGGCCCGCAACGCAACACGCGAGCCGCCACGGCAGCCACTGCGACCCGCCCACACCTCCTTCCTTGAAATCAATGTATGTGGTTGTGTGTACATGGACATGTTGGTGAATTATGCCGTACCCCATCTATGGGGTATACAAGACACTATCATCTATCAGCGAGATGGCGTTCCCCATAATTGGGCTCGAGAAGCCCGGGGTTTCCTCAATGAAAGCTTCCCCAACAGGTGGATAGCCAGAGACATCCCAGTTCCGTGGCTCCCTAGATCACCTGACATTAGCCCCTTAGATTTCTTTCTTTGGCGATATGTCTACAAAACAGCAGTTCCTGATATTGTGACAATGCAACACCGCATCAGAGAAGCCATTAGCACAATCACACCACACTTGTTGCAGAATGCGTGGCAAGAGATTAAATACTGCCTTGATATTTGGCGTGTTACCAGTAGCGCACATGGTGAAGTTATTTCAGTGTAATGTTCGAAAATGAATCAGTAGAGACCTATGTGCTATAACAAATGTTTCGTTTGTTGTATTCAATGAACAGTTACATTGTTTTGGTATCAAGGTAAACGTTGATGGATTTATCACAAAATCTCAAAAAAGAAGTGGAGTGATTACAACATTTTGCTGTGCTTTAGCCCACTAAATAGAATATGTGCTGAATAAGGAATATAGAGAGAGAGAGAGAGAGAGAGAGAGAGAGAGAGAGAGAGAGAGAGAGAGTTTTAATTATAGCTTGCATGCCAGGGTAAATATTGGGTGGTTATAATTAAAGTGCAATGTCTTATGGAGGTCCATTGCGGGCTGTAATTATCGTATGGCAACTAAACTTGTAGATATGCTAATGCGTTAATGTGAAGCCGATCTACACGGGAAAAATTGTTGTAGTTTTCTCCTCCAGGTGCAAATCTGCCGCTGTAAACTGTATGACGGTATGACATCCACGCTGTCATCTGACAAGCCGTAACGTGAGTGAACAGTGTGGCTATCGAGACGAGAGACGTGCACTGTGAGTGAAATTGAAATTTGCTGCCGCTCGCATGTTGCACTGAGATAGTATCGCTGACGGATAGGTCTGGGGACAGGCCTGTTGTCAATACATGGTATAATGAAGATGGTAATAAAATTCGAAAACACGGCTGTGTTGCAACTTCCTGGCAGATTAAAACTGTGTGCCGGACCGAGACTCGAACTTGGGACCTTTGCCTTTCGCGGCCAAGTACTCTACCGACTGAGCTACCCAAGCACGACTCACGCCCCGTCCACACAACTTTAATTCCGCCAGTACCTCATCTTCTACCTTCCAAAATTCACAGAAGCTCTCCTGCTAACGGCTGAGCTTGATGTGGCATCTGGAAGGAGAAGGCCTCCTATACAGTGGACGTTACTGGTTACGTTGCTGTTGCTGTAACTGACCACGCAGTATATGCTGTGGGAAGTGCTAGTGCATTTGCAGTGTCACGAGAATCATCCATCCCATGATCAACAGTACAGAAAGTTTTGCGATATATTTATACCCTCTAATCCCCTCCCATGAACCACACACCTTGCACATGGTGCGGAGGCTTACGTGCCTCAGGGATACAGATAGCCATACCGTATGTGCAGCCACAACGAAAGGGTATCTGTTGAGAGGCCAGACAAACGTGTGGTTCTTGAAGAGGGGTAGCAGCCTTTTCAGTAGTTGCAGGGGCAACAGTCATGATGATTGACTGATCTGGTCTTGTAACATCAGGCAAAACGGCCTTTCTGTGCTGGTACTGCGAACGGCTGCAAACAAGAGACTACAGCCATAATTTTTCCCGATGGGATGCAGTTTTACTGTATGGTTAAATAATGGCGTCCTCTTGGGTAAAATATTCCAGAAGTCAAACAGTCCCCCATTCGGATCTCTGGGCGGGGACTACTCAGCAGGATGTCGTTATCAGGAGAACGGAAACTGGCGTTCTACGAATTGGAGCGTGGAATGTCAGATCCTTTAATCAGGCATGCAAGTGCAAAAATTTAAAAAGGGAAATGGATAGGCTAAAGGTAAATATGTTACAGTGAAAACCCATTTTTAGTTAGAACGCTTTCTTACTAGTTAAAACTAGTGCATACTGAGCCAGTTCATCAAACCGCGTTTTTGCCTAGTTAAAACTAGTTTTTTAAATGACTTTCGCTTTTGACCAGCAGTCAATTCTAGATGTAACTAAGGCTATCAGTATCAACTAGTTTCAACTAGTACGAACGCTTCTTAACTGAACTAGACAGAACTAGTTTTCACTCAATTTATTTAGGGGCAAATATTAAAAGTAACTACTTCTCCGGTGAAATAAAAAAAAAATTGTATTGTGCAATATTTATTGAGAATATTGATAATACATCTAAGTCGTTAATATTAACTACAGCAATACAAAAATAACCACACACTGAAGAAACATTTTAAGGAAAATTACAGAGCCATTTTAACAGTATTAGTTACGAGAGTGGAAACAAAGTAATCATACAGTGAAAGTATATAAATTACTGATACATTTGACAGAAGTTGCCACAGTCTTAATAAAGGAGAAACGTGCCAAAAAATTTAACAATTAAATTTTGATTATTTGTAATTGCAAGGCAAACTGTCGTGACATTTTGAGTTACAACGTTTTCCTTTATTCCTACAAAAGCACCTCTTTGAAATATATGCCTTCTTACACACACACACACACACACACACACACACACACACACACACACACACACACACACACACACACACACACACACACAGCGAACAAATTCTTGTCCTGATCCTAAGGCTGCCATCTTGACAGCAGTTATTAATGGTACCTTTGTCTGTGGCACGTCTTCCAGCAGCTAGAATTTCTCTTTGGACACGTCGAATTCGGATCTGGAAGAGAACCTGTAACTGGTTTGTTTGAAAGGCGATTAGGTACTTAATACATATAAAGTATATTACAATGTAAGTATTCAATCTTAAAATATGAATGAATTACTTGAATAGTCAGGGACGTTATTAGAGCATTAAATCAATTAAGTAATGAATGTCTGACATTTGTCCTTGATTATTGAAATCAATTCAGAAATACATACCTGCAATACAATTTGTCGAGTATCCCATACTTCTTTCTAATCTTGTGCAAGCGCTGTTCATCATTCTGAAGAACAACTTCAATAAGATTGGGGAGATCTGCTTTTGCGCTGTCGATAACAGGAATCGGTATAATTATATTGTCACTGATTTCTAGAATGGCGTGTATTCAATCTGAAGCCATCTCCATCCTTCTGGCCTGTTTCGTCAGGTTTTCATGAGCGTTTTCTCTAGTTGTTCGTATTTGAGATTGTCGTTTCGTAATAGCTTCAGCTTCTGGATCTTCGTGACAAGCTGGGGTTGTCTGAGGCTCTGCACTCGTACTAGCTACGGCTTCTGGATCCTCTTGCTTGGCTGCTGCTGCTGCTGTTGTTGTTGTTGTTGTTGTTGTTGTTGTTGTTGGAGACTGTATACTTGTACTGGGCAAAGCTTCTGCATCTTCTTGTCTGGCTGCAGCTGTAACCCGTCCATTGCCACTAACCATAACCGCTATCTCCTCTGAGTCGTGTGAGGTTTCCAGTTCATCAGGTGTCTCATTTACTGCGTCTACCACATTAATTTTATTTAAATCCTCTTCAAGATCATCTTTTATCTCCTTAATAACGTCTAGAGCCAAACTCGAAGTCGTAGGCCCTACTCGTGGTTCTCTGCCAAAAACAGCTTTGTAAGGTGTTTGTTTGATACCAGAATAATATGTTCGATTTTTCATAAACTGTACAAAGCGAAGACCGTTTGACCAGTTGGTGGTAATGTTGTCTTTCATACATGAAGCCAATATTTTTTCAATGTCTTTGTTGGCGCGTTCAACAAAACCTTGCCTTTGGCTGTGCGTCTGTAGTCCGTGAACCGCGAACCAGTTTACACTCAGGCCAAAATACAGCCAGCTCGTTTATGACAGAACTAGCATATTCTGTGCCACTGTCAGAGTGTAAAATACAAGGAGCACCAAATGTCAAAAATATCTGCTAAATGATGTGCCATTTCCTCTGCCCTCTTGCTTTGCAGCGCACGTAACAAAACAAATTTTGTCATGTGGTCCTGATACACCATTATATACTTAAATCCGCGATCTTCTTGAGTCTCCATGTCGATCAGATCAACTTGGCAACGACTCTTCATTTCAGAATGAAGTTTCGACATGTGCCCCGTTTTCTTAATGCTCCTTTTGCGCTGACAAGTTTCACACAGATAAATGTGTATCGTGTCCACTGTTATGTTTGCGTACTTTCTTGAAGTTTCAACGTTTAATCTGTCTCCACCTCCATGACCGACGGCCTGATGAGCTGCTTCAATAATGTCGAAAATTTCTTCAACATGTAATATAGTACTCCACAGGCTCTTTTCTCGTCACTGACTTGCTGGTCCCACAAATATTAATAACCTTGAATCGATTTTATCTTCTGTACTGCTTCTGTGTCTTTTTCTTATCTGATTGTTCTTCTTCAATATCGTCCACTAATTTATCGTAAGATTCTTTTGTCGTAACATTGTAGTGCCGTGTTCTTGAATTTGTAATATCCTTCTCACAAATCCTCCTTTCCATCGACTTTCTTCATTTAAATGTGCCATGATAAATACGTACAAACTGATCTTTACGTGCTTAACCCCTCTGCGGTGTTGTTTGTTGTGGCGAAAAGCGCCCAGTGGTGGGCTATTATCGGTCGCTGCAGCGTTGCTCGGCGGGGGGGTTTTCGCGCCTGGAACTGTTCGTGTCGGCGCCTTCTTGTTTTCACTATATGGCATGTGTTTGGATGTATGCTCAAAATTCCAATAAATATTACGTTGCACAATACAAAAAAGCTATTTTTACTGCAATCAACACGTAGTTGCTCTTAATTTTAATATTTGCCCCTAAATAAATTTACTGAAAACTAGTTCTGTCTAGTTTAGTTAGGAAGCGTTCTTACTAGTTGAAACTAGTTGATACTGATAGCCTTAGTTACAACTAAAATTTACTGCTGGTCAAAAGCGAAATCCAGTTACAACAAGAATGAGATTTTCACTCTGCAGCGGAATGTGCGCTGATATGAAACTTCCTGGCAGATTAAAACTGTGTGCCGGACCGAGACTCGAACTCGGGACCTTTGCCTTTCGCAGGCAAGTGCTCTACCAACTGAGTCACCCAAGCATGACTCACGCCCCGTCCTCACGTCTCCTACCTTCCAAACTTTACAAAGCTCTTCTGCAAATCTTGCAGGAGAGCTTTTGTAAAGTTTGGAAGGTAGGAGACGAGGTACTGGCAGAAGTAAAGCTGTGAGGACGGGGCGTGAGTCGTGCTTGGGTAGTTCAGTTGGTAGAGCACTTGGCCGCGAAAGGCAATGGTCCCGCGTTTGAGTCTCGGTCCGGCACAGTTTTAATCTGCCAGGGAGTTTCAGTTAAAACTGGTTTTAACTAGGCAAAACACGTTTTGATGAAGTGGCTCAGTAAAAACTGGTTTTAACTAATAAGAACGGGTTCTAACTAAAAACGGGTTTCGACTGGAAAAGATATCTTGTGGATTAGTGAAGTTCAGTGGCAGGAGGAACACGACTTCTGGTCAGGTGAATACAGCATGGTGGATGTTGTTGTGGTCTTCAGTCCTGAGACTGGCTTGATGCAGCTCTCCATGCTACTCTATCCTGTGCAAGCTTCTTCAACTCCCAGTACCTACTTCAACCTACATCCTTCTGAATCTGCTTAGTGTATTCATCTCTTGGTCTCCCTCTACGATTTTTACCCACCCCGCTGCCCTCCAATATTAAATTGGTGACCCTCTATGTCTCAGGACATGTCCTACCAACCGATCCCTTCTTCTAGTCAAGTTGTCCCACAAGCTCCTCTTCTCCCCAATCCTATTCAGTACCTCATTTGTTATGTGATCTACCCATCTAATCTTCAGCATTCTTCTGTAGCACCACATTTCGAAAGCTTCTATTCTCCTCTTGTCTAAACTATTTATCGTCCACGTTTCACTTCCATACATGGCTACACTCCATACAAATACTTTGAGAAACGACTTCCTGACACTTAAACCAATATTCGACGTTAACAAATTTCTCTTCTTCAGAAACTCTTTCCTTGCCATTGCCAGTCTACATTTTATATCCCCTCTACTTCGACCATCATCAGCTATTTTGCTCCCCAAATAGCAAAACTCCTTCGCTACTTTAAGTGTCTTATTTCCTAAACTAATTCCCTCAGCATCACCCGAATTAATTTGACTTCATTCCATTAGCCTCGTTTTGCTTTTGTTGATGTACATCCTATACCCTCCTTTCAAGACACTGTCCATTCCGTTCAACTGCTCTTCGAAGTCCTTTGCTGTCTCTGACAGAATTACAATGTCATCGGCGAACCTCAAAGTTTTTGTTTCTTCTCCATGGATTTTAATACCTACTCCGACCTTTTGTTTCCTTTATTGCTTGCTCAATATACAGACTGAATAACATCGGGGATAGGCTACAGCCCTGTCTCACTCCCTTCCCAACCACTGCTTCCCTTTCATACCCCTCGACTCATAACTGCCATCTGCTTTCTGTACAAATTGTAAATAGCCTTTCGCTCCCTGTATTTTACCCCTGCCACCTTCAGAATTTGAAAGAGTATTCCGATCAACATTGTCAAAAGCTTTCTCTTAGTCTACAAAAGTTAGAAACGTAGGTTTGTCTTTCCTTAATCTTTCTTCTAAGATAAGTCGTAGGGTCAGAATCCAATCACGTGTTCCAACATTTCTACGGAATCCAAATTGATCTTCCCCGAGGTTGGCTTCTATCAGTTTTTCCATTCGTCTGTAAAGAATTCGCGTTAGTATTTTGCAGCTGTGTCTTATTAAACTGATAGTTCGGTAATATTCACATCTGTCAACACCTGCTTTCTTTGGGATTTTAAATATTATATTCTTCTTGAAGTCTGAGGGTATTTCGCCTCTCTCATACATCTTGCTCACCAGTTGGTAGAGTCTTGTCAGGACTGGCTCTCCCAAGGCTGTCAGTAGTTTTAATGGAATGTTGTCTACTCCAGTGGCCTTGTTTCGACTCAGGTCTTTCAGTGCTCTGTCAAACTCTTCACGCTCTATCATATCTCCCATTTCGACTTCATCTAGATTCTTTTCCATTTCCATAATATTGTCCTCAAGTACGTCGCCCTTGTATAGACCCTCTATATACTCCTTCCACCTTTCTGCTTTCCCTTCCTTGCTCAGAACTGGGTTTGCATCTGAGCTCTTGATATTCATACAAGTGGTACTCTTTTCTCCAAAGGTCTCTTTAATTTTCTTGTAGACAGTATCTATATTACCCCTAGTGAGATAAGCTAGTACAACCTTACATTTGTCCTCTAGCCATCCCTGCTTAGCCATTTTGCACTTCCTGTTGATCTCATTTTTGAGACGTTAGTATTCCTTTTTGCCTGCTTCATTTACTGCGTTTTTATAATTTCTCCTTTCATCAATTAAATTCAGTATTTATTCCGTTAGCCAAGGATTTCTACTAGCCCTCGTCTTTTTACCTACTTGATCCTCTGCTGCCTTCACTACTTCATCCCTCAGAGCTACCCATTCTTCTTATACTCCAGGGTTCTTCAATGTATACCACCTTCTTTCATGATTCTTGAACCAAGTGTTGGCTATGATTGAGTTATGCTCTGCACAAAATTCTACCAGACGGCTTCCTCTTTCATTTCTCTCCCCCAACCCATATTGACCTATGTTTCCTTCTCTCCCTTTTCCTACTCTAGAATTCCAGTCACCCATGACTATTAAATTTTCGTCTCCTTTCACTACCTGAGTAATTTCTTTTATCTCATCATACATTTCATCAATATCTTCATCATCTGCAGAGCTAGTTGGCATATAAACTTATACTACTGTAGTAGGCGTGGGCTTCGTGTCTATCTTGAACACAATAACGCGTTCACTATGCTGTTTGTAGTAGCTTACCCGTACGCCTATTTTTTTATTTATTATTAAACCTACTCTTGCATTACCCCTATTTGATTTTGTATTTATAACCCTGTGTTCACCTTACCAAAAGTCTTGTTCCTCCTGCCACCGAACTTCACTAATTCCCACTATATCTAACTTTAACCAATCCATTTCCCGTTTTAGATTTTCTTACCTGCCTGACCGATTAAGGGATCTGACATTCCACGCTCCGATCCGTAGAACACCAGTTTTCTTTCTCCTGATAACGACGTCCTCCTGAGTAGTCCCGGCCCGGAGATCCGAATGGGGGCCTATTTGACCTCCGGAATATTTTACCCAAGAGGATGCCATCATTTAATGATACAGTAAAGCTGCATGCCCTCGGGAAAAATTACGGCTGTCGCTTCCCCTAGCTTTCAGCCATTCGCAGTACCAGAACAGCAAGGCCATTTTGGTTAGTGTTACAAGGCCAGATCAGTCAATCATCCAGACTGTTGCCCCTGCAACTACTGAAAAGGCTGCTGCCCCTCTCCAGGAACCACATGTTTGTCTGGCCTCTCAACAGATACCCCTCCGCTGTGGTTGCACCTACGGTACGGCTATCTGTATCGTTGAGGCACGCAAGCCTCCCCATCAACGACAAGGTCCATGGTTCGTGGGGGGAGGAATACATGGTTATAAATACAAAATCAAATCGGGGTAATGCAGTAGGTTTAATAATGAATAAAAAAAATAGGAACGCGGATAAGCTACTACGAAGAGCAGAGTGAACCTATTATTGTAGCCGAGATGAACATGAACCCCACACCTACCACATTACAAGTTTATATGCCAACTACCACTGCAGATGATTAAGAGCCTGAAGAAATGTATAATGCGATAAAAGCAATTATTCAACTAGTCAAGGGAGACGAAAATTTAATGGTCATTTGGGAAAGGAATTCGTTAGTAGGAAAAGGAAGGAAAAGCAGTCGGTGAATGTGGATTGGGGTCAGGAATGGAAGGGGAAGCCGCCTGGCAGAATTTTGCACAAAGCATAAGTTGATCATAGCTAACACTTGGTTCAAGAATCATGAAAGAAGGTGGTATACACGGAAGAGGCCTGGAGACACTGGAAGATTTCATATAGATTATAAAATGGTATGACAGTGATTCTGGAACCAGATTTTAAATTTTAAGACAATTCCAGGGGCAGATGTGGTCTATGACCACAATATATTGGTTTTGAACTGTAGATTAAAATTGAAGAAACTGCAAAAAGGTAGGAATTTACGGAGATGGAACCAGCATAAACTGAACGAGACAGAGGTTATAGAGAGTTTCAGAGAGAGTATTAGTGAGCGATTGACAAGAACAGGGAAAAGAAATACAGTGGAAGAAGAATGAGTAGCTTTGAAAGAAGGAATAGTGAAGGCACCAGGTGATTAAGTAGGTAAAAGACGAGGGCTAGTAGAAATTCTAGGATAACAGAAGATATTGAATTTAATTGACGATAGGATAAAATACAAAAATGCAGTAAACGAAGCAGGCAAAAAGGAATACAAACTCTCAAAAGTGAGATCGACAGGAAGTGCAAAATGGCTAAGCAAGGATGGCTAGACGACAAATGTAAGAAGCATGTAGAAGCATTCATCACTACGAGTAAGATAGATACTGCCAACTGGAAAATTAAGGAGACTTTTTAGGAAAGAGAACCACCTGTATGATTATCATGATTCCTGAGATGGAAAACCCATCCTAAGCAAAGAAGGGAGAACATAAACGAGGAAGGAGTATGTAGAGGGTCTTCAAAGGGGCGGTGTACTTGATGACAGTATTATGGAAACAAAAGAGGGCGTAGATGAAGATGAAATGAGAAGTATGATACTGCGTGAAGAATTTGACAGAGCACTAAAAGACCTAAATCGAAACAAGGCCCCTTGGGGAGGACCAGCCATGACAAAAACTCATCTACAAGGGTTGGAACTTTAATAGTGGCAACTATTTATTTACAGCTCGTAGAAAATTGAAGTCACTATGCTGTTCAATTTGGAACACAACCTACAACCAGCTTAGAGACAGAAGCGGTGACACTTTCTGCCTGCAGGACAATGCTCAAGCATGTACAGTGCAAGATGTTACTGATTTGTTTGACTGATGGGGCTGCTAAGTGCTATACCACCTACTGCACTCCCCTGATTTAAGCCCTTGTGAGTTCAACTCGATTTCTAAATTGAAGGAAACACTTCACGGCATTCGCTTCAGAACTGCTACAAATTCGTTCAGCAACAGACCGCGCCGCTCGAACTGTCAACACAACTGGCACTGCAAAGAGTATCCTAAGACTTCCACATCGCTGGCAACGGGTTTTACACAATCCTGGTGACTACTATCAAGGTCAGTAAAACTTTGGAACACGTATCTATTTTGTACGAACTATAAATAACTATTTGCCACTATTAAAGTTGAGTGTGTGCTTTAGTTTTCTTAGGTCTGTCCACATTCGTTCCTTTTAACGTGTGTCAGGGCACTGATGACCTCGATGTTGAGCGCCCATAAGCCCCAACACACCACCACACCACCACTATTAAAGTTCCAACCCTCGTATTTAGTGAGCAAGATGTAAGAGAGAGGCGAAATACCCTCAGCCTCCAAGAAGAATGTAATAATTTCAATCACAAAGAAAGCAGGTTTTGACAGGTGTGAAAATTACTAATCTATCAGTTTAATAAGTCACAGTTGCAAAATACTAACACGAATTCTTCACAGACGAATGGAAAAACTGGTAGAGGCCGACCTCGGGGTGCATCAGTTTGGATTCTGTAGAAATGTTAGAACACGTGGGGCAATACTGACCCTACGACTTCTCTTAGAACAAAGATTAAGGAAAGGGAAACCTGCGTTTCTAGCATTTGTAGACTTAGAGAAAGCTTTTGACAATATTGACTGGAACACTCTCTTTCAAATTCTGAAGGTTTCACCGGTTAACAACTTTTTACTCGAGTACCATTGCAGGAATCGTTGTTGCTCATTAGCGAGAAGCTGGATGGGGAACTTTCAGACTTATTCCAACATGTGCTCACCTCGACTTACTTTTTATTTAATGGACAATACTTTGAACATACTGACGGCGTCGCAATGGGTAGTCCCCTGTCACCCATTGTGGCTAATCTTTTCATGGAAGACTTCGAGGAGAGAGCCCTCCAGACGTCGGATTTGAAACCTACGTGTTTTTGGCGATATGTGGACGACATCTTTGTTATCTGGCCTCACGGCTTTGTATCGTTGAACGTTTCTCTTGAGCATCATAACTCGCTTCATCCCGCATCAAGTTCACGATGGAGATGGAGAAAAACGGCGAACTTCCATTCCTGGACGTGTTGGTACGGAGAAAAGAAGATGGCACATTAGGTCACGCAGTGTACCGTAAACCAACGCACACGGACTTATACTTACAGGCCACCAGCTGTCACCATCCTTCGCAACGAAGTGGCGTACTGAGGACGTTGGTCCACAGAGCACGAGCCTTATCAGACTCGGACAGCTTATCCAATGAGCTACTCCATCTGCGCACCGCTTTCCAACAAAATTGATACTTCGAACGGGAAATTCGCCGTGCCTTACAACCGAAGCGGGTTACCCAACGTGAAGAAGTGGAACAAGGCGAAGAACAAAGGGGAATGGTCATCTTGCCATACATCGGCGGTCTCGCTTCAAAAATAGGAAGATTATCTAAGAGGCATAACGTTAAATGTGTCTTTCGTCCGCTGGCAAAACTCAGAGCTCTCTTGCGCTCATATAAGGACAGCCTTGGCCTAAGAAGACCCGGTGTTTACGAGATTCCCTGTAGATGCGGCATGCCGTACATCGGACAAACTTGTCGCACTGTAGAAGATAGATGTAAACACCGACGCTACATTCGTCTGGAGCAACCAGGAAAGTCTGCAGTGGCCGAGCATTGTCTCAGTACAGACCATTCTATTATCAACATACAAAAATTCTCGCATCGACGAGTTCGTACTGGGACAGTGTTATTAAGGAAGCAGTGGAAATACGTAACTCGACGAATCTTGTAAACAGAAACACGGGCTTTCAGCTTAGTACAGCTTGGGATCCAGCACTGGCCATATTGAAGTCGCTTCGAGCAGAGAGGAGTACTGTTGGTCGTAAGACGAATGACGATTCGCCACCAACATAAATTTTTCTGTTGACAACGGGAGGATAATCAAGGCGCCTACGTGGACGCGCATTTTTGCTTGCGGCTTCCGACAGAGGTCGCTGGGGTGGCCGATGGCAGCGCAGAGCAGCGGCGGCAGCCTCCGCGCGTGCGTCGAAGTCTTTGGTTCTTCATCCTGTAGGTGGCGTTGCTGTCCTACCAGCTATCGGTTGATATCGTCGCTATTGGCCATCGAATTTGGCGCCTCCACGCCTGCGCACTTCCTGCCCAAGACTGGCATAAATAGGGAGCTCTGGTCCTGCCTTAGAAGCGTGTTCGTCGCACCTGAAGATGTCGGCCAGTTGCGCTGACGAAATATTGTGGAGTTTTCACTATGACATCCGACGTCTCGCCTGAGAACCATATATACAACATGTCCGTCGGGAAAGTCTGAAGCAACACAGGGTTATACCCATCACCGATGTTATTGAATCTGTATATTCAGCAAGCGTAAAGGAAACAAAAGATACATTTGAAGTAAGAATTAAAACCCATAGAGAAGAAACAAAAACTCAGATTTGCCAACGACATTGTAATTCTGTCAGGGACAGCAAAGGACTTGGAAGAGCAGCTGAACGGAATGGACAGTGCCTTGAAAAAGAGGATATAAGATGAACTTCAACAGAAGTAAAATGAGTATACTGGAATGTAGTCTAATTAAATCCCGTGATGCTGAGAGAATTAGACTAGGAAATGAGTCAAAGCAATAGATGAGTTTTGCTATTTGGGGGGCAAAATAACTGATGATGGTCGAGGTGGAGAGGATGAAAATTTAGACTGGCTTTGGCAAGGAAAGCGTTTCTGAAGAAGGGACATTTGTTAACATCGGGTATAGATTTAAGTGTCAGGAAGTCGTTTCTGAAAGTATCTGTATAGAGTGTAGCCATGTATGCAAGTGAAACATGGACGATAAACAGTTTAGACAAGAAGAGAATAGAACCTTTCGAAATGTGATGGTACAGAAGAATGCTGAAGATTAGATGGGTAGATCACATAACTAATCTGGAGGTATTAAATAGAATTAGGGAGAATAGAAATTTGTGGCACACCTTGACTAGAATAAGGGATTGGTTGGTAGGACATGTTCTGAGGCATCAAAGTATCACCAGTTTAGTAATGGAGGGAAGCGTGGAGGGAGACCAAGAGATGAATACGCTTAACGGACTCAGAACGATGGAGGTTGAAGTTATTCGGAGATGATGAGGCATGCACAGGATAGAGTAGCATGGAGAGCTGCATCAAAACAGTCTCTGAACTGAAGACCACAACGACAGCAACCACAGTAACACTCATACAGGATTCAGAAGTTGCAGCATCTGAAACCTCACGATCCACAGCAACGTTCTGAATTTTTCTTGGGTTTCTGGCACAGATCGAAGTTGATATGACATGTGGCCAGACAATCTTCAGTGGAATGACGAAGCACATTTTACTTTACAGGGAGCAATGAGTAAACAGAACTTCTGAATTTGGGGCAATGTTAAAACGTGTGTTGTGAACGTAGAGCCGCTGCACTCGTCGTATGTGACTGGATGGTGTCGTTTCTTGACCCGTTCTTCTTTTCAAGAGAGTACACCAAGAGGGCCTGTCCAGTGTACTATGGCGTCTGCACGTTATCGAATCCTGCTGGTAGACAGAGCATGTCATTCCTGCTGTGGAAGAGCGCACCCATGTGGAAACCACTGTTTTCATGCAAGATGGAATAGCCTCATGTCGCTCGCCCAGTGAAAGATCTGCTTAATGCAACATTGCAATAACGTGTTATTTTCACAGGTTTTCCAGATACATGGCCTGCAAGATCACCTGATCTGAATCCGTATGACTTTCTGCTCTGGGGGTTATCCAAAAGAACGCCCTTACGAGTTGAAAATAGGGTTTCTACATAATTAGGAGGCCATTACACAGGAACACATGGGTTAGATTCCACCAGGACTGCTGCGAGCACCTGATGTTCAAGTTATATTATGGATGTAGCCTCTCTTCGTCCTCTCCAGTGCTCATATTGAACAAATTGTGTAAGCAGCAGTTAATAATAAGATCAACATTATGGCTTCCTCACTTGTTTGACCTCGTCTGGCCACATTCCGTTCCTAATCCACTACACTTCTATTCGTATTTCTTGCAGACTTGCACCTATGGGTAAAACTGGAATTAATGCCTTTCCGTTGTAAATCGGCTCCGAATTAACGCATTGGAATATCTATCAAATTCCACCGCCATATGACAATTACAGCCCACACTGGACGTCTGTGAGCAGCTGCACTTTAATTATACCCAAACAGTACTTGACAAATTTGGTGCATTGATCTCAACAGTTCCTTATGTCCAATCCTTATCTGTCAAGAGAGTGGAGTACCGCGTCAGCCAGCTCCTCGCCACCATGTCGTGAATCGGCTATCAATTCAGCAATACGTTCTACTGCTAACCATAGTTATTTGATATAGCACCACAGCTTAACTAATCATTGTGCGCAATATTAAGATTGGGGTCAACAATAACAATGTAATATTTAGCTGCAAAAATTACTGTCACTATTTGTTCAACTACTCTTCCCCATGATCCTTATTAAATCCTCTTATGTAGTGAAAGTCAAGTATGGCGTTTTTTCCTTCCCAGAATCTTTCTTTTGTGATAGATGCCTGGCAAGAAATAATCCAAATTCAGCAATACGTTCCACGCCCATTAAGAAGCTGCGCTTCTGAACACTTTCAGTTCATCATCATCATCATCATCATCACGACGGAAAGGCAGAATTCGAGTACAAAGTTTGTTAACAACAGTAGTAACTCCTTGTAACATACGTTTTTATTTTAACGAATCATTCTCTTTATTTTGTTTTATCCCGTTCATAGCAATATAGTTCTATATTTTTCAGATTTATAAAAAACAAAAAACAAAAAAGAAAGAAAAGTATCAGCACCGTGAAACGTTCCTCGACAATGCTGGGCGGTCCATTTTCCAATTACGTATGGTGAAAATGTAGTGTGTTCATCTTTAGTGTGTTTCCTCCCGGTCCTCTACAATATCACTTGGAGAGTGCGTTTATTGTCTACCTGAATTTTTTGAGGATTTTATAAAAACGTCGAGAAAATATCTTCAATGCTTACTTTCTTTTCCTTTTGCTGGAGATCAATACTGAGCCCCATTCAATCGTTTCTTCAGTCATTACCAAAATATTGTAAAGCAGCACCCATTAAGCCTGCCACCCTGGGCAGTTGCCTAGTTTGCACCACCCACCTCATCCCCTATACACGACCGTGACCATGTGCATTCGCAGGTTGACGGTTGCCAGGTGCATTAGAAGAAAGGAAGAGAGTGGTAACCTGAAAATGCGACATCATTCTGGAGCAGCAGCTCACGACCGGTGGATATTTTCTTTCAGTGATTAGCCCTCCATTCTTCAACGCACGACATATTCAGCAAGTTTTAAGCTTCACTGTTATCAGCAGGACAGTCATTCGTCTTCTAAGGAAAGCAGAACTGAGAGCAAGAAACACTGTTCTCAAAGAGTCATTGTCTACTTGCTACAGAGAAGCCTGCCCAGCCTTTGCTCCTGTTAATAGCGACACAACCGTCCAATTTTGGAGACGAGTGGTTTTCACTGGCGAAAACTTTCCTTTATGACATAGACGAGAAAAGTACTTCTTTACCAGCCAAAAGGTGCTAATTATGATCCAAAATATATAGTATAAGACAGAAAAAGACGCATCACGAAGTGGTTATCGGAATAGGACAGAAATCGGCAGATGTGTCGTACAAGTACAGACAAACAAATGTGTACTGTTTCAGAAAACTTGGATAATATAATCCAGAGAAAGAGCTTCACGAACTGAGGAAGTCAGTAATGCGGTTGTCTACGTCTGGCCCTTATGCAAGCAGTTATTCGGCTTGCCACTGAAGGACATCTTGTCAAATTCTGTCACACTGGCACGTTAGATCGTCAAAATCCCGAGCTGGTTGGAGGGCCCTGCGTGTAATGCTGTGAACGTTCTCAGCTGATGAGACATCTGACGACCTTGCTGGCTAATGTACGGTTCGGAAGGTGCGAAGACAGGCCGTAGAAACTCTCGCCCTATGAGGGCGGGCATTATCTTGCTGAAATGTAAACCCAGAGTGGCATGCCAGGAAGGGAAACAAAACAGAGCACACAGTGTGGTCGGCGCACCGCTGTGCCGTAAGGGTGTCACGGTTGACAACCGAAGGGGTTCTGCTATGAAGTGAAATGAAATGCCACCCAGACCACCACTTCTGGTAGGTAGGCTGTGTGGCGGGCGGCAGTCAAGTTGGTATCCCATCACTGTCCAGGGCGTCGCCAGACACGTCTTCGCTGTTCATTCGGGCCTGGAATCTCATTGACCGAAGTAGAATTGTCTTCAGTGAGGAGTCCCAATTCGAACTAAGTCCCGATGGCCAGCGAGTACACATCTTGAGACACCCTGGAGTGTAGTGGTATATCGATCTGTCTTCCACACTCCGTACAGTGTGACACAGTGATAGCCTGGGATGACATTTACTTTCGTAGCAGGAGCCCTTTCGTTGTCACCTGTGACACCCTTACAGCACAATGGCACGTCGACTATAAAGGGCTATTACAAATGATTGAAGCGATTTCATAAATTCACAGTTGCTCCATTCATTGACATATGGTCACGACACACTACAGATACGTAGAAAAACTCAAAGTTTTGTTCGGCTGAAGCCGCACTTCAGGTTTCTGCCTCGAGAGCGCATTGGGACAAAATGGCGACAGGAGCCGAGAAAGCGTATGTCGTGCTTGAAATGCACTCACATCAGTCAGTCATAACAGTGCAACGACACTTCAGGACGAAGTTCAACAAAGGTCCACCAACTGCTAACTCCATTCGGCGATGGTATGCGCAGTTTAAAGCTTCTGGATGCCTCTGTAAGGTGAAATCAACGGGTCGGCCTGCAGTGAGCGAAGAAACGGTTGAACGCGTGCGGGCAAGTTTCACGCGTAGCCCGCGGAAGTCGACGAATAAAGCAAGCAGGGAGCTAAACGTACCACAGCCGACGGTTTGGAAAATCTTACGGACAAGGCTAAAGCAGAAGCCTTACCGTTTACAATTGCTACAAGCCCTGACACCCGATGACAAAGTCAAACGCTTTGAATTTTCGGCGCGGTTGCAACAGCTCATGGAAGAGGATGCGTTCAGTGCGAAACTTGTTTTCAGTGATGAAGCAACATTTTTTCTTAATGGTGAAGTGAACAGACAAAACGTGCGAATCTGGGCGGTAGAGAATGCTCACGCATTCGTGCAGCAAATTCGCAATTCACCAAAAGTTAACGTGTTTTGTGCAATCTCACGGTTTAAAGTTTACGGCCCCTTTTTCTTCCGCGAAAAAAAAAAAAGGTTACAGGAGACGTGTATCTGGACATGCTGGAAAATTGACTCATGCCACAACTGGAGACCGACAGCGCCGACTTCATCTTTCAACAGGATGGTGCTCCACCGCACTTCCATCATGATGTTCGGCATTTCTTAAACAGGAGATTGGAAAACCGATGGATCGGTCGTGGTGGAGATCGTGATCAGCAATTCATGTCATGGCCTCCACGCTCTCCCGACTTAACCCCATGCTATTTCTTTCTGTGGGGTTATGTGAAAGATTCAGTGTTTAAACCACCTCTACAAAGAAACGTGCCAGAACTGCCAGCTCGCATCAACGATGCTTTCGAACTCATTGATGGGGACATGCTGCGCCGAGTGTGGGAGGAACTTGATTATCGGCTTGATGTCTGCCGAATCACTAAAGGGGCACATATCGAACATTTGTGAATGCCTAAAAAAACTGAGTTTTTGTATGTGTGTGCAAAGTATTGTGAAAATATCTCAAATAATAAAGTTATTGTAGAGCTGTGAAATCGCTTCATTCACTTGTAATAACCCTGTATTCTATTCCGCTTTCTTCTGACCTTCGTGGCAAGCTATTCTGTACTTGCATTTCAGCAAAATGACCTGCATGCAGGTAGAGTCTCTGTTACTTGTATCGTGTTTTCCAAACCCTACCTGGGTCAGCAAGGTCACCAGATCTCTCCCCAGTGGAGAAAGTTTGGAGTATTATGGGCAGCGCCTTCCTAGCAGCTCGGTATTTTGACGATCTAACGCATAATTGGAAAGAATTTGGCTCGATATTCCTCAGGAGGACTCTATCGTTCCATGCCACGCTGAATAACTTCGCATAACGGCCAGAGGTGTACTAACGCGTTACTGACTTGCTCAGTTTGCGAAACTCTTTCTCTCCAATAAATTACGGAATTTTTCTGAATTTGTAATTATTAGCTTGTCTGTAGACGGCGTAACTCTATAGTCATCACGTGACAAAAATGGCAGGGACCCTCTCTCAGCCAATGGGAGCCCCAATCGCCCAATGTGGATCAAGCACCTTTCCCCATTATCATCTGTCATAACTAGCTCAACTGTCCATAGCCCTTTTCATTCGAGGTCTGAGCATCACGTGATAGAGGTGCAGATTTGTTATAAGCAATATCAGATTATCAATAGTAATTCTTTCTCTATAGGTACAGCTGAACTTGATGAGCCCAGTCAGTTGTACTCTGTAGTGAAAGGGTTTCTAATTTATAACATTCTTCCGCAATTTTTCTCAATTTCCCATATTTTTGGTATCTTCTCCAATTTCACGCATTTTTCGCCAATTTTCGTAATTTTTTTCGGGCTTCCCTAAATTATAATTATTGTGTCGAATCACACAAGATCCACCCTACTGTTCCGACGTCGGGTCAATGTCTTCATGCCCTCAGGCGATCACAACGAAGCATAGGTCTTATTTACTTATCATTGCTAAGTCACCACTCCATCACTAGCAAGCGCGCGCGCGTGTGTGTGTGTGTGTGTGTGTGTGTGTGTGTGTGTGTGTGTGTGTGTGTTTGGGATGTCATGGTGTATGTGTTAGAAACTAATGTATTGGTAGAAATTATGTCATAGCAATTTCTATAAGTGATACAGATGTCTAACCAAATATGTAACATAAGAAATACCACACTCCAATAAACAAACCCCTTCCAAACCACCACTAAATTACTATATTGTGTGACGACATAATAAAATACCGACGCCACCAACGGAAGATACTGTTTCAGACGCTGTACAGTGCTATCAAATACGCACCTAGAGATACAACCGTCCAATAACTGAAACCACCTCAGCGAACATCAGTTCGCTGACGGTAGCCTACCCCTTTGACTGCAAACTGTGGATGGATAGCCGCGGAAACTGCTGCTTGGAATATGACCGCGGACATGCGGAGCAACTGCTGAGAACGTTGGGGTGTAGTCATCCCCAGCCTGGTGGCTCACACTGCTGCCGTATCAGTTTTGGCCGAAAAGTCTCCTGCCCGCTGTAATATAAAAGCAAACAGATCCCAACATGTCGGTGTAAATTCAAAGAACGCTACAAATACACACCTGGATGACGACGATCTCCTCCCCTGTGTTCACTGGATAATTCCAGCAGGGTACCGAACTCCCTGTGCGGTCACGGCCACAGAGTCGCGAATGGGAGAGCACTGCATGTCTGCCTAACAGTACACCAGAACGTCTCCCCAAGTGTGGTGGAGAAATTTGCGTTATTTAAACAATACGTATCTGTGCACACGCAAGAGACCTAGTGGCTGCCACAAATAGCACTCAGTCACTGGGGGAGAGGACAGTCCGCCACAGCAAACCTGTCGTAATGTACCGACGCCCTTGCAGATAAATGTTGCTAACAAATTTAGCGCCGAGTACTCCCTTTCCCAACCCCTTTTCTCTAGACCAATCAGAAACAAGCTTGCTCTGCTACCGCCTACCATCATTCTTTTAAAACCTCTGTGGGCTACTGCCATTGTGTCCATTTTCCATTTTATATGGCTTTATGACAGATGGATTACATATACAGGTTCTTTTACACAATCTGGTGATGCTACAAAAGGGTGAAATGCATCGTCGATGCTAAATAATTTCGCAATCCAGTTTGTTGTTATGCTGAAATTGCATGGCTGACTCCATTTTCAGCCTGGTGGACTCCCATGTTGAGTGAAGATATGTGATTATGGTGTCTAAACAAAGTAAACCCTGCAATATTGTTTGTATATGCGGCGGAAAACCAGAGTTTGATCATTGCTACTAACATTATTTGACTGATCCATAGAAATACAAAGACACGCTGGACAGCTAGTACATTGTGGTATTTAACCATTTCTAGAAAAATTTATCTGTGCATGAATATAATGAGTTGTATTCTCCAACAGTTTATTGAACGTAACTTCTTCTACAATACAATAGCTGGATGTACAATAGATGTACATCGATCTAGTCAGATGTGGTTCCTCTCAGTCGACTGGTACTTCGATCGGCGGTGCAGTACAGCGACTTCGGTGATACCTTCTTGGAGACTGCTACAGCGGTTGCCATTATCAGTGGACGAAGACTGGTCTTCCTTCGACTGGCCGGGCCTATATAGTGAGCTGGAGCCAATTGAAACCCAGTGCAGGAATCCGTGGCTGGCTATCTCGCGGTGACCTCTGCAAGGAAAGGTTCCTATTAATCGACTGGAATCTTTGGCGTGTTTACCTGATGTCTTCGGCTGTTGGTTTGTTTCCCTCATAGCGTGGCTGTTATGCGGTGCTGCCTGCCATTTAGAGGAACCCGATGGCAGACAGTACACACCACTCTTCCTGGGGGGTGGGGGTGGGGGGGGGGGAGAGGAGGGCGACATCGTCCTGCTCGGCCTTGGCGGCCTCGTGGAGGAGGCGGTGAAAACTCGCCCCTGCAGAGTAGGGCGCGGCGCGGTGGGCCAGACGGGCGGAGCTGCGTTGCGGAAGATACGGGGAAGCCGGCCGCGACGGTGCCACGGGCATAGGTTCGTCGACGTCCGCGGGATGCTTCCCGGAAAGTGGACTGCGCGGGCGTCGCTGGCTAGTCTGCGACACCGGCGGCGGCGGTGCAAAGGGCACAGGGGCATCGTCAACGATGGTGGATGGCGCAGCCGGTCGGGCCGGTGGAGGAGCCGGTGGAGCCAGCAGCCGCTATGGAGACGGCGGCTGTTGCTGCTGGACGGGGTCTGGCGGCCCTGCACGCCGACCACGGGTGGAAGGGAGCGCATCCGGGCGGCTGGAAAAAGGCGGCGGAGCTGTTTGCTGGAAAGAAGAGGCGGTCGGGAAACCCTGATACCAGCGCCTGAATTTGTTGCGGTGCCGGCGGACCACTTTGTCAGCGATGCAGACGTCCAAGAGCTGATGGCCTTGGGGCCGGACGATCACCCCCTGAATCCATCCAGCTCTCAGGCCGAAACCTCGCGCCCAGATAAGTGATCCAGGAACAAAGGGAGCCTCTGCAGTCGGAACCTGTCGTTTGGGTCCAGGCCGGAGGAGGTGCAAAAGGGTATGAGGTTGCCGGCCGTGCAAAAGTTCCGCTGGACTACGGGAGCCGATGCGCGTCGACCGATAGGAACTGAGGAACAACGTGCGCGACTCGTCCAAAGTGTGGGTGGAGGCATAATTTGTCATTTGGGTCTTAAATGTCCGGACGAGGCGTTCGGCCTCGCCGTTCGATTGCCGGTGAAAGGGCGCAGTGAGGACCTGTTGGATGCCATTGGCAGAACAAAACGTCGCGAATTCCTGGCTCCGGAATTTAGGGCCGTTATCGGTAACAATTGTTAGCGGCAACTCATCCGAGGAAAAACTTTCTGGAGAGCAGCGAGGGTCGCTTCCGAAGTGGCGCTGGTACAACGGATAACGAACGGAAAATGTGAAAAGGCATCGGTGCCGAGGAGCCATTGGTAGTGGGGGAAGGGGCCGGCGAAGTCCAAATGAATGCGATCCCAGGGACCCGCCGGCTTAGGCCAAGAGAGGAACGTTTGAGGGGGCCGGGACAGCTGTTGGGCGCACATGGAGCAATTGTGAACTGTAGGAGTGACGTCCCTTGTAAGCCCCAACCAAAGGACGTGACGCCGGGCCAACGCCTCGGTGCGAGGGATTCCCCAATGGCCTCGATGTAAGAGACGCAAGACTTCGGTCCGTAGATGCTGGGGAACGACCACACGCGGCGTGGACGTAGGGACTACCCACAATAGGATACCATCCACCGCCGACAGCTGATGGCGGATAGAAAAAAAGAACTGAAGGTGCTGCTGGTCGCAGGTGGGGGAACTGCTGGGCCACCCACGCTGAACATAGGAGCGGACACGGCGCAACAATGGGTCACGCATGGACGCAATTGCCACCGTGGAGGCCATGATGGGAAACCCGCGCACGGTGTCGTAGATCGCTTCATCAACTTGGAACATGAGGACGTCCGAAGAGTCGAATGCAGGGTCGGGACCAAGAGGAAGGTGTGGAAGAGCATCCACATTGGCGTGCTGGGAGGTGGACTTAAAATGCAAGGTGTAACGGAATTGCGAGAGGAACAGGGCCCATCGTTGAAGCCTCTGAGACGTCTTCGTAGGAAGCCAGGCCTCCGGGGAAAACAGTGAGAGGAGGGGCTTGTCGTCAGTGACAATATGAAAGTCCCGTCGATATAAAAAAGGCATGAGTTTGGAACAGGCGAATACGATAGCCAATTCCTCCTTTTCGATCTGAGAGTACTTCAGCTGGGTGGCAGTTAGGGCCTTGGATAGAAAATCCACTGGACGTTCTGTCCCATTCAGAAGCTTGTGGGAGAGGACAGCCCTGAGCCCGTAATCAGACATGTCCGTGGCCAGGAGTAATGGCAGAGACGGATCATATGGCATCAGGTGGGAGGCTGATAGCAACTGGCGTTTGAGGGTGGAAAAGGCTGTCTCACAAGCCGGGGTCCAACTCAAGGGGACATTTTTGCGGCATAAGTGATATAAGGGGGCCGCCACCTGAGCGGCCGATGGAAGGAACTTCCGGTAATACGATATTTTTCCAAGGAAGGATTTCAGCTGATGGATGTCCCGTGGGGGAGGCAGGCGGCGTATGGCGTCCACATAGGAAAATGACGGAGAGATGCCTTTATGTGAAATAACCTGTCCTAAATACGAAATAGAAGGTTGAAAGAAGGAACACTTCACCTTATTGCATTTTAGCCCAGCCTGGCAGAGGCAAAGAAACAGCTGAAGCAAATTGGTAAAATGGGCTGCAGCAGTAGGGCCCGTAACGACAATGTTGTCGAGGTAATTAATGCAACTGGGAATGTCCTGCAGAAGTTGTTCCAAGAAGCATTGGAAAATGGCCGGGGCGCTAGCCATGACGAACTTGAGGCCAGTGGGCATATTCAGAACAGTGAGGGCTTGAGAAGCTTTATCCAAAGGAACCTGGAGGTACGCCTCAGCGAGTCAATTTTGGTAAAGTAACGACCACCAGCCAATCGATGGAAGAGATGATCAGACCGAGGGAGTGGAAAGTCGTCCACCTGGAGCTGGGTGTTGAGGGTCGCCGAAAAGTCCCCAAAGAGACGGAGACACCTGCCTGGCTTTTGGACGATGATGAGAGGTGTTGCCCAGGGGCTGAACTGAACAGGCTGTAGCACCCTTTCCTTTTGCAGACGGTCCAATTCGTCGTGCAGTGGCTGCTGGAGAGCGACGGGGACCTGCCTAACCTGGAAGTATCGAGGGCAGGCTGACGGCCAGATGTCGAGGGTTGCTGCAAACCCCTTGGCGCACCTGATGCCGGGGAGAAGCTATCCTGGAATTCGGTGCACAGGGAGTCAACTTTGGGAAACGGCAGCTCTGAAGAAACCAGATGTACATGATCATTGATCCTGAACCCGAACATTTGGAAAGCATCTAACCCAAACAGATCGGTAGCATTGGAACTGTTGACTTCCAGAAAAGAAATCGTATGACTGACAGATTTGTAAGAAACCACCGTCGTGAACTGCCCCAACAAGGCGATTTCCTGTCGTACGTAAGGAGGCGTCGAGGGGCCAGATGAAGGCTTGGCGCTCCTAAAACGGTCTAGGTAGTGTAATTGAGCAGGGATACCGCAGCCCCTGTATCGACCTGCATTCGAACTGGCTTACCCAATATGGTGACATCAATATACAGTTTGGGGGACGCCAAAGACACAACTTGGTTGATGTCCATGGACGCCTTGGTGTCAGAGTGCCTGGAGATTGGCGCCATGGCAGAGCGACAGACAGAGGCAAGGTGCCCGTCCCGACTGCAACGGCGACACGTCGCCCAGCGGTCAGGACAATCCTCCTGTTCATGCTGGGAATAGCATCCTGGACATGATGGAAGGCACAGGGGTTCTCTGCGGCGACGTTGCTGGCCCCGTGAGAGCTGCTGGTTGTCTTCCTTGAACGACCATCTTTTTTTCTTTTCCATACACCGAGAAGATGCTGGGGCGGTGCGCTGGGGAGTGCGGCGTGAAGGTGCGTATATGGCCGCAATGTCCTCCTGGACGTCGGAAGTCTCTTCTCGGACGGCTGCGACGTCGGTCCACGTTTCCAATCTGTGGTCAGCTGCAGTGGGAACTTCAAACTTGAATGCAAGGTCTATGATTTGATCTAGCGACGGGTCCTCCAACTTTAAGGCGTCGTGGCAGAAAGCCGCATCTGGGGCCGCTTGGATCAGGTGATCCCAGACCACGTCATCTGCGTAAGATTCCCGGGATATGCGGGCGAAAAAGTTGCACTTCCGAGAGAGACCTTTGAGTTCAGCAGTCCAATGTCGGTACGTCTGATCGGGTTTCTTTCGACTCTGGTAAAATTCCACTCTTGCTGCCATGACGTGATATCTGCGGCGATAATTGGAGGTGAGACACTCACATATGGCGGTGAAGGTAAGACTGTCAGGATCACATGGCTTGAGTTTCGTCAGGGGCTCGTACATACGGGAGACATTCCAAGAAAGAAAATAGGCTCTCTGATCATTTTCCTGGGATACCTGATGAATCCGGAAATGTTGACGAATCCTCTTTTCATATGTTTCCCAATCTTCAGCGTCTTCATCGAATGCTGGGAACGCTGGCGGTGTCGGTGGTGAAGACTTTGAATTTCAGCAATCAGTTGCTGCTGCAGTATTGCGAAATGTTGAAAAAGTTGATTCAGTACCTGCTGCACTGAGATTCTGTTGCTGCAGTTGTGATTGTGCTTGTTGTTGTTGTGGTTCCATCTTCTTTGGGTTGTCGAATCCTTACTCATCGCCACTGTTGTATTCTCCAACAGTTTATTGAACGTAACTTCTTCTACAATACAATAGCTGGCTGTACAATAGATGTAGACTTCCGTCGATCTAGCCGGAGATGTGGTTCCTCTCGGTCGACTGGTACTTCGATCGGCAGTACAGTACAGCGGCTTCAGTGATATCTTCTCGGAGACTCTGCTACAATGGTTGCCATTAGCAGCGGATGAAGACTGGTCTGCCTTTCACCGGTCGGGCCTGTATAGTGAGCTGGAGCCAATAGAAACGCGGCGTAGGAATCCGTGGCCGGATATGTTGTTGTGACCTCTGCAAGGAAAGGTTCCTATTAATCAACTGGAATCTTCGGCGTGATTACCTGATGTCTTCAGCTGTTGGTTTGTTTCCCCTCATAGCGTGGCTGTTATGCGGTGCTGCCTGCCATTTAGGGGAACCCAATGGCAGACAATACATGAGTGTCCTTCAGTTGTGAGCAGGACCAGTGCAGCTGACGTATTACCCCACTACACGTCAACCATACCGGGTATATCAGGAGAAAATTTAGCGACAAAATATAGTCCTGGAATCACGCTGACGGTGGGCTGTATCTTCCCGTGTTCCCAGACAGAAATTAAAAATATGTAACTCTCACAATATTGCATCGCTATGTCACAGTAAGACTCATGAACAGATGCGGAACTACTCCGAAGTAAACGCGTCCTCACCACACACAAACGAAACTGAGTAAAGACCACAGTGTAGGAAAAAGAAACTATTTACGTACGCGAAGTCATATACTCACACAGTCACAGTACAATAAATCGCGAGCTTAGAGAGTTGCAGAAATTGAGGACCTTTTGTCGATAACACTATGCTCCAAAGACTGTGTGGATTCAAACAGCGCACAACACACGCACAATGAGCGCTGTAGAAACAGGCTGCACATACCCGATAACACTGCAATCGGCACCATATTTGTGATGAAATGCTGTTCCTCTCTGCAGGTGCTACTGCTGCAGCAGTGAACAATGAGGTTTCACGTCGCCATTGCGAGCCTGTGGTCAGCCGTGGGAATACTGAAGGCGGCAGCCATTCGTCACATCTCTGAATGTGTTGCCACTACCTCTAAGCTGGTTGAGAGAAAGTGTTGGAAGCGGCCTACGCAAAGCTGGAAAATTGGGGGGACTCAGCGACCTGTGTGCGTCATTAGGAGTAACGGACAAGAAATTTCTTTCATCTCCACCTGTGTGTCAGAAGACTATGGCTCCAAGGCGGCCGTTAAGGAGCCATATTTGAACACCACCCACACACACTAGCGACGCACTCCAATCGCAGGAGGATGTTTCGATAAGGCTAACAGCATGGCACCTGCTGAAAGTACAGAGAATTCTTTATCAATAAAAACGCACTGATATTAATGATGCATTAGAACTACACCCTTTTACAACATCTACACATCCATCTCAAAGTATCAGATGTATTCCAGTCTCATGAATCATAACAATAAAAAGATGTCACGGTCAACAACATCTAATCGAGTATTACTGCCCCAGTAGACAAAGTGCAAGACGATCTTTGGGCTACATGTCTTTATATGAAAGCTTTAATGGGTAACGGCCTAAGTCTCCTCGACAAACAATTCCAACGTAACCCATCAGGAAGGTATAATTTGGTCCATATCGTAACCAGTAATGCAGCCACGAATTATCGTTGCGTTATCAGAATTGTTTTCCAAATTTTTTTGCCATATTCATCTACATCTACAGGATTACTCTGCTATTCATAATAAAGGGCCTGGCGGAGGGTTCAATGAACCTCCTTCAAGCTGTCTCTTTACCGGTCCACTCTCGAACGGCGAGCGGGAAAAACGAGCACAATTTTTTCTGTGCGAGCCCTGATTTCTCTTATTATATCATGATGATCATGTCTCCCTATGTAGGTGGGTGCCAACAGAATCTTTTCGCAATGGGAGGAGAAAACTGTGGTGTCACCGCCAGACACCACACTAGCTAGGTGGTAGCCTTTAAACGGCCGCGGTCCGTTAGTATACGTCGGACCCGCGTGTCGCCACTATCAGTGATTGCAGATTGAGCGCCGCCACACGGCAGGTCTAGAGAGACTTCCTAGCACTCGCCCCAGCTGTACAACGGACTTTCCTAGCGATGGTTCACTGACAAAATACGCTCTCATTTGCCGAGACGATAGTTAGCATAGCCTTCAGCCGCGTCATTTGCTACGACCTAGCAAGGCGCCATTACCAGTTACTTTTGATACTGAATCATGTACAGTCAAGAGCGACGCTCCTCATTAATGGATTAAAGTTAAGTATTCCACCAGCAACGTCCGTTTTTCTAAAGTCTAATTTCCTTGTCCTGTTCCAGACCTCACGCCAGCCTGCGTGAGCTAAAACGCGTGCCTTTCGGCTTCCACTAATAATACGGTGTTGGCTCTCCTGCCAACCCACAACAAGAACTTGTGATTAAAATTTCATGAGAAGATCCCGCGCAACGAAAAACGCCCATGTTTTAATGATTGTCACTCCAATGTCTGTGGTACTATCTTCTCTATTTCGCGATAATGCAAAATGAGCTGCCCATCTTTGAACTCTTTCGATGTCATCCGTCGGTTCCATCTTTTTTTTTTTTTGTTTGTGGTTTTAGGGCGCAAAACTTCTATGGTCATTAGCGCCCAGCCCGTGACGTAGAAAACAGGAAAAAAACGAAATTTAAAATCAGCAGCAATGGGAACGAAGTCATAAAATTTGAGAAACTAAAGGCAGAAGGAATGCTTAAAATTCCACTATAGAAAGGGGTTGGTTGTCCCCCAAAAAAAAGGCTTCAAATGACTGACGACATTTCACTGTCACTAATAAACTATAGAACGCGGTCAGCTGAGCGCGTGTCATCTGCTAAAATCGACGATAGATCCGGCGTTAGCTGTAGACAGGAGCGTAACGGATTAAAATAGGGGCATTCAATTAAAAGGTGTCTGACCGTCCACGGCTGAGAGCAGTGGGGACAGAGTGGGGGAGGATCACCGCTTAAACGATGTCGATGACTAAAAAGACAGTGCCCTATCCGGAGTCTAGCTAAAATTACCTCCTCCCGACGACGCGATCGGGAGGAAGAGGTCCATGCGCAAGGAAGGGCTTTCACTTCCCGCAATTTATTATGGGGAAGTGTTGACCAATGCGCATGACATAAATGAGCAACTTGGCGACATAAACCGCTCCGTAGATCGGTAAACGGAAGAGACTGAATAGCTGGCCGAGGAAGAGAGACTGCAGCCTTGGCCGCTATATCGGCCGCCTCATTTCCACAGATACCAGCGTGTCCTGGGAGCCAGAGGAACGCCACTGAGACGCCCCCCAGGTGGAGCAAGCGCAGACAGTCCTGAATCCGGTGGACCAGAGGGTGCACAGGGTAAAGAGCTTGGAGACTGAGGAGAGAGCTGAGAGAATCTGAGCAGATTACGTACTGTATCCGCTGATGGCGGCGGATGTAGTGGACAGCCTGGAGAATAGCGTAAAGCTCCGCAGTATAAACCGAACACTGGTCGGGAAGCCGAAAGTGATTTGGGGTGTCGCCAACAATATAGGCACTCTCTACACCTAACGATGTTTTCGAGCCATCGGTGTAAATAAATGTGGCTTCCGTCATTTGTGCACATAGAGCAGCAAATGCCCGACGGTAAACAAGTGTAGGGGTACCATCCTTGGGAAATTGACATAGGTCTCTGAGCAAGTCAATCCGGGGACGGAGCCAAGGCGGTGCTGTACCCCAAGTTGTCAAGAAGGTTTTAGGAAAGCGGAAGGAAAGAGAATGGAGCAGTTGACGGAAGCGGACTCCCGGGGGTAGTAGGGAGGAGGAGCGGCCTGCATACCCGACATCAAGGGAGGCGTCGAAAAAAATGTCATGGGCTGGATTAGCAGGCATGGAAGACAAATGGCTAGCATAACGACTCAGAAGGACTGCCCGCCGATTGGATAGCGGAGGTACAGCAGTCTCAGCATAAAGGCTTTCCACAGGGCTGGTGTAAAAAGCTCCAGACACTAAACGTAATCCACGGTGGTGGATAGAGTCGAGACGCCGAAGAATAGACGGCCGAGCAGAGGAGTAGACTATGCTTCCATAATCCAATTTCGAGCGCACTAAGGCGCGATAGAGGCGGAGAAGGACCACTCGGTCCGCTCCCCAAGAGGTGCCATTCAGGACACGGAGGGTGTTAAGGGAACGCAGACAGCGAGCCGAAAGATAGGAAACGTGGGACGACCAGCACAGTTTTCTGTCAAACATAAGACCCAAGAATTTAGCGACGTCGGAAAACGGAAGGTTGACAGGACCTAGATGTAAGGAGGGCGGAAGAAACTCCTTACGGCGCCAAAAATTAACACAAACGGTCTTACTGGGTGAGAAACGGAAGCCGGTTTCGATGCTCCACGAGTGGAGGCGATCGAGACATCCTTGAAGACGTCTTTCAAGAAGGCTGGTCCGTTGAGAGCTGTAGTAGATCGCAAAATCGTCCACAAAGAGGGAGCCCGAGACATCAGGAAGGAGACAATCCATAATTCGATTAATGGCAATGGCAAACAGTACAACACTCAGCACGGAGCCCTGGGGTACAGCGTTTTCTTGGGAGAAAATACGGGATAGAGTAGTGTTCACCCGCACCCTAAATGTGCGCTCTGCCATAAATTCGCGAAGAAAAAGGGGCAGCCGGCCTCGAAAGCCCCAAGAGAACAGTGTGCGGAGGATGCCTGTCCTCCAACAGGTATCGTATGCTCTCTCCAGATCAAACAATATTGCTACCGTTTGGCGTTTCCGGAGGAAATTGTTCATGATATAAGTGGAGAGAGCAACAAGATGGTCAACGGCAGAACGATGTTGTCGGAATCCGCATTGGGCTGGTGTTAAAAGACTGCGGGATTCCAGCCACTAAGCTAAACGGTAATTCACCATACGCTCCAAAACCTTACAGACACTACTCGTGAGAGAAATGGGGCGATAGCTAGAGGGGAGATGTTTGTCCTTTCCAGGTTTCGGAACGGGAACGACAATAGCTTCCCGCCATCGCCTGGGAAAGGTACTGTCGGTCCAAATTCGATTATAAAGGCGAAGGAGGTAGCGCAGGCTATGGGTTGATAAATGCAGCAACATTTGGACATGGATACCATCCGGTCCTGGGGCGGAGGAGCGAGAAGAAGAGAGTGCATGTTGGAGTTCGCGCATGGAGAAAACAGTATTGTAGCTTTCGCGATTTTGAGAGGAGAAAGCAAGATGTCGCACCTCCGCTGCACGTTTCTTCGGGAGAAACGCTGGCGGGTAATTTGAAGAGCTCGATATCTCAGCAAAGTGCTGACCCAATGAGTGAGAAATTGCGACGGGGTCCACTAAGGTATCATGCGCGACAGTGAGCCCAGAGACCGGGGAGAAACTATGCGCGCCTGAGAACCGTCGAAGCCGACTCCAAACTTCCGAGGAGGGAGTGAAGGTGTTAAATGAGCTAATAAAGAATTGCCAGCTTGCCTTCTTGCTATCGCGGATGACGCGACGGCAACGCGCACGGAGCTGCTTATATCGGATACAGTTGGCCAAAGTTGGATGGTGACGGAAAATGCGAAGAGCACGTCGCCGCTCACGTATTGCGTCACGGCATGCCTCGTTCCACCAAGGAACTGGGGGGCGCCGGGGCAATTCGGAGGTGCGTGGTATTGAACGTTCCGCAGCTGTGAGAATAACGTCGGTAAAATGTGTGACCTCATCGTCGACTCTGGGAAAGCGACGGTCATCGAATGTCGCTAGAGACGAAAAAAGTGTCCAATCGGCTTGGGCAAACTTCCAGCGTCGCGAGCGCATATATGGCAGTTGAGGCTGCAGTCGAAGGACACATGGAAAGTGGTCACTCGAGTGTGTATCATCAAGGGCGAACCATTCGAAGCGCCGGGCTAGCGGAACAGTACCGACCGCAAGGGCCAAATGAGATAAATTTGCCGTGGAGGCAGACAAAAACGTGGGGACCCCAGTGTTGAGGCAGACTAGATCCGCTTGGTGGAAGACGTCTAGCAATAGTGAGCCACGTGGACAAGGATGTGGAGATCCCCAAAGCGGCTGGTGGGCATTGAAGTCCCCAACCAGCAAATAGGGGGGGTGGAAGCTGATCAAGAAGATGAAGGAGATCAGCTCGTGCCAGTGGTGTAGACGATGGAATGTATACCGTACATAGAGAGAACGTGTATCCAGAAAGGGAAAGACGGACGGCGACAGCTTGGAAGGAACTGTTTAAGGGGATTGGGTGATAATGGAGAGTATCATGGAGCAGAATCATGAGTCCTCCATGGGCTGGAGTGCCTTCAACAGAGGGGAAGTCATATCGGACGGACTGAAAATGAGGGAGAACAAAGCGGTCATGGGGACGCAGCTTTGTTTCCTGAAGACAGAAGATGACCGGCGAGTAGGATCGTAAGAGGATCGACAATTCATCCCGATTGGCGCGAATGCCGCGGATATTCCAGTGGATAATGGACATAGGGTGAACAGAAAATGGAGAAACGTGACCAAGGGTGCTGTCAACTCAACGACTGCTCAGAGCTTGCGACCGACAGCATGGAATGGCATTCAGTCGAAGGCAGAAGATCCTGATCCATAGGTTGGTCAGGAGCAGCTCCTGCCACCAACGATCGGCCAGTTGACCGGCCACCAGCAGTGCGCCTCGGCGACACGGAAGATGGCCGAGGGCGATTTTCGCCAGGTGGTGCTGTAGTTGGGACACGCCTTGGCGGAGAAGGAGAGGAACTGTGTTTCTTCGTAGCCTTCTTGGAGGTATGATGTTTAGATAAAGGAGGAACCGATGGTTGTGAAGTTGCAGTACGTAAAAATTCTTCACGAGAATGCTCATTTTTCGAAGACTTGGCGTCTGACTTTTGGGCTCGAGATTTAGCAGAACCCGACGAAGGGTGAGCCATAGAGTGGGCAGGCGAAAGTGGTGAGGTTGAACGGGCGATCTTTGCGCTGGCCGATCTGACGACCGTGGTACTAAATGTGAGGTCGAAAGTCTGCGTGGCCGCCTCCTTTGTTGGCCGAGGAGAAGCAAGGACAGTGCTGTATTTTCCTTTCTGAGGCACGGTGGGCTGTCGACTGGCGAGTAACTTTCGAGCAGCAAAGGTCGACACCTTTTCCTTCACTCTTATTTCCTGGATGAACTTTTCATCCTTAAAAACGGGGCAATCTCGAGAGGAAGCAGCGTGGTCACCCATACAGTTGATGCAGTGTGGGGATGGAGGTGGACAAGCACCCTCATGGGCATCCTTGCCACATGTAACACATTTGGCCGGATTGGAACAGGACTGGCTGGTGTGATTGAACCGCTGACATCGATAGCAACGCGTAGGGTTTGGGACATAAGGGCGAACGGAAATTATCTCATAGCCTGCTTTGATTTTTGATGGGAGTTGAACTTTGTCAAATGTCAAGAAGACAGTGCGGGTTGGAATGATGTTCGAGTCAACCCTTTTCATAACCCGATGAACAGCGGTGACGCCCTGGTCAGACAGGTAGTGCTGAATTTCTTCGTCAGACAATCCATCGAGGGAGCGTGTATAAACGACTCCACGCGAGGAATTTAAGGTACGGTGCGGTTCCACCCGGACAGGGAAGGTGTGGAGCAGAGAAGTACGCAGCAATTTTTGAGCCTGGAGGGCACTGTGTGTTTCTAACAACAGGGTACCATTCCGTAATCTGGAACAAGACTTTACAGGACCCGCAATTGCGTCGACACCTTTCTGAATAATGAAAGGGTTGACCGTGGAAAAGTCGTGACCTTCGTCAGACCGAGAAACAACAAGGAACTGTGGCAACGATGGAAGAACCGTCTGTGGCTGAGACTCAGTGAACTTACGTTTGTGAGCAGACATAGTGGAAGGTGAGGAAACCATTGCGGAAGAATCCCCCATGATTACCGGCGTCTCCGATGGCGCGCTCCTCCCTTGTGGGGGCCCTCACCGAGGGCACACCCGCCATAGGTGATTGTTCACACCTCAGGTCACACCTCCCGACAAACGGACGGAGGGACCAATCGGCACTTTCGGAAGGTATCAGCTCGGGTAATCACCCCTCCCTGGGCCTGGCCTTTACCAGGGGGTACGTACGTGTCCTACCTGTCTACCCGGGGCGGGGAATTACGCGTTACCCCGTCACCGGCTACGCATGGAAGTGCGTGGGTCGGCCTTCAGACACGCACAGGGAGGAAGAAAGAGACAGGGAAAGGAAAGAAGAGGGGTCTCAAACGCCGCAGCGGAGAAAAGGGTAAAGAGAAGAGGTAAGGAAAAGAGAAGGACGAAGAAAGATGAAGACATACAAGCAAGGAAAGCGAAGAGTGCGGTACATTTACAAGCGTCCGTCTCCGGACGTAGGCACAAACCATACTCCCAGAGGGGGAGAAAGGGAAGGAAAGAGCCAGAGGTAAGGGGGGGGGGTGAAGACAGGGGATGGGGAAGGATGCGGAAAGGGAAGGTATGCAGCCCGGAAAGGAAGGAAGGCCACATTAGCTCGGGGCCCCGTGCTTGCTACGCACGTATCCACAAAAGAGTTGTGGATCCTCTGGGGGGTCGGTTCCATCTGATGCGGATACCACACCGCATAGCAGTACTCCAGGATAGGGCGGAGAAGTAGACCTGCTACACCTTCTAAGTGTTCTGCCAATAAATCGCAGCCGGCCGGAGTGGCCGAGCGGTTCTTGGCGCTACAGTCTGGAACCGTGCGACCGCTGCGGTCGCTGGTTCGAATCCTGCCTCGGGCATGGATGTGTGTGATGTCCTTCGGTTAATTAGGTTTAATTAGTTCTAAGTACTAGGGGGACTGATGACCTCAGAATTTAAGCCCCACAGTGCTCAGAACCATTTGAGCCAATAAATCGCAGTCATTGATTGCCTCTATCCACATTTTCTATGTGATCGTTCCAATGTATGTTATTTGAAATTGCAATCTCTAAGTATTTAGTTGAGGTTACAGCCTTCAGATTTGTGCGACTTTTGGCGCAATCGAAATTCAGCGGATTTTGAGAGCTCGTTTCTCTGGATGGGGCAGGATAAGGTTACGATTGTGGATGGGGCCGTAATCAGTTACTCTCGGTTGCGCAGCAAATACGTAAACTTTATTTAAAGAAATTATAATTTTAAAACAATCTCTTAAAGTCACAATTGACTATGATAGCACAGAAAAAAATTCCACAATTTTAGCGCCGAAGGCCACCAACAATAACCTCAAACAACAAACGGCCTAAGGCCTGAAATAAAAGTCTGAAGAACAATTCTAAATAGCACTTTTAAAATAAATAGCTTGCTTTTAAAAAAGATTTGCTTAAAAAACTTACTGTAACACGTCTGAAGGCCTTATCACCAAAAAAGTGAAATTATTGCTCGGCTGAAGGTCATATCCATAATAAGAGAACTACAAATATCTTTAAAACAAACATCACAATCTAAGGAATCAAGACAAGCGGTTCTCAGCAAGTGTTCCAAGGGCCTGGGAAGATAAATCAAACGTAAGGTAGGGTGAGACAGGCAGCCAAGAGTTGTACTCACGTAACAGGATGACAACTAAAACTACTGAAACTAGGGGCACAAACGCTCCGACCGACCGACTAACCAGTCTGCCTAACTTCCAATCACCGGTACAACGATGGAATATTTTTAGGCAAGGGCGAAGAGACAGACGGCACTACGTCTTCAGAAAACACCCAAGGCCGAAGGAAACACCAGGACCGACGTAGTAGACCTCCGCCCCCCCCCCCACACACACACACACACACACACACACACACACACACACACACACACAAAAATATGCACAGTACAATACAAGAGGTGTCAAACTACACGCCGTGTCGGACAGCATCAACACGACGAGCAAAGGCACACCAGCTCCAGCGCAGGTAACTGGGGCGCTAGCGGCCACACGGCAGAAAATACCACTGGTTGTACTTCACTAACAAGAATAATACTAAATTCAGTGATGAATAACAAATAGAGAAAGACGGCTGCAATATTTCACCGCCTCTAAACACTTCACTTGTTGGCGCCAGGGTCAGCGGCCCTGGAAGCAACAACCCGCCTGCAAAAGTCGAGATCTCAGAATAGTCAAGGTTGCATTAGCAGTTAACTCTTCACTCAAACGTCCAGGGTTCGGTGTGCAACGAAGTCGTCGCTCTCGCAGCTACCCCTCCTCGATCCGGCAGTGGCAGCACGCCGCCAGCAACCCCGGCTTCCCCCTCGCGCTGCACGGACCTGCTCGCTGCTGCGCCCCGAAAGGACCTCATGTCCGTTCACCCTCCCACTCACACCAAATCCAGTACGCAGACAGCATTAAAATAACTGCTCATTCAAAACCACGAGATACACACGGAGCCCGGAAAACAATTACGACAACAACTCACAATACTAAAACGAGTCACTATGAAACAACATGGACGAATTAGAAGTCGGCACGAACACAGAGAAGCCAGAAGCAGTCGGAAGAACAAATGTACGTCGTCCGCTGCGACGACCGACCGAACGACCAACCAACAGTCGTCTCCACTCAAGTCAGGTACAGGAAAGATCCCAGTATAAATCATCGACTGACAACTTATTTCCATGAGATCACTTCGACGGCCACACACACACACACACACACACACACACACACACACACACACGCACACGCACACACGTGAAAGTTGCACTACTCAAATATCACGACCCATTCAACTAAAACTCGCTGAATCCGGTCCTTGACGTGGTCGTGCACTCTCGCGACCACACCCTTCCGCCGTACAGTGGATGTGCGTCGCGAGCGGTCGGGCGAGCACTGGCTGTCCGGACCTCACTGCTGCTCTCTCCCAAATCCTCTTGTTCGACACACGACGGCCCGGAAATACTACAGGCTGCTCCAAAGATGGTACCACAGTAAGCGCTATCGATAAGCGCTGCTGCTGCTGCTGCCACTCACGGACAGACAACGCGAGCAAACGTAGCGGCACCAGTGAACACACTAAGAAAACGAGGCGCCACTATCGCTATTACAAGATGCCAGGCTATGATCCTGATCAGTTACCGCTTAGCAGCCAGCTATTGTTGCTCGAGCATCAGATTAGCGAAGCTGTTACTTCACGTCATCAAGAGCAACAATAATATTCATATCTTCAGTATCATTGTCGTCCAATTGTTTTGATTGTGATTATTGCGTCTGCTGACTCATCAAGTAAATATAATAGTCGTAGTGATGGGAGTGCAATAAAAAGTAAGGTAATTGCGGGTAATGCTGTTCAGATAGTTTCAATTAAATGTCCATGATGTATATTTCGGTTTGTATAGCTCTCTGTGGATCGGAGTGTGGAAACAGATCCCTTAATCTGGCAGGTAGGTTAGAAAATTTAAAAAAGGAAATGGACAGGTTGAAGATATAGCAGAAATTAGAGAGGTTTGGTGGCAGGAGGGTGAGGGCTTCTGGTCCGGCGAATAAAGGGTTATAAATACAAAGTCAAATATGGGTAATGCAGGAATGGTTTAGTAACGAATAAGATGGGTGGTTGTTTAAGGGACCCAACAGCAAGGTCATCAGTCCCTTGTTTCAAATATGCTCCATTCCGCTAATGCGACATCTCAGGAAAGTCAGAACAATAAAACGGAAAAAGGTAAATACGTAAAAGGGCAGACATGTTGTCATTGGTAAAAACAAAATGAGGGAAGTCGGCAAGAGAACGAACCCAACGCTATGATGAAGCAGCATAGGCAAGACCACCCGTGACTTAAAAGGTGCAACCGCTAGAATGTAGAAATACGTATGGGAAAAGGAGACTAACCAATCCTTAAAAAACAAAGAGGTTAAAATAGAGTAAAAGGGGAAGAAAAGAGGATCTCGGTCAGGGAGGTGAATCGGGAATCTCCCAACACGGCTTACAGTGGGAGACACCCAAACACTCACCGCCCTGGCCCAACACCAGAGAGAGATTAAAAACCTTAAAACTGAGAATAAGAACCACTTTCCCGGAGGAAACCGAGAACCAGAGAGACCATCTGGGAATCGTCAGCCAACATCAAAGGTAAAGTGTGGGGGAGTCTGTACTTAGCACGCAGAGCCAAAAGAAGGGGGCATTCAACCAAAATGTGGGATACTGACTGGAAGGCTCCACAAACACAAAGTGGGGGTGGCTCATCACGCAAAAGAAAACCATGGATCAGCCTGGTATGGCCAATGCAGAGACTACACAGTGTGGTCCAGTCCTTTCGAGAGAGGTGAAAGGAAGAACGCCACGGGCCTCGTGTCACCTTAATCGCACAAAGTTTATTAGACAGTGGAGTAGCCTCCCTAGAATTGACCCATGACTGTACGAAGTGGGATTTGATGTGCAGCCGTAAATCCGCTGCAGGAGGCGTTACAGAAAACGGGGGGTAAGTGACTGCTCCCCCAGCCAAACGATCAGCGAGCTCATTACCCGGGATACCCACAGGGCCAGGGACCCAAAGGAAGTCAATGGAACAAGCAGCAAGGTGAATATCAGCGAGATGGTCATGGATGGCAGAGACCAAGGGACGGCGCGAAAAACACCGGTCAATAGCAAGAAGGCCACTCATCGAGTCCATACATAACAAAAGGCGGTTGTGTTGGGACTGTTTAACAAAGCTAAGGGCCTGGGAAATTGCCATCAATTCCGCAGTAAACACCCCACATGTGGGTGGCAGCAGATGATTTTCCGTTCCAACAGAGGACTTGAAGGCATACCCAACATGATCAGCAGATTTAGAGCCATCAGTGTAAAAAACAACAGCATCACGAAACTCCCATAAAATTTGGCGGAAAAAGGAACGGAACACCACCGGGGGGGATGGAATCTTTCGCACCTCCATGGAGATCCATCCGAATTCGAGGCCGAGGAACTAACCAAGGAGGGGTGGAGGGGAGGGAGCGAGGAAGACAGGAAAAAGAAGGAAGCTGAAAATCACGGCAAAGAGACGCAAGGCGGAGCCCAACTGTAAAACCCGCCCAAGGGCGGGAGTCGGGTGGGCGACGTCCATGGTCTGGGAACAGGATAGAATAGGAAGGATGAGTGGAGAGGAACGGATAGTGAGTGCATAAGACACCAAGAGCTGGGACCGCCGAACAGAAACGTGGGGGGGGGGGGGGGGGGGGATCCCAGCTTCAACCAGGAGACTATCAACAGGACTAGTAGGGAAGGCACTGGTGGCCAAATGGATACCATGATGGTGGACTGGATCCAGCACGTGCAGCGTGGAAGGAGCAGCTGAACCATAAACTTGACAACCACAGTCCAAGCGAGACAGAACTAGAGCATGATAAAGACTGAGGAGGGAACAGTCCGCACCCCAAGAGGAGTGGGCGAGGAAGCGAAGGACATTGAGTTTACGGAAACATCCTACCTTCAGGAGTCTCATATGGGGCAGCCAAGTGAGCTTGTTGTCGAAAAGAAGACCCAGGAAACGAAACTGTGGGACCACAGGCAATCGCTGTGCAGTGACAGAGCTCTGGATCAGGGTGGACCGTAGTACGGCGACAGAAGTGGACCACCCGCGATTTTAAAGGTGAGAATTGAAACCCGTGTGAGAGGGTCCATGCAGAGGCACGCCGTATAGCCACCTGGAGCTGCCGTTCTGCAGATGCCATCGAGGAGGCACTAACCCAAACGCAGAAATCATCCACATACATGGCAGGGGCGACCAAGGGACCGACAGAGGCCCCAAGTCCATCGATAGCAATGAGGAAAAGAAGGACACTCAAGACAGAACCCTGTGGGATGCCCGTCTCCTGGGTCCATGGAGAACTAAAAGCTGCACCAACCCGAACACTGAATGACCAATGGATCAGGAACTGGCGGATAAAAATCGGGAGTGGGCCCCAAAGACCCCACTGATGAAGGGAAGTAAGATGTGATGGCGCCAAGCCATGTCATAGGCCTTGCGAAGGTCAAAAAATATTGCAACCAAATGGCGGCGCTGGGAAAAAGCCTGCCGAACTGCGGATTCCAAGTGAAGTAAATGATGGATTGGAGACCATCCATCTCGAAAGCCACACTGGTAAGGGAACAAGAGATCCCGAGATTCGAGGATCCAATTGAGCCAACGGGCTACCATCCGTTCAAGTAACTTACAAACAACATTGGTCAAACTAATGGGCCGATAGCTGTCAACAGATAGGGGGTTCTTACCAGGCTTAAGGACAGGAACCACAATGCTATCCCTCCACTGAGAAGGAAGTCATCCTGGAGCCAGATACGGTTAAACACCCGAAGAAGATGTTGCCGTTGTGGAGCACGGAGATGTTGACGCAGTTGGTTATGAATGGAATCTGGGCCAGGGGCCGTATCAGGAGAAGAAGATAGAGCAGAAAGAAATTCCCATTCAGCAAAAGGTTCGTTGTAAGATTCTGACTCACAAGGGGTGAAACATAAGGTGGAAGCTTCAGCCCGCTGTTTTTGGTGAAGGAAAGCAGCTGGATAGGATTCTGACGCTGATGCAACAGCAAAATGGGTCGCAAGATGTTCTGCAAGAACTAATGGGTCTGTACAAATGCCATCTGGGAGGTGAAGGCCTGGGAGGGTGGACAGCCGATGGCAACCTTGGAGAGAGCGAAGTGTAGCCCATACCCATGACAGAGGAACAGTAGAACCAAAAACGAATCGTTCCAACATATGCGCTTGCTCTGTTTGATTAAATATCGGGCTTTAGCGCGGAGGCTTTTAAAGTTAGTAAGGCTGGCTATGGATGGGTGCCTCGTAAGGTGTTGCAAAGCTATCATGGCTATCATGGATGGCAATGGCAATCGCCGTACTCCACCATGGGACTTGCCGGCGACGAAATGGTCCAGATGAGCGCGGGACAGCAAGGCTAGCAACGCGAACAATCGCCTCAGACACGTCACGCAGGACGTCATCAATACGACCCGAAAGAGAGGGAGAAAATACGACCTGTGCAGTGTATAGAGGCCAATCGGCGCGTCGGAAAGACCAACGAGGTAACCTGTCCATCGGGGAGCGGGAAGGGATAATCAACAGGAAATGGTCACTATCACAAAGGTCGTCTTTTTTTTTTTTTTTTTTTTTTGTGGTTTTAGGGCGCACAACTTCAATGGTCATTAGCGCCCTGACTACTCTAAGAATGCACCGCGAGGCACAATTGCACCACAACAACTAAAAGAAACACGATAAAAGACAGACTAACAGGCATAGGATTAAAAAACAGCATCATCAAATGTCCTTAGCGAGGTTTGTCAAATTGATAAAACGAAGAACACGAGCAGCTGCTCGTGGGTCATCCGCTAAAATGGCATCGAAAGTATTTGGCAGATTAAGATCGAGGCGCAGTGTGTTAAGATCTAGACAGGACATTAAAATGTGTCTAACCGTCAGCAAGTGCCCACATGGGCAGAACGGCGCCGGCGCAGCCGTCAGCAGATGGCGATGGCTGAACCGGCAGTGTCCAATTCTTAACCGGGCTGAAACGACCTCCTCCCGCCGAGAAGGGCGTGAGGAGGACGTCCAAGCTACAGGAAGAGGTTTTAAGGCCCAAAGCTTGTTGTCGGTAACTGCAGCCCAATCGGCATGCCACAGAGATAAGATGCGCCGACAAATCACCCTGCTAATATCGGACGAAGGGACGCAACAAGAAGCTGTCCGAGGCTGGAGGACCGCAGCCTTGGCCGCGGCATCTGCAGCTTCGTTCCCAGGGATACCGACATGGCCAGGAACCCACACAAAGCTAACTGGAGAACCGACGTCCACCAGCTGCTGAAGAGAGCGTTGGATCCGGTGTACGAAAGGGTGAACCGGGTACGGATCACTGAGGCTCTGGATGGCGCTCAGGGAATCTGAGCAGATGACATAAGCAGAATGTCGGTGGCGGCAGATGTAAAGAACAGCCTGGTAGAGGGCAAAGAGCTCAGCTGTGAAGACCGAACAATGGCCATGGAGCCGGTATTTGAAACTTTGTGCCTCGACAATAAAGGAACACCCGACCCCGTCATTGGTCTTAGAGCCATCTGTATAAATGAAAGTCATGTTGATGAACTTCGAACGAAGTTCCAAAAAACGGGAGTGGTAGACCGAACCGGGGGTGACCTCTTTTGGGAGCGAGCTGAGGTCAAGGTGAACGCGGACCTGAGCCTGGAGCCAAGGTGGCGTGCGGCTCTCGCCCACTCGAAAGGTTGCAGGGAGTGAAAAATTAAGGTGTTGAAGGAGGCGACGAAAGAGAACTCCAGGGGGTAGCAGGGCAGAGACATACAACCCGTATTGACGGTCAAGAGAGTCGTCAAAAAAGGAACGATAAGACGGATGGTCGGGCATTGACAGTAGCCGACAGGCATACCGACAAAGCAGTATATCGCGCCGGTAGGTGAGTGGCAATTCGCCAGCGTCAGCATGAAGACTCTCTACGGGACTGGTATAAAATGCTCCGATCGCAAGTCGTAAACCCCGATGTTGTATGGAGTTGAGGCGGCGTAAGATGGATGGCCGTGCAGAGGAGTATACGAAGCTCCCATAATCCAGCTTGGAGCGGACGATCGACCGATATAGACGAAGTAGGACGGTTCGATCCGCTCCCCACGACAGACCACTGAGAACACGGAGGACATTTAAAGAACGAGTACAACGGGCGGCCAAATATGACACATGTGGAGACCAGCTAAGTTTCCTGTCAAATGTAAGGCCTAAAAATTTGGTTGTCTCCACAATTGGGAGAGCAACGGGACCGAGTCGTAAGGACGGTGGGAGAAACTCTTTGTAGCGCCAGAAGTTAATAAAGACCCTCTTCTCGGCAGAAAAACGGAAGCCATTGGCGACACTCCAGGAGTAAAGACGGTCAAGAGAACGCTGAAGACAGCACTCCAGGACACGTGTACACTGCGCGCTGCAATAGATGGTAAAATCGTCCACGAAAAGGGAGCCTGATACATCAGCTGGCAGGCAATCCATTATTGGATTGATCGCGATGGCGAAGAGAGCGACGCTCAAAACTGAGCCCTGTGGCACCCCATTCTCCTGGCGAAAGGTGTCGGACAGGACAGAACCCACACGTACCCTGAACTGTCGATCCATTAAAAAGGAACGAATAAAAAGAGGGAGGCGACCGCGAAGGCCCCATGTATGCATGGTGCGGAGAATGCCCGCCTTCCAACAGGTGTCGTAAGCCTTCTCCAAATCAAAGAACACAGCCGCGGTCGGGCGCTTCCGCAAGAAGTTATTCATAATGAAGGTCGACAAGGTAACCAGATGGTCAACAGCAGAGCGGCGCCTACGAAATCCACATTGTACATTGGTAAGTAGGCGTCGAGACTCGAGCAGCCAAACCAATCGAGAGTTAACCATTCGCTCCATCACTTTACAGACACAGCTGGTAAGCGAGATAGGTCGATAACTGGAAGGCAAGTGCTTGTCCTTCCCCGGTTTAGGAATCGGGACAACAATAGACTCGCGCCAGCATGCGGGAACATGTCCCTCAATCCAGATTCGATTGTATGTACGAAGAAGAAAACCTTTACCCGCAGGAGAAAGGTTCTTCAGCACCTGAATATGAATAGAATCTGGCCCTGGAGCAGAGGACCGTGATCGGCCAAGTGCGTTTTCGAGTTCCCGCATGGTGAATGGGGCATTATAACTTTCACAATTCGAGGAGCGGAAGTTAGGTGGCCTAGCCTCTTCTGCCTGTTTGCGGGGGAGGACGGCAGGGTGGTAATGAGCGGAGCTCGAAACCTCTGCGAAAAAGCGGCCGAAGGCATTGGAGACAGCCTCAGGGGCCACAAGGACGTCATTCGCGACCTTCAAGCCAGAAACTGGTGAGTGGACCTTAGTGCCAGATAGCCGGCGCAGGCTACCCCAGACAACAGAAGAAGGAGTAAAACTGTTGAAGGTGCTTGTGAAAGCAGCCCAGCTGGCTTTCTTGCTTTCTTTGATAATACGACGACACTGAGCACGTAATCGTTTATAATTGATACAATTCGCCACTGTAGGGTGGCGTTTAAATGTGCGTAAAGCACGTCGACGAGCACGTAAAGCGTCTCTACATGCTGCGGTCCACCAGGGGACCGGTACGCGACGTGGAGAAGAAGGAGGGTGAGGGATGGAATATTCAGCAGCAGCGAGAATGACTTCCGTGAGGTGTGCGACCTGACGATCGCAGCTTGTAAAGGTTTGATCCTGAAAGGTCGCCCTGGAAGAGAAGAGCCCCCAGTCTGCCTTGGAGATGGTCCAATTAGAGAAGCACGGAGAGGGGGTATGCTGCAGGAGATGGATAACACACGGGAAGTGGTCGCTCGAATATGTATCAGAAAGTGCATACCACTCAAACCGGCGTGCAAGTTGGGGAGTACATATAGAGAGGTCTAAATGGGAATAGGTGTGAGATGTGTCCGAAAGAAAAGTAGGGGCGCCAGTATTGAGGCAGACAAGATCGAGCTGGTTGAAAAGGTCTGCTAACAAGGAGCCCCTCGGGCAGGATGCTGGAGAGCCCCAAAGGGGATGGTGGGCATTGAAGTCTCCAGTTAACAAAAATGGTGCAGGTAGCTGAGCAATAAGTTGCATCACGTCTGCCCTGGTAACGGCAGATGACGATGGAGTGTAAACGGTACAAAAGGAAAACGTAAAAGTGGGGAGAGTAATGCGGATGGCAACTGCCTGCAGGCCGGTGTGCAACGTGATGGGATCGTAGTAAATATCATCCCGGACCAGCAACATAACCCCTCCATGAGCTGGGATACCTACCACAGGGGGTAGGTCAAAACGCACAGAGGTGTAGTGTGCCAAGGCAATTTGATCGCATGGGCGTAGCTTCGTTTCCTGGAGGGCTACGACGAGCGGACGATGCAAGCGGAGCAGCAACTTCAAGTCCTCTCGGTTGGAGCGAATGCTGCGAATATTCCAGTTAATAAGTGCCATCGTAAGAAAAGGAAGATGAGAGAAGGGGTCACCTCGAAGGCCGCTTAGGGCCTGGCTTCGAGCGAGCACTGCCGCCGCTATCAGGAGGCGGACAGTCATCGTCCATGGGGTCTATATGGTCATCGGCCATCTCGGGAGGATGGCCGGGAGGGGGAGCTTCCTCCGCCGGTGAACGGCCAGATGTTCGGCTACCAGCGGTGCGGCCAGGCGAAACGGATGACGGCCTGGGGCGGCAACCGCTGGGTGGCGCAGGAGAAGAAAGGCGCCGCGGCGGAGAAGGAGAACTGTGCTTCCTATGCGCCTTTTTAGAAGGACGTTTGGTGGAAGTACCGGTCGAAGGCTGGGAGGTCGAGGGACGGAGGAAGTCTGCACGGGATGGTTCCTTCTCGAAGGCCCGTGCATCTGAATTCGGGGTCTTCGACTTAGCAGAAGCTAAGGAAGTGGCTGGTGTCTGTGGGGTGACGGGAGGAAGAGGAGACGTCGACCGCGCGATCTTAGCACTGGCCGAACGGACGACCGTGGTGCTGAAGGTCAGATCGCGTGTCTGGGTTGCTACCTCCCGGGTAGTCCGAGGAGAGGCGAGGACAGTGCTGTATTTCCCCGCTGGGAGCAGCGTGGGCTTCCTACTAGCCAATAGCTTGCGAGCAGCCGAGGTGGACACTTTCTCTTTGCCTCGAATTTCCTGGATACAGCGTTCTTCCTTATAGACAGGACAGTCGGGGGAGGATGCGGCATGGTCACCCTGACAGTTCACACAACGAGGAGACGGAGGTGGACAGTCACCCTCATGGGCATCCCTGCCACAAGTGACACATTTAGCCGCATTGGAGCAAGACTGTCGAGTGTGATTGAAACGCTGACACTGGTAGCAGCGCGTAGGTGTCGGGACATAGGGGCGAACAGAAATAACCTCGTAGCCCGCCTTGATGCGCGATGGCAGCTTAACACTATCGAAGGTCAAGAAAAGTGTCCGGGTCGGTACAAGGTCATTGTTGACCTTTTTCATGACCCGATGGACAGCCGTCACACCCTGCTCAGCGAGGAAAGATTAAAGCTCCTCGTCAGTCAATCCGTCGAGGGAGCTACTATAGACTACACCACGAGACGAATTCAAAGAGCGGTGGGCCTCCACCCGGACAGGGAACGTGTACAGGAGTGTGGCCCGAAGCAGTTTTTGCGCCTGAAAGGCACTCTCAGTTTCTAGTAATAAGGTACCGTTACGCAACCTGGTACAAGATTTGACAGATCCGGCTATGGCATCTACGCCCTTCTGAATAACGAAAGGGTTGACAGAGGAAAAATCCTTTCCGTCCTCAGATCGAGAAACTACGAGGAACTGTGGGGCAGGCGGTAGTACTATGGTCACTGTTGGCTGGTCACGTTTCCGTTTTTGGGTCGAAGTCGAAAGCGATGGAGTTGAATCCATTGCGGAGGAATCCCCCATGATGGCCAGCGTCTCCGATGGCGCGCTCCTTCCTTGTGGGGACCCTCTCAGAGGGCACTCCCGCCTTAGGTGAATGTTTACACCTCAGGTCACACCTCCCGAGAAACAGACGGAGGGACCAATCGGCATGGTCAGAAGGTATCAGCTCAGGCAATCACCCCTCCCCGGGCCTGGCCTTTACCAGGGGGTACGCGCGTGCCTTACATGTCTACCCAGGGCGGGGACTTACGCATTACCCCGTCACCGGCTACGCGTGCGAACGCGTGGGTCGGCCTTCAGACACGCACAGGGAGGAAGGAAGAAGAGGAAAGAGAAGAGAGAGAGGGAGAAAGAGGACAGACTGTCTCAAACGCCGAGGCGGAGACCAGAGAAGGCAAGGAGAAGAAGGCAATGAGAAGGCAAGGAGAAGAAGGCAATGAGAAGGCAGGGAGAAGAAGGCAATGAGAAGGCAAGGAGAAAAAGGCAATGAGAAGGCAAGGAGAAAAAGGCAATGAGAAGGCAAGGAGAAAAAGGCAATGAGAAGGCAAGGAGAAAAAGGCAATGAGAAGGCAAGGAGAAAAAGGCAATGAGAAGGCAAGGAGAAGTCAAGGGAAAGAGTAAGGAAGACAGTGAAGTGGAGAAGAGCAAAGAAAGGAACCAACAAAAGGAAGGAAGAAACGAGAAGTGAAAAACCAAAGAGACCACGATTATAGGTCGTGAAACCGTCCGTCTCCGGACGCAGGCGCTAACTACCCCCGTGAGGGGGATGGACTCCTTTTAGTCGCCTCTTACGACAGGCAAGAATACCTCGGGCCTATTCTAATCCCCGGACCCGCAGGGGGGAAGGTCGTCGTGTGGCGACCAGTGTAATGAAGGGAGGAGAGAGGGAGAAGATAGACATAGATCAATAGCAGAAAAGGTACCATGACCGGCACTGAAGTGAGTAGGGGAGCCATCATTAAGAAGGCACAGGTCATGGTCTGCAATAAATTGGTCTATAAGATGACCTCGTCTAGATGGAAAGGCACTGCCCCACAATGGATGATGAGCATTAAAATCCCCAAGGAGGAGGAAGGGAGGAGGAAGTTGCTGAAGAAGGGCAGTTAAGGCAGCAGGTGTAAGAGTGCTGTCAGGAGGGAGATAAAGATTGCAAATTGTGACCGCAGAGTCTAAGTGGACCCTAACAGCAACCGCTTCCAATATAGTTTGAAGAGGAATCCACGTGCTAGCAATGTCTGTATGGACCAACGTACAAACGCCACCAGAAGCCCACAGGGGTCCAACCCGATTTCGACAGAACCCACGGAGGGTCGGTGAGTGAGCATCAGTAAAATGAGATTCCTGGAGAACCACACAAGCTGCAGAGTAGGGCGAAAGAAGGGATTTCAATTCCGGAAGGTGACGATAGTATCCATTACAATTCCATTGGAGAACCACAGAACGATGGTTTAAATGGGGGCTGAACACGCTAAATCCAGTCATACCGCCGGGTCCCCACCCGTCACCGACAAGGAGGGGGCGACATCCATGAACGACAGGTCAGAATCCGGTTGTGAAGTCGGGGAAGGGACCTCCGGTGACAGCAGAGGCTCTTTGTCCCGGGACTTACGTTTCTTCTTCTTTTCAGGCTGAGATCGAGGAGGGCTGTGTGGCATAAACGAGCCAGCTGCAGCAAGATCAGGAACAGAAAGAGACCGGGCGACCTGGGGCCGACAGACCGCGGCTCTCGCGGTCGTCGCGCGGCAGCAAACCTTTGGCCTGGAAGGTGCTGGGAAGGGGCATCCCGGGAGAGGCGCCCTTGACCGGCAGACGCCGAAGGAGTGGGACACTTCTCTGGCTGGGGAGGGGGAGCAGCGCCCATAGGAGGAGGTGTGGGAGCTGCAGGGGTGGGGGGGAGGAGAGGGGTCCGCGATGGGGGTAAGGAAGGGGGAGGAAGGGTTGTAGATGTAACCAAGGCGTAAGTAGATGTCATGGACACAAGGTGAAGTCGTGTATATTTCTTATAGGCCTCTGTGTAGGTTAAACGATCGAGGGACTTATACTCCTGTATCTTCTTTTCCTTCTTATATACTGGGCAATCTGGTGAACGTGGAGAATGACTACCATGACAATTTACACACACAGGAGGGGGAACACAGGGACTCACTTCATGGAGTGGACGTCCACAGTCACCACAGAGAGGGGCCTGTGAACAGCAGGAAGACATGTGTCCAAAACGCAAGCACTTACAAAACCTCATAGGAGGTGGGATGTACAGCTTCACATCACAGCGATAGACCATAATCTTAACATTCTCAGGGAGGGTATCCCCTTCAAAAGCCAGGATAAAGGCACCAGTATCAATACGATTGTCTTTAGGACCCTTCTGAACACGCCAAACAAAGTGAACACCCCGCCGTCCGAGATTGTCCCGAAGTTCATCAGTTTGAAGGATGAGGTCCCTGTGAAAAAACACACCTTGTACCATATTTAGAGACTGGTGGGGGGTAATGGACACAGGAATTGTGCCAAGATGGGTACATTCACGAAGGGCCACAGATTCGGCAGCTGAAGCAGTTTTTATCGGCAACGAACCCGACCGCATCTTGCTCAGGGAGTCCACTTAGCCAAGCTTGTCGTCAATGTGCTCCACAAAGAATAAAGGTTTGGTATTGGTGAAAGTATCTCCATCAGTCCTGGTGCAAACTAGATAACAGGGGAAAGGTTTTGCCCCTAGCCGACGGGACTGACCCTCTTCCCAGGGGGTAGCCATGGAAGGGAAGGCTGAAGGGGCAAGAGAAGCAGCACTTGAGGAATCAGTTCCATGCAGAGAGAAGGCCCCAGAAGAACGGCCAGAGTTCTGGACCCGTACACATTTCATTTGCATAGCGTCCGCCCACTCTGATCAGGGGCTCTCCTCACAGCGAGCACCCAGCCACAGCAAGGGCCGTCTGGCATGCCGGCCATTGCTGGGAGTTCTGATGCTCCAGGATGACGAGCAACCAATCCATGGCATGCATGCGGAGGTCACAGCTCAGGTATCAGAAGTGTGATCCCTGTGTGTTCAGGGGGCTCAACCAAAAGGGTACATAGCGACCCCACCACACGGGCTGGCTACCGTGCTGGCTATGCACCCTAGTATCAGACAACGACGTGAAAGAAAAGGTGGAATGTACTAGGAGGGCGCACGTCAGAGACACTAGGTAAGGTGCGCTTCCCAAATGGCTCACACTATGGAGGAGAAATTTTGTAATGGTGGTCAAACCACAGAGGAGACCAAGGAATGCCAAAAGGAGGAGATGATTATGCAACAAAGCCGAATTGGAAAACCAAAAGAACCAGGAGGACAGCGGGGGCCAACATAAGCAAGGACACCAAGAGAGGGAGAAGAGAGGGCGAGGGGCAGGGAGGGGCAGGGAGGGGCAGGGAGGGGCAGGGAGGGGCAGGGAGGGGCAGGGAGGGGCAGGGAGGGGCAGGGAGGGGCAGGGAGGGGAAATGCAGCCCTGGAGAGGAAGAAGGCTGCAATGGCTCGGGGCCCCGTGCTCGCCACGCACGTATCCACAAAAGTGTTGTGGACCCCCTGGGGGGTAACGAATAAGAAAATAGGAATGTGGGTACACTACTGTGAAAAGCATAGTAATGCATTTCCATTGATAAGGTACATTGAGGTAAAAAAAGTCATGGATAGCAATATGAACATATAGAGGTTTATGTAGAATCGCGTACATGAAGTATAAAAGGACAGTGCATTGATGGAGCTGTCACTTGTAGCCAGGTGATTCATGTGAAGATGTTTCCTATTTCATGATGCTCACACGACGGGAATTAACTGACACTGAAGCGTAATTTGAGCTAGGCGCTTGGGAAATCCATTCCGGAAAGCGTTAGGAAATTCAATATTCCGCGATCCACAGTGTGAAGAGTGTGCCGAGAATACCACATTTCAGGCATTACCTCTCATCACGCACAATGCAATGGGCGACAGCCTTCACATAACGACAGAGAGCAGCATTATTTGCTTACAGTTGTCAGTGCTAACAGACAACCAACATTGCGTGAAATAAGCGCAGAAATCAATGTGGGACGTACGATGAATGTATCCGCTAGACACAGAGCGGAGAAATTTGGAGTTAATTGTTTACAGCAGCAGACGACCGATGTGGGTGCCTTTTCTGACAGCACAACATCGCCTGCAGCGCCTCTCCTGGATTAGTGACCATTTGAGTTGGATTCTAAATGACTGGACAACTGTGTCGTGGTCGGATGAGTCCCAATTTCAGTTGATAAGAGCCGATAGTAGGATTCGACTATGGCACAGGCCCCACAGACCCAAGTTGTCAACAAGGCGTTGTGCAAGCTGGTGCAACGGTGCAGGCTGTGTTTACATGGGACGGACTGGGTCCTCAGGACCAACTGAACCTATCAGTGGCTGGAAATGGACATGTTTGGCTACTTGCACATCATCAGCAGCCACTGACGGACTTCGAGGCCCCAAATAACGGTCAAATTTCTATGGATTACAATGCGCTACGTTATTGTGCCACAACTATTCGTGACTCGTTTGAAGAACATTCTGGATAATTCGATCGAATGATTCGATTGCCCAGATCGCCTGACACAAATCCCATTTAGGGGACATATAGACAGATCAGTTCGTGCACGAAATCCTGCACTGGCAACACTCCCGCAATTACGGGCGTCTATAGAGGCAGCATGGCTAATTATTTCTGCAGGGGACTTCGAACATCGTGTTCAGTCCATGTCACATCCAATAGCTGCATTACGTCAGGCGGAAGGAGATCCGACAATTTTAGGAGGTATCCCTTGACTTTTGCGACCTCCGAGTAGTGACGAAGCCCATACCTCTCTCTCTCTGAATTTTTAGTGAATGAGAATATCCTGGGAGAAAACTGGTAAGCATAGTTTTCCCAGTATGTCACGGTAAGAAGCTTATTGGCTGTTGTACCCGTCCGCGTCGGGGGCGAGGAAACCATAGACGAAAAACGTAAGCAAAAAATATGAGAAAATGAAATTAATTACACTACTGGCCATTAAAATTGCTACACCACAAAAATGACGTGCTACAGACGCGAAATTTAACCGACAGATGCTGTGATATGCAAATGATTAGCTTTTCAGGGCATTCACACAAAGCTGGCGCCGGTGGCGACACCTACAACGTGCTGACATGAGGAAAGTTTCCAACCGATTTCTCATACACAACACAACAGTCAACCAGCGTTGCCTGGTGAGACGTTCTTGTGATGCCTCGTCTCAGGAGGAGAAATGCGTACCATCACATTTCCGACTTTGATAAAGATCAGACTGTAGCCCGTAGCGATTGCTGTTTATCGCATCGCGACATTGCTGCTCGCGTTGGTCGAGATTCAATGGCTGTTAGCAGAATATGGAATCGGTGGGTTCAGGAAGGTAATACAGAACGCCGTGCTGGATCCCAACGGCCTCGTATCACTAGCAGTCGAGATGACAGGCAGCTTACCCGCATGACTGTAACGGATGGTGCAGCCACGTCTCGATCCCTGAGTCAATAGATGTTGACGTTTGCAAGACAACAACCATCTGCACGAACAGTTCGACAGCGTTTGCAGCAGCATGGACTACCAGCTCGGAGACCATGGCTGCCGTTATCCCTGACGCTGCATCATCAGACAGAAGCGCCTGCGATGGTGTGCTCAACGACGAACCTGGGTGCATGAATGGCAAAAAGTCATTTTTTCGGGTGGATCCAGGTTCTGTTTACAGCATCATGATGGCCGCATCCGTGTTTGGCGACATCGCAGTGAACGCACATTGCAAGCGTGTATTCGTCGTCGCCATACTGGCGTATCACCCGGCATGATTGTATGGCGTGCCATTGGTTACACGCCTCGGTCACCTATTGTTCGCATTGACGGCACTTTGAACAGTGGACGTTACATTTCAGATGTGTTACCACCCGTGGCTCTACCCTTCATTCGATCCCTACGAAACCCTACATTTCAGCATTATAATGCACGACAGCTTGTTGCAGGTCCTGTACGGGCGTTTCTGGGTACAGAAAAAGTTCGACTGCTGCCTGGCCAGAACATTCTCCAGATCTCTCACCGGTTGAAAACGTCTGGTCAATGGTGGCCGACCAACAGGCTCCCCACAATACGCCAGTCACTGCTCTTGATGAACTGTGGTATCGTGTTGAAGCTACATGGGCAGCTGTACCTGTACACGCCATCCAAGCTCTGTTTGAGCCAATGCCCAGGCGTATCAAGGCCGTTGTTACGGCCAGAGGTGGTTGTTCTGGGTACCGATTTCTCAGGATCTATGCACCCAAATTGCGTGAAAATGGAATCACATGTCAGATCTAGTATAATATATTTGTCCAGTGAATACCCGTTTATCATCTGCATTTCTTCTTGGCGTAGCAATTTTAATGGCCAGTAGTGTATTTCTGATAACCGATGCAAATTAAGCATCTGTTTCATCACCGTCCAATAACATCGTGAAGCAGAACACCACCAGTCCACTGAAATGACAACGTGTGTCATTGTTCCACGTTAATGGACCGATCAGCTTAATACTATTCTTATGTAAAGATATACGCAACAAATGAAAAGAAATGATCGGCAATTTGATCTCTGAGTGGTTCGACCTGGAGATATTCAAGTAAGTAACGAAAGACACGTAATATATCCGGTGGTTCTACCCTCGAACAATTCTTCATTTATATTTTATTTACTGGCTGTGAACAGTGACAGAAGTATTCGTACATAATCCTAGTTATCACAGGACTCAAGAGGTGTGCTTTTTCTAAATAAACGCGATTCATACATTTCCCTTAATATCGTATGTTTAACTAAATACAAAGGACCACAGGAGCAGATGCTGTAAAATCCGACAGAGAAAACGCCACCATCAGCCGAGGATAGATGAAGTACGTAACGATCACTTATTTCTTCACCGTCACTATGTATTTTGCATTTGCCGCTTCGCTCACTTACCAAGTGTCTATCCTAACGATTTTAATTACAAAACATTTCTTTGTATAAGAAAAACAGAAGACTTTTTCAGTACTATAAATTACAGTATTAATAGACTTCTATAAATACGTTTTTGAAATCACTTTGGGGGCAAGGCATAAACGTCTTTCACAGATAATGAGGATATATTATGTGTTGTAAGCCCAATGAATGAATGAATGAATGAATGAATGAATGATGTTATATGAGGAACAGAACATACTTTATGCATTCAATCAGTTACCAGCTAGTACTTAATTGTTCGTTTAAATATTTTTCAAAAGAATTTTACTCTTTTTTTAATGTATTGGTTATGTATGATTTTCTGATGGCAAATTATTTTCAGAAATATTCTCATTTGCTTTAGTTATATAATAACCAAATGGGGTTTACTTGCGCACTGATCAATAAACTGTCATTATTCTAAGGCTTAGTTTTCAGGATTGGATGAGAACTTTTTTTCAATATTTACATTTGACTGAGGCAAAAGTGAATAGTTGTGTTTACGTGGCATTATACTTTGTTTCCAATCCTCCCAACGGGAAAGAACTCAGCGAGGGATAAAATTTCCATCCGGTTTTGTTTAACAAAGTTTGCTTCATATTTACAACCGCTACGTAATAGAATTACACACAAAATTGTTTTGCTTTATCTATGTTATCAATATTATTGTACTGATTGTTTACAAGTCCGAGCTATTTTTGGCTCAACAGTTTACAAACTGTAGTAAAGTTCTTAAACTTTAGTGTGATACAAGTCAGCGTTGAAGTCTTAATTGTAAATTTCATTTGATACGACTCTCTATGTAATTGATACGGAGCTCACATCACACGGTCGGCGGCTCCTATCATCTGTTCTGTTTCGGCTCTGCCGCTACACCAACTGCTTCATATGAACAAATGCCTGCTGCTGGTACCAAGGTTAGCACGATGTGTCGCGGGCTGCGCTTCTGCTTTTCACCTCAGCATCGTTTATACGAAACGAATTAAGTGCAGCATCACAGAGACAAAACATTTGTTATCCACCATACGGCACTGAAAAGAGTTTTGCTTAGCATATTTGTCTAGTCAGTTGTTTAATGTAGTTTATACGCAGTTACTACTGTTCGTTCATTTCAAAGTGAGAACACGTTTCCTTGTTGGCAACACTGTCAGCGGTCAGAGCGCCGCATGACATCCACTACACTACAGAATTACTGTTAGCCTGTTGCACATAGTTCAGCTCTCAGCGAATCATATTATAAAACTGTCTACGACAAACGGCAGTTTAGCGTTCTTGTAGGGCACAGGTTATTTATTCAGTCTTTAAAGTTTTTGTACTTTAAACGCGCACAACCGTACGTAACAATTGTGGACTTGTTAAGCACTGTTACTGAATACCACAACGGCAGACATCAGTTCGCTTTGTTAGTACCACGTTTATCAGACGCGTTTATTTGTGGTTCGGTACGAGAACACTTATGAAGATACACTTGGTTAAAAGCGTTCGTGCATACTTCATCCGATTACCTCCATAATCCGACGCAGCAGAGGTGAGTACAGATTCACGTACTACTATGGGCTTTCACATGTTTTATTTGCTTATGCTTGCGTAGCCTTTCAGTATGTGCTGAGTTCCACAGTGGGTTTTAAACTGCACTATCTACAGAATCATTGTGTCTCTTTTCTCAGGAGCTTCTGTGTACGTTGACAATCAAATAGTTGCTGTGCAAGTATTTTGTTCTCATGCAAGGTGAAGCTTAATATAACACTAGAATTATTTGTATATTAATATCTCTCTTTTGTGATTTTAGCAGTGGAGCTATGTAACAAGATTTATATGTTCTCATAGTATTCGGTCATGTACTTAGTTACTTGGTTTAGTGGCCTGATGTTTACATGTGAAATATATTTCATGAAAGAAAAACTTTTTTCTTCTCGTACATGGCATCGCTATACGACCTTTACTTCCATATAAATTACGGTGTCTACGCAATAAGCGAAAATTACCACATGAAAAAATGGGTAAATAAACCGTCCGCCACGTGCGCGAATCAAACATGGGCATCCAGACACACACAAAGAGAAATTTTGTGTAACTACGAGATTGACAAGATTCAATAAGCAACTCATTTCCTAGATTTTTCTATTAGTACTATGTGCTTGCTTTATTTATGTAGAAAAATTCACAAGAAAAGTAATTACTGGCTCCTGCCAAAACTTAGCAACTACGTTTGTAAAAATAAGCTAAACATAAGCCATACACAATTACAGATTTGTGCCTTGCTTGCATAGCTAAAGATTTTTATTTCTCTTGCTTGCTGGTATATCCTACCCATACTGGTTGTGCTTACAGTAAAAGTGTGATTTTATGGTGTACATTTTAATATTCTTTCCCATACCATGTATCTGTCATAAATTAGTACTTTCCCAAATTATTTTGAATTAACTATTGTACTGTTCAGGACATATTTAAAATTCCTAGCTTTACACGCCACTGTGGTTAGTCCATGAAACAAAGCGTACTTCTACTGCTTCAAAGCTTGTGTCCAAATCTTGATCAGTTGTTATACAAATATATTTGCATATATACATTAGTCCATGAGATTAGTACAGCCGATCATCTGTCTGAGACTGTCATGAATTAAACAGAAATATTTACTATCTATAATTACTAGAAGTTCACTTAACTTTGAAGGATCATGCTTTAAAATTAGAAAAGTTTTTTTTCATTTTTAGAAGAGAAATTCGCCGGACTGACTACATAATGCCATCCTAACTATTAATACTATATATGAAGCTAAATTCAATAGAAATTGCACCACCTCTCCTTAGGCCCAGGGAAAGCAATACGTCACATGACAGTACTGTATGTGCAGACGAAGTTGGTAGTCGGCGCATGACTGGTGTGAATGACCTGAAGGCATTTCGCATTTACAGTTGCCACTGCGCGCGGTGTCAACTTAGTTTGCGCCTATGATACGTCTGATAAGGGACTACCTGCGCATGATATTCGTACCGCTTGATACCAGGCTTATGCGGTAAGACATTTGAATATGTATTCAGCAAATCAGCTAGTTCAGCCTTTTGTTGTTCTGTTAAATGCCCTGATTCGCCTATTTTCGTTTGAATATGGGATAAAATATCCATGGCATCTCCTGTATTCTGACATTCTAGTGCATTATGAACACAGTACTGCCCACCACTAGTTGACAGAGCCTTAGTTTTTATCAGTTTGAGACTTTGGCCTCCACTTTTTCGCAATACCTACCATGACATGATGTTTTCCTTAAGAAACTTACAACTTGTTCCGTTCAGAAGGTCGATCTTTGCGTCCCCTCTTCGCAGAAATCCCATGCCTACCAGACAGGAAACAGACAAATTCTTGACAGTGAGAAACGTTGAGCCCGCGCCGAATAACGCTGCGCGAACGGCTGGGCACGTTTGGGGAGGGTGGTGGTGGTGGGGGGGGGGGGGGGGTGGGGTTACGGGCACGCCCTGTAGAGGAACTTCAGCGCTGGAGGGGGAGTGCGTTCTAAACTGAAGCGTACGCTCAAAATTTTCGTTTAGTATTAAGTGGAGCCCTCACTTGTATGGTGACCATTCGAAAAGTTCTGCCACCTCTGCTTTCGTTAATATCAAAAAATAATTCCGCTGAATTGGTTTTCGCCTGGTTTATTAACCATTTGTAATTTTCAGAGAAGCATCATGAGTGCCGAATTTTAATAATACCTGTACTTTTAACTTGTTGCCCTGTTAAAACTTGCTTCTTTTGCCAGAGCACAGCAGAGTTTACAGTTTCACCTCACAAACATGTTGTGCAGAGACAACTCCGAAACAGTGGCTCATGAAGTTTAAGTAACGAACTGAGGAAAAGTAAGATCGGTAGCTTATGAAAAAGCACGCCCGCGGTGTAAATATAAACGTGTACTGTCTAATATTGTTCCGAAACCTATAGCATGTGCTTTCTTCGAGAAAGTCTAGTTCGTGGAATAACACGGTAAATGAAGTTCTGCATAATAAACATAAGGAAAAATAGTCTCTTTGCGTTTTATCATTTGCCAAAATCTCATTTCGATATCTCAAACAGTTGAGGAAATATAAGAGATGATGTTGATATTACACTGTGGCTTCATTGATACGTCAGAGCAGTTTTTTCGAGATCGATGACAGACACCAAGTCCCAAGTCTAAACAAAAATTCAGTATGTTAGCTAAATTTAATACACCGCTATAATATAATGTAGTATGCACCGAACGTTAACATCATAGCGACTCTTTTTTTTCAATGCAAACTTTTTTGAAATTCGTGCAGCGCCTTACTTCCATGCAAATATTCAACTATGACTATTAAGGAAATTATGTGCACACATCATCATGTAGATGATACTACTGTTCGGACCTCACATTCCACAGTCACCTAACTAATTGTCCCTTGGCACCAGTAGCACCGGAGACTACACAATTTTGGAATGGCATTATCGGTACACTAGTTTTACTTGTTACACTTTTGAAAATTTCACGTCACGAACGTTAATACCTGGTCCTCTGTCCAGTACAACTGTCGTGGGTATGCTCTCCACTACAGCATTCACGGCTGCCGGAACTAGTTCTTTAAGTTTCATGCATGATTTAAAATCTCCTCACAGTTCTTCTCGAATATCTGTATCCTCTTCATATCGTAGCATACGAAACTTTTCATCAGGTTTCCTCGTAGGTATATGTTCTGGGTGTTCACAAATTTTTAAAGTGAGGTAAATACCCAAGTGTGAAATTAATAAATGGTTCAAATGGCTCTGAGCACTATGGGACTCAACTGCTAAGGTCATTAGTCCCCTAGAACTTACACCTAGTTAAACCTAACTAACCTAAGGACATCACAAACATCCATGCCCGAGGCAGGATTCGAACCTGCGACCGTAGCAGTCTTGCGGTTCCAGACTGCAGCGCCTTTAACCGCACGGCCACTTCGGCCGGCGTGAAATTAATAGCATCTACTGTAAAACAGTTATGCTTATCAAGATATTTGTACAACTTCCGCCGCTGTCTATAATAATAATAATAATAATAATAATAATAATAATAATAATAATAATAATAATTTTCAACTTGTCTGAAAAAGTTATGTATGTGGAATTTTGTTATTTTGTGTATTATTTAGTGCAGTTGATGGCAAGAATGAAACAATTTTTAGGCTTTCACTACTCTCCATTTCATATATTTGTGTAAGTGGCAGTTTTCGCGCCTTTTTTAGTTTTTCGGAAAAATGTACAATTCATGTATGTACAATTCATGTATGTACAATTCATGTATGTACAATTCATGTATGTACAATTCATGTATGTACAATTCATGTATGTACAATTCATGTATGTACAATTCATGTATGTACAATTCATGTATGTACAATTCATGTATGTACAATTCATGTATGTACAATTCATGTATGTACAATTCATGTATGTACAATTCATGTATGTACAATTCATGTATGTACAATTCATGTATGTACAATTCATGTATGTACAATTCATGTATGTACAATTCATGTATGTACAATTCATGTATTAGTTAATGAATTGATTTCCAGGCCGATAATCGGGAATTATTATGGTGCACGCACACAGCTTACGCTTATTATACACTTCTTTGTTGAATGTTCGCTTCTAGTCACGCTTATTTGATTTCCTCACTTTCTCAAACAACGAATGTCGTCTGAGAGGCCCTGCTTCCTTTTACTGGTGATTCTGTTTTCTGTTAGCGTTTAATACAGGTTCAAGGGGCCCAGGTTGGATTCCCAGCTGGAGCAGAAGATTTTTCTCCATTTGGGGACTGGGTTTTGTGTCACCATCATTTAGCCCAATGTGGGCGTCGAATGCAGTAAGTACTTGCCCTCGGCTGCCGAACTTCCCCAAATGGGGGACTCCCGGCTCACAATGCTGTTCACTCATTACGACAGGTTCAACAGAACTGATGTTGACACTGCGCAAGAAAGCCGATTCCTGCGCAGTAAACAGCCAACTCCAAACACACACTGCCTTTCACGGAAATTATTAAATTCAACTAGTGCTATCTACCAACGAGGTCACTTGACCAGAACACGAATAAGGCGCTGAGAGCCACGAGGGCCAGAAGCACACTGTCCTTGACCCCCAAATTTATGTGAATATCAGACAAACCAGTGAGACAGCTGTTCTTGAATTTTCAGATATACATGTAACGTGGGCCTACAGTGCCGATAAACCTGACCCACCGAAAGGTCAACAGATTTCAGAAGCATTGAATAAATGCTCCACACTCACAATTGACAATGATGTGCTTTATGGTTCTGAGTGCCTCAAATGGATTACTGTAGGATGAAATCCAGAACTTAATGTACTGTATCTCATTCAGAATCTCACAAAGTAGGTGTTTTTTGCCAGTATATCTATAAAATACACCAATGTCCAATCTAATGTTACCATATAGCGGGTGAATTGGCGTATCTGTGCAGTGTGCCAACTGCCTAGTGGGATTTATGCCAAGCAAACGACTGCTGCAGTGCACTGTCACCTGGTGGCATTGATGTAAACTTTTAGATGAGTGCTGTGAACCGTGCACATTGCTTATCAAATCCGTATGTATTTGGCCCTTGAATGTGCGCCCGTTATCGTGATCCAAATTTTCAGTTTCACTGAGTCAGGGGAACAATGTAGCGTAGCGCGGTAGGTGTCATTTATTTCGGGTTACCCAATCTACATTATGTTTAAAGCGTTCAAAGAAAAATAACCAATAAATCAGCAAGGTGTCAAATGGTACGGTGTTCATGTGCTCTTGTGCTCTTACCCAACGGCTGCCACTGCTCTTCATGCCGTCTATCACTTCCACTCGCCCCCCTTTCTGACGGTCGTAGTGAGTACGATGGGGGCGGTTTTAGTATGACCCACCAGCGTTGCTTGAGGACCAATCCTGGGACACCTCTAAAGTGCTCACGGTATGATTTTGCGGGGGTGGCGTCCAGTTAGGCGCAGGCCCCGTGTTTTGTCCCGATATACTGCGTCCACTATTTCTGTCATTGTTATTCAGCGACAGTTTCCTAGAATGTGATTGCAACCTATGAATTGTGTTCCGAGAGCAGTTATACCCTGAAGTAAATCAATGTCCAATATTTTGGTTACTATGTCGGCCGTCTGCATGCGACGGTTAGTGCATATGTTATTATCTGTTGTGGCGTTCATTAGCGTGATACGGCACTGCGCCGTTGCCACACACACCCTAACAAACAGTATTTACAATTAGTCCAGTAGAATTAGCATTCCAATCGGAAATAATTGCTACAAAACTTTTATTGTTTTAATGGCTTCGTTTGTGTCCCAGTATGACTATCCTAGGTTTTCCCCCACAGCCGAGTTGTGGAAAAGTGCGGGGGGGGCAAAAATGTACCCGAGAAAGTGGTATTTTTCGGTTTCGTGATTATATCTCGTAAATGACCCAAAAATCGAAAACATAGTGCAATTAAAAATTGTAGGGCATGAAATTCTGCATTGAACGAGACCATCCGTATATTTCTTGGACCACCCGTTTCCATACTAGTGTTCAAAATTGGACCAATTTCACATGTTCATAAAAATTTCTCGTTTTAACCTCCGTTTTTTGGTATTATCGTAGAAACTAACCCACCTATCAATAATGTCGTTCAGGAAAAAGATATGGAGAGAGAAATTTGGCATTCGATGAAACCAAAAGTGAATTTATTGAACCACCCATTTGTGTACTGCTCCTCATTAAATTTGGACAATTTCTCATCGATTTCAAATGTAGTTCTTCAGTAATTCTTATGTACAGTCTTTTAAACACAGAACTATAGCAACCAATTGTCTTGTTCTTATGTAATATGGTAATAGAATAAAATACTAAAATTTTGTAAAATTTGAAAAATATTAAAGTTTTTCATATGTCGAGAGTTAAGAACTGAGACCTCGTATCTGACAGATGTCAGAGAAAGTTCTGACTCAAAAAAACTTGCAAGTGGAAAAAATACATGTTATAACAAAATGATGCAAAAAATACAATGCACAACCTGTTAGTAATAAGTGATTATCTCTAAATAAAAAATCAAAACAATCAAAATTTTTATTAAAGGTTATTTTTTTAGCTCCCCTGTGAAATTTGTCTTGTCGGGTACGTGGTATCCGATCATAACCCTCAATATAATATATTGATACCCATTCAACTCATATGAAGGACGCAGGAAGAGAGAGACACTCCTTGAAATTAAGTAGTGATTATTATATTTCGTAATTTCAGAATTTTACGTGAATGTATGAGATGAGAAGCTAAAAGTAGGTATGTACACAAATTTCACATACGTCAACATTTGACTGTCTTGTTGAGAGGAGACCGTGGAGCTGGTTCTTTGGAGGTAGGAATGAGGCCAAGACAAACTCTGAAGCCTGCCATCCCCAGAGGAGCGGATCCATCTGGTGTCCTATCCACATTTGTACTTGTAAGTAGGTCCACAAGTAATGCTGGCGATCTGCTTCCGACGTTGGTGGTAGGGATGCTAGGGTGAATCTGAATTTCATAATCGCTTTGGAAAACAGGTCGAATCACAAGTTGTCTGAAGTCTCTGCTGCCATACCTCCGTAAATCGGAGGTCAGCTTCGACAATAGCTTCAGCTTGAGTGTCATGCTCTAAGGTAGGTTTGATATCTTCCAGAAGACATTTATTTTTGACCAGTAGATTGACCACCTTCTGCTTGCCCTGACCGAAGGGTGCTGAAGTTGTGTCACATCCACTTATGGGGTAAAGAAATACGAGTGACCTGATCTTTGCCAGTTTGAAACTGTTAGAATCAAATACTTTTGATGAGGTCTTACCTTTTCCAGGTTTCAAGAAATATATATTTGCTGATGGTGTGGCTAGGGCATTGAGCATGATGAGAAGGTCCGTATCCTCACCAACAACCACAACCTTCTCATGCTCCTGTGAAACCTCAAGCACTGTGGCAACAATTAGGTGGTCTGCGTCTTCAGTAGCTTGCCTTACTGAGAAGCCTTCATCTTCGAGCCTCGAAATAAGCAAGCTAATGAGATGTACTTTATTTCTGGAAAGGAATTGCTCCTGAGTCATAGTCACCATCACTAGCTCGGTAAATATGACTTCAGGAGTAGTGTCTCTTTTGCTTCAGCAGAGGTGCTTAGCATATTTGATTCTCTAGGGGGCAAGTCTTCAGGGTAGCCATCGACCACCACATTTGTCGCACTTCCGCTATAGTGTCTTCTTATAGGGTGTTTAAAAAATGACCGGTATATTTGAAACGGCAATAAAAACTAAACGAGCAGCGATAGAAATACACCGTTTGTTGCAATATGCTTGGGACAACAGTACATTTTCAGGCAGACAAACTTTCGAAATTACAGTAGTTACAATTTTCAACAACAGATGGCGCTGCGGTCTGGGAAAAACTATAGTACGATATATTCCACATATCCACCATGCGTAGCAATAATATGGCGTAGTCTCTGAATGAAATTACCCTAAACCTTTGACAACGCGTCTGGCGGAATGGCTTCACATGCAGATGAGATGTACTGCTTCAGCTGTTCAATTGTTTCTGGATTCTGGCGGTACACCTGGTCTTTCAAGTGTCCCCACAGAAAGATGTCACAGGGGTTCATGTCTGGCGAATAGGGAGGCCAATCCACGCCGCCTCCTGTATGTTTCGGATAGCCCAAACCAATCACACGATCATCGAAATATTCATTCAGGAAATTAAAGACGTCGGCCATGCGATGTGGCCAGGCACCATCTTGCATAAACCACGAGGTGTTCGCAGTGTCGTCTAAGACAGTTTGTACCGCCACAAATTCACAAAGAATGTACAGATAGCGTGATGCAGTAATCGTTTCGGCTCTGAAAAATGGGCCAATGACTCCTTCGCAAGAAATGGCGGGCCAGACCAGTACTTTTTGGGGATGCAGGGACGATGGGACTGCAACATGGGGCTTTTCGGTTCCTCATATGGGCCACTTCTGTTTATTGACGAAGCCGTCCAGGTTGGTTGGTTGGTTTGGGGGATTAAAGGGACCAGACTGCCATGGTCATCGGTCCCTTTTTCCAAAGACAAAGAACACCCACAGAGAATAAAAACAAGGAACAGAAGAGATCACAGACGATACAGAACAAGAGATACTGAGACAAAGACAAGACAAAACAAACTAAAACCACACAGAGTGTGACGGTGGTTGGCCGACCATAGACATAAAAAAGGAAAGGCCAACCACTTAGAGACACATTAAAAAATCAATGTAAAACCATAGGCCAAAGGCCAGAAGCAACACAAAACAATAAAATAAAACAGAAACACTCAGAGTAAATGATAAAATCCCCCTGCCCGAATAAAACGTAAAACTAAGTCAGCCATAGTGGAGTCGTCTGTTAAAAGGGCAGGGAGCGTAGCAGGCAGCGCAAATGTCTGCCTGACCACAGCTAAAAGGGGGCAGGCCAGCAAAATGTGGGCCACTGTCAAAGCTGCCCCACAGCGACATAGAGGAGGGTCCTCCCGGCGCAGTAAATAACTGTGTGTCAGCCGGGAGTGGCCAATGCGGAGCCGGCAAAGAACTACTGAGTCCTTGCAAGTGGCTTGCAGGGATGACCGCCACACAGCCGTCGTCTCCTTGACAGCACGGAGTTTATTGCGCATTGTCAGTTCGCGCCATTCATCGTCCCATAGCGCCAAGATTTTGCGGCGGAAGACTGCCCGCAAATCAGTCTCTGGGAGGCCAACGTCCATTGATGGCTTACTGGTGGCCTCTTTCGCCAGGCGGTCAACATGTTCGTTACCCGGGATACCGACATGACCGGGGGTCCACACAAAGACCACAGAGCGGCCGCAACAGGCGAGAGTATGCAGAGACTCGTGGATAGCCATCACCAAACGAGAACGAGGGAAACACTGGTCGAGAGCTCGTAAACCGCTCAGGGAATCGCTACAGATAACGAAGGACTCACCTGAGCAGGAGCGGACACACTCTAGGGCTCGAAAGATGGCGACCAGCTGAGCAGTGTAAACGCTGCAGCCATCCGGCAAGGAACGTTGTTCGGAAAGGTCCCCTAGAGTGAGCGCATATCCGACACGACCAGCAACCATCGAACCGTCAGTGTAAACAACACCAGAGCCCTGATACGTGGCCAGGATGGAATAAAAGCGGCGGCGGAAGGCCTCTGGAGGGACTGAGTCCTTCGAGCCCTGTGCCAAGTCGAGCCGAAGGCTAGGGCGACGAACACACCTGGGGGTGTATGCAAAGTAGCCCGGAAAGGAGGTGGAACAGTGAAACCCTGGAGCCCAGAGAGAAGCTCTTTGACGCGGACCGCTATTGTACAACCAGACCGGGGCCGACGTTCTGGCATACGGACGACCGACCGCGGGAACAGGAGGCGATAGTTTGGATGCCCGGGCGAGCTTAGAACATGGGCAGCATAAGCGGCCAGCAAACGTTGGCGTCGGAACCGCAGTGGAGGTACACCTGCCTCCACTAGTACGCTGTCCACAGGGCTGGAGCGGAAAGCACCAGTGGCAAGGCGTATCCCGCTGTGGAGAATCGGGTCCAGCATCCGTAACGCAGATGGGGATGCTGAGCCATAAGCCAGGCTCCCATAATCCAGACGGGACTGGATTAACGCCTGGTAGAGCCGCAACAGTGTAGAGCGGTCGGCGCCCCAGCAGGTGTTGCTCAAGCATCTCAGAGCGTTTAGATGCCGCCAACACGTCTGTTTCAGCTGCCGGATATGAGGCAGCCAAGTCAACCGGGCATCGAAAACCACCCCCAAAAACCTGTGGGTCTCCACCACAGCAAGGAGTTCGTCGGCAAGATAAAGCCGCGGCTCAGGATGGACTGTTCAGCGCCGGCAGAAATGCATAACGCAGGTCTTGGCTGCCGAAAACTGAAACCCATGCGCTACAGCCCAAGACTGCGCCTTACGGATAGCGCCCTGTAGCTGACGTTCAACAGCTGCAATGCCAGTAGAGCTGTAATAAAGGCAGAAGTCGTCAGCATACAGGGAAGCGGAGACAGAATTTCCCACGGCCGCAGCAAGCCCGTTAATGGCTATTAAAAACAGACAGACACTTAAAACAGAGCCCTGTGGCACACCGTTCTCCTGGACGTGGGAGGAACTATACGAGGCCGCGACTTGCACGCGGAAGGTACGACACGACAGAAAATTGCGGATAAAAATCGGCAGAGGACCCCGAAGACCCCATCCATGAAGCGTAGAAAGAATGTGATGACGCCATGTCATACCGTACGCCTTCCGCATGTCGAAAAAGACAGCGACCAGGTGCTGACAGCGGGCAAAAGCAGTACGGATGGCCGACTCCAGACTCACCAGATTGTCGGTGGCAGAGCGGCCTTTACGGAACCCACCCTGAGACGGAGCCAGAAGGCCCCGAGACTCCAGTACCCAATGCAAGCGCCGGCTCACCATCCGTTCAAGCAACTTACAAAGAACGTTGGTGAGGCTAATGGGACGGTAGCTGTCCACCTCCAGAGGGGTCTTCCCAGGTTTCAAAACGGGGATGACAATGCCTTCCCGCCATTGCGACGGAAACTCCCCCTCGACCCAAAGACGGTTGTAAAGATCGAGAAGGCGCCGCTGGCAGTCCACTGAAAGGTGTTTCAGCATCTGACAGTGGATGCCATCTGGCCCAGGAGCGGTATCAGGGCAAGCAGCTAGGGCACTGCGAAATTCCCACTCACTGAATGGAGCATTGTAAGATTCCGGGTGGGTGCTGCGAAACGAAAGGCTCCGACGTTCCAGCCGCTCTTTAATGGAGCGGAAGGCCTGGGGGTAATTCGCAGAAGCGGAACTCATAGCAAAATGCTCTGCTAAGCGATTTGCAATGACGTCAGAGTCGGTACAAACGGCTCCATTCAGTGAGAGCGCAGGGACGCTGGCAGGGGTCCGATAGCCGTAGACGCGTCGAATCTTGGCCCAGACCTGCAAGGGAGTGACATGGAGGCCAATGGTGGACACATACCGCTCCCAGCAATCCTCCTTGCCTTGGCGGATAAGGAGGCGGGCCCGCGCACGCAGCCGTTTGAAGGCGATAAGGTGGGCTAAGGAGGGATGTCGCTTGTGACGCTGGAGCGCCCGCCGGCGATCTTTAATCGCTTCAGCGATCTCAGGCGACCACCAAGGCACAGCCTTCCGCCGAGCGGACCCAGAAGAACGGGGAATGGCAGATTCGGCGGCAGTAACGATCCCGGTGGTGACAGATTGAACCACCGCATCAATGTCATCAGTAGAGAGAGGCTCAAAAGCGGCAGTGGAGGAGAACAAATCCCAGTCAGCCTTATTCATAGCCCATCTGCTAGGGCGCCCAGAAGAGTGACGCTGTGGTAGTGATAAAAAGAGCGGAAAGTGGTCACTACCACACAGGTCGTCATGCACACTCCATTGGACAGACGGTAAGAGGCTATGGCTACAGATGGAAAGGTCAATGGCGGAGTAGGTGCCAAGCGCCACACTGAAGTGTGTGAAGGCGCCATCATTTAACAGCGAGAGATCGAGCTGCGACAACAAATGTTCAACGATGGCGCCCCGACCTGTGGCCACTGACCCACCCCACAGAGGGTTATGGGCGTTGAAGTCGCCCAATAGCAAGAAAGGTGGCGGCAATTGGGCGACCAGTGCAGCCAGGACATGCTGCGAGACATCACCATCCGGTGGAATGTAAAGACTGCAGACGGTAACAGCCTGTGGCGTCCATACGCGTACAGCGACAGCCTCTAAAGGCGTCTGGAGAGGGACAGACTCGCTGTGCAGAGTGTGAAGGACATATATGCAGACGCCACCAGACACCCTTTCATAAGCTGCTCGGTTCTTGTAATAACCCCGATAGCCACGGAGGGCGGGGGTTCGCATCGCTGGAAACCAAGTTTCCTGGAGAGCAATGCAGAAGAAAGGGCGAAGGCTGAGAAGTTGGCGGAGCTCAGCTAAATGGTGGAAAAAACCGCCGCAGTTCCACTGGAGGATGGTATTGTCCATGGCTGAGAAAGGCGTGAAAGGACTGGGAAGGCAATTTACGCCGCTTGTTCACTCACTGCCACCGATTCAGTACCCGTACGGGAGGCATCCATGGCGTCTGAGGGACCAGCGAGATCAAGGTCCTCAGCGGACGCTAGAATCTCGACTTCATCCTCAGACGCAGAGCGCGAAAGGTGCAGTGGGGCTGGTGCCACCGCAAGTTCTTTGGCCTTAGAGGTCTTTCTCTTGGACTTCTCTCGCTGAACCTTGGGTTTCACCGGCTGGGAAGGCTTCACCGATTCAGTCTCCGGGACAGAGGAGGATCGTGAAGCCCTACGCCCGGCTGCTGGTGAGGACTTATGCCACTGGTGGCCGTCATCCTTCCCGCTGGTGGAACCCTGGGAAGGGAGGGTCCCAAGGGAACTCTTACGGGAGAGAGTAGTCGAAGAAGTTAGACGCTTCTCCGGCTGAGAAGCGGGGACGGACGTCCCCGACGGGTGGGAGGAGGTTGCTCCTGAGGTAGGTGGTGCAGGAGCAACCTGTTGGGTAGAGCCACCCACGGGCAAGGGGGCAGGAGTAGTCTTACTGCTTATCGAGCTGGCTGGAAGTCTCGAAACTGATGGAGCTAGCACAGTAGTTGTAGCAGCTGCATAAGAAGATGTCATTCTCACAGGATGGAGTCTGTCATATTTCCGTTTGGCCTCAGTATAGGTCAGCCGGTCCAGGGTCTTATATTCCATGATTTTGCGCTCTTTCTGAAAGACTTTGCAGTCAGGCGAGCAAGGTGAATGGTGCTCCCCGCAGTTGACGCAGATGGGAGGCGGGGCACATGGAGTATCGGGACATGTGAGGCTGGAAGTGCAGCGGGAAGACATATGGCCGAACTTCCAGCACTTGAAGCACCGCATCGGGGGAGGGATATAGGGCTTGACGTCACATCGGTAGACCATCACCTTGACCTTTTCCGGTAACGTATCACCCTCGAAGGCCAAGATGAAGGCATCGGTAGCAACCTGATTGTCCCTCGGACCCCGATGAACGCGCCGGACGAAATGAACACCTCCTCGTTCTAAGTTGGCGCGCAGCTCGTCATCAGACTGCAAAAGGAGATCCCTATGGAAAATAACACCCTGGACCATATTTAAACTCTTATGTGGTGTAATAGAAACGTTAACATCCCCCAACTTGTCACAAGCAAGTAACCTGCGGGACTGGGCGGAGGATGCCGTTTGTATCAGTACTGACCCAGAGCGCATTTTAGACAAGCCCTCCACCTCCCCAAACCTGTCCTCTAAATGCTCGACGAAGAACTGAGGCTTTGTGGAGAGAAAAGCCTCCCCATCAGCTCTCGTGCAAACTAAGAATCGGGGCGAATAACTGTTACCTCCATCCTGAGACTTACGCTCTTCCCACGGCGTGGCCAGGGAGGGGAACGTTTTCGGATCGTACTTCTGAGCATTAAATTGAGCCCGAGAACGCTTAGAGACTGCTGGCGGCTGGCCGCCAGCGAGAGATGATGTAGCACACTTCATTGCGGGTCATCCGCCCTGATGCCACCTACTCCGACCAAGGGCCCTCCCCACGGGCGCCACCCAGCCACAGCAATAGCCACCTGGCAGGATGGCCATTGCCGGGAGTCCTGATGCCCCAGGGAGATGGGCATCAACTCCTTGGCATACGTGGGGAGTGAACGGCGCAGGCATCAGTAGAGCGATCCCTGTGTTGTCAGGGGGCTACAACCAAGAGGGTACATGGCGGCCCCACCACAACGGACTGGCTACCGTGCTGGATGTTAGGTGACATGTGGTCCATGGGCGTCGTCAGTGCAGAAAATGGCCCTGCACAGTGCTTGGCAGAAAGTGCACGCAGGGGCGCATCGATGCCCAAGAGATGGAGAGCGGGCAAGACTGCAATGCAACGACGAATAAGATGGCGAAAGTTCTCAACACAACACGGACACAATGCACCAAGTAAGGCGCCCTTCCCCAATCGGCTCGCTCTTCGGAAAAATTTTGAGATATGGAGGTCAAACCCGACAGGGGACCATCACATAAGGCCGAAACGTTTGAGACTCCTTTTAGTCGCCTCTTACGACAGGCAGGAATACCGCGGGCCTATTCTTACCCCCGAACCCGCAGGGGGTGAAGCCGTCCAGGTAAAAATAAGCTTCGTCAGTAAACCAAATGCTGCCCACATGCATATCGCCGTCATCAATCCTGTGCACTATATCGTTAGCGAATGTCTCTCGTGCAGCAATGGTAGCGGTGCTGAGGGGTTGCCGCGTTTGAATTTTGTATGGATAGAGGTGTAAACTCTGGCGCATGAGACGATACGTGGACGTTGGCGTCATTTGGACCATAGCTGCAACACAGCAAACGGAAACCCGAGGCCGCTGTTGGATCACCTGCTGCACTAGCTGCGCGTTGCCCTCTGTGGTTGCCGTACGCTCTCCAGCACGTTCATCCGTCACGTTCCCAGTCCATTGAAATTTTTCAAACAGATCCTTTATTGTATCGCTTTCCGGTCCTTTGGTTACATTAAACCTCCGTTGAAAACTTCGTCTTGTTGCAACAACACTGTGTTCTAGGCGGTGGAATTCCAACACCAGAAAAGTCCTCTGTTCTAAGGAATAAACCATGTTGTCTACAGCACACTTGCACGTTGTGAACAGCACACGCTTACAGCAGAAAGACGACGTACAGAATGACGCAGCCACAGACTGCGTTGTCTTCTATATCTTTCACATCACTTGCAGCGCCACCTGTTGTTGAAAATTGTAACTACTGTAATTTCGAAAGTTTGTCCGCCTGAAAATGTACTGTTGTCCCAAGCATATTGCAACAAACGGTGTATTTCTACCGCTGCTCGTTTAGTTTTTATTGCCGTTTCAAATATACCGGTCATTTTTGAAACACCCTGTAGGTATTCAACGTTTTTGGTTAGCATTAACTTAAGTGTTTCACCATTCTTCCATACAACGCACTGGAGAAGAAATCCACCATCGACGACAAGTGTGCCATCTCATATTGGAAGAATTCTTTAATAAAATGAAGAACAAACCGCCTTCAGTCACAAGTTGCGTTTATTTACTGCACTATGCATTTCGAGCACTGGAGGCTGATCTTCAGGTGCTTTTTAGTGATTTACATAAGGTTTTTTAGTTGTTTGCCTGTTGATATTACATTTTTCTGTTACAACATGGTATATTCTAGATGTAAGTTTAACAGCGTTAATAATATGAAAATAACTTACAGTTTAACATTGTATGACGTCTGCTTCTGTTGTGCAGTTGGTATACACAATATACGTCTTTAATTTTTCAGTACATACTGGGATGTATACATAGTCACACACTTTCTCGCACATTGTAGTAGCAGAACGTAAACATGCCACAGATTCTCGTTCATACAGATGTTCTACTTATAAATATAATCGGTTTTCTTGTTTCACAGAAGATAACGTGATAGTATTAGTACACAGGTATTATTAATATAATTATTAGGCACCATGTTGTAGGTTGTCAGCTGTTCGTACTATTATGGATTTGATTTCTCAGGAAAAAATAAACTTCTGAAGGTGTAAAAAAAATTGTGGCTGTTAAACTCTGATCGTTAATTCAACAAGTTTTCGGAACATTTTTCTTTGTGTAGCATTATTTCTAACTGTTCTAGTAGATTAAATTTTTTACTGTTGGGTTCTGTGTGAAGTACAGTTAGCCTGTTGTGGATGTCGTCAAGTCTGTTTATTAATATACATGTGGTTAGTTATTGTAGATTTTTCAAAATGGTGTAGTCGAAAGGCGTCGGTGTGTTCTTTATACCGTGTGTGGAAGGTTCTTCCAGTTTTTCCTATGTAAAATGCAGGGCACCTGTTAAATTGTAATTTATATATTCCACTGTGTTATGTTATTGGCTTGTTTGTGTTCCCTGCGTGAGGTAAGTGGTATCCAAGTTTGCTGTTTATGGAGAAAAATATTTTAATATTTTTTTAATAAGTTAGCTAATTTTTGTGATACTGTGCCTAAGTATGGGATGCTTGTGAAGATTTGTTTGTGTTGGTAGTTTTCTATCTGCGCCTAAACTTACTTGCATCTGTGAAGGATGACAAAGTGGATGGAATGACCGGTTGAGATGAGTTTGTAACGAAGTATGATCTAATGGTAGATGATTGAATGGTAGACGAATTCTAGAGAGAGGAAGATGTTGCGTCAGATCATTTAACAATTTTTTTCCCTTCTGTTGGGGTGCATCAGTTGTGTGGCATAACCTGTGTTCGACTCGTATACAACTGTATGTTATGTCTGAGGCTTAGAGCACTATCTACTCGCGATCGTTAACAGCAGATCTGCCATCAGAGGAGTTCCATCTCATGTGTGTGGTTATGACGACGACGACGACGACGACGACGACGACGAAACATGCCCATCTTGTTTCGGCACTTTCCTCTAGATGAACGAAGATATTTGCAAGGTACTCCATTAACCTGCCGCATCTTTGGCATAAAATCGAGTCGTCAGTTTCATAATTACATTGATTCTATGTTAGTGACAGTTTGTGAGATACTGAATTCCCATGGATACATCTGCTTGACAGATGTTCTGTTTACAGATTTAGTGACGGCATGTCTTGTAATTTCACATGTCGAACATCGTTGCTATGCGTTGGTCAGTTTCCTTGTGAGAGGTATTCTCCGTTACTAAAGATCATTTTGTATCGGACTGATGCAGGCATAGTATAATTTCTAAACCGTGATTGTATATTAACAGTGGATGCCATACACCTCTGCGAAACTATATTGTGGATGTATCACAGGGAATCTATGTCTTAAGGAAGTAGTTTTTTTCATTGTACAGTCTATCTTGTTACAGTTTTAGGGCGCAAAATTGCTACGGTCATTAGCGCCCATTCTGCGACTTAGGGAAGGGTACAACAAACAAATGGGAAATCTGCAGCAATGAAAGCTAAACTTAAAAAAGAGGGGAAACTAAAAAACCAAAGGGAAACTTAGGAAACCACTATAGGAGAGGGGGTTGTTTTTCCCAAAAAGAGCTTCAAATGACTGACGATCTTATTGACACAAACTGGAAGGCACGATCAGCTGAGCGCGTGTCATCTAAAATGGAAGGCATATCAGGCGACAGCTGTAGATGGGCTCGTAGTGGAGTAAAATAGGGGCACTCAAGAAAAAGGTGTCTCATCATCCACAGTTGAGAGCAGTGGGGATAAAGTGGGGGAGCATCGCCACTTAAAAAATGTCAACGGCGAAAAAGTCGGTGCCCTATCCAGCGTCTAGTTAAAATTACCTCCTCCAGATGACAAGTTCGGGAGGAAGATGTCCAAGCACTGAGAAGAGGTTTCACATCCCGCAATTTATTAGCGGGAAGTGTAGACCAATGTGCGTGCCATAAAAGAGCAACATGACGAAATAAGACACTCTGCAGATCGGTAAAGGGCACCATGTGAACAGTGGGCCGAGGAAGGGAGACTGTAGCATTGCCTGCTATATCGTCTGCCTCATTTACATGGATACCAACAGTAGGAGGACAAGGTGTGTTCTATCTGACATTCCATTGTTGCAAATTTATTCAAAATGACGGCGATGACGTCATCCAAGATGGTGGCTCTAGACTTAGCAACAGCACATGACGTCATCCAAGATTGCGGAATTTGGTGAGAAGTTTGAATTTTGGCTGGAAGATAGGTCAACTGCGCTACCTCCACTAACCTAACCCTCCAGAAAAAAATTGGTGGGAAATTCAAATTCCAGCAGGATAATGCATCACACCACGAAAATGGCGGGAAAAATAGACCACTTGGGGTACGTCCACTAATCTAACCCATAACCCCCTATAAAATGGCGGCAAGCTCAAATTCCAGCACAATAATGGCAGTAAAACTTGTCTTTATTATTACTTCAACAATATCATGCAGGTGTGTTCGCCACGAAGTCCAACTGGCTAAGTCACATAGCCACCAGCAGAGGACGTCATTCAAGATGTCGGATTTTGGCGGGAAGTTTGAATTTTGTTGGGAAGAAGGCCAACTGGGTCACGTCCACTCAACTACCGTCATCATGGACGGCGACTTATTTTGTTTCACCACTCAGATGACCTGATTATCGGTGCACATTCAGTCTTTGCTGTGTTGTCATCGTCAAAGCATCGTCACATGTTCGATCATCGAGATGAATATGGAGGATGTAGACATTCGAGGGAGGACTAGCCACATTTCACTACATCATTTATAGAAGAGTATGATAATGCAGATGGCAGTTATAAGAGTCGAGGGGCATGAAAGGGAAGCAGTGGTTGGGAAGGGAGTAAGACAGGGTTGTAGCCTATCCCCGATGTTATTCAATCTGTATATTGAGCAAGCTGTGAAGGAAACAAAAGAAAATTTCGGAGTAGGTATTAAAATCCATGGAGAAGGAAAAAAAACTGAGGTTTGCCGATGACATTGTAATTCTGTTGGAGACAGCAAAGGACTTCGAAGAGCAGTTGAACGGAATGGACGGTGTCATGAAAGGAGGGTACAAGATGAACATCAACAAAAGCAAAACTAGGATAATGGAATGTAGTCGAATTAAGTCGGGTGATGCTGAGGGAATTAGATTAGGAAATGAGACATTTAAAGTAGTAAAGGAGTTTTGCTATTTGGGGAGCAAAATAACTGATGATCGTCGAAGTAGAGAGGATGTCAAATGTGCTGGGGGTCATAGTATTTTCATGCAGCACTAGACTGTTGATAACTTATTCAATCTAGACATGGCAGTAACTAGTACTAAATAGATGGCACCCATGTGTTCAAGCTGTATACAGTAACATCATTAACTGGCTTCAGACATGTAGCATTCACATAGAAGATATAGACCATTGTCTTAGCACCTGTTTAACGGCAGAGCCGAAGTCTTGTGCTATTCCTCAAATAAGTGTTGTGAATGTTGAACTCAAATTTACTGATGGGATAACCAACTATTTCAATGGGTCTATAACATTATGAGATACATGCGCTGAATTTGAGGGATATAAGAAAAAACTCTTTTCGAAATACTGTACTTCTGTTGCACCATTTGAAAAAGAATGAACTTATTGTTTTCCATGCTGATCATAATTTTATGTCTCGAGTAAATAAATATGTTCATAATATTAAATTTCTCGTTGTCTTTCATTTCTCTAGACAAAAATGTCACAATTCTTAATGCACGTTAGTACACATTTATGTACGTTAATGTATGTGACACTTCCCTTTAAATACACCATGTGGAATTCATTCTGTCGTGTAGCCGTTTTAGTTCAGTTGGTAAGGTAATTGCACTATAGTGGCTACACACACACACACACACACACACACACACACACACACACACACACATATATATATATATATATATATATATATATATATATATATATATATATATATATATATATATATATATATATATATAAAAGCCTATTGCACGCCATTACATAGCACAATAGGTATCACAGCAGGCTGGGTGATGCACACTCGCTGCAAGGACTTTGTTGTTGGTGACTGGTCCTGTGATGATCAAGACCAGAAGACCAAGTAGTAGTAGTAGTAGTAGTAGTAGTAGAAGAAGAAGAAGAAGAAGAAGAATGGAGCACTCCTTCGGCAACAGCATACGAGCTATAATTGTAGGCCCTTCCAACTGTGGTTAGACAAATGTCTTGATGGCTCTGTTAACACACATGGACTGAGTCCGCTTCAAGCACCTTTTCGTCTTCTCTGAAACACTGCTTAAACCCAAGTACCAGTTACTGCAGGAAATGTTAGATAGGGTAGACGGTTTTTTTTTTGTTTTTTTTTTTTGTGGTTTTAGGGCGCACAACTTCAATGGTCATTAGCCCCCAGACTATGTTAGGAATGCACCGCGAGGCACAAGTTTGAAACAGCAACTAAAATGGAAAATATGATAAAAGACAGAATGACAGGCATAGGATTAAAAAAAAGCATAATCAAATGTCCTTAGACAGGTTTGTCAAGTTAATAAAATGAAGAACGCGAGCAACTGCTCCTGGGTCATCCGCTAAAATGGCATCTAGAGTACATGGCAGGCCAAGATCAAGATGGAGTGTATTAAAATCCGGACAGGACGTTAAAATGTGGCGGACCGTCATGGGCAGAACGGCGCCGTCACAGCCGTCAGCAGATGGCGATGCCTGAACCGGCAGTGTCCAATTCGTAACCGGGCCAAAACTACCTCCTCCCGCCGAGAAGGGCGTGAGAAGGGCGTCCAAGCCGCGGGAAGAAGTTTCAAGGCCCGAAGCTTGTTGTCCGTAAGTGCAGCCGAATCGGCATGCCACAGCGATAAAATGCGCCGACAAATGACCCTGCTACAATCTGATGAAGGGACACAACAAGAAGCTGTCTGAGGCTAGAGGACCGCAACCTTGGCCGCGGCATCTGCAGCTTCGTTCCCAGGGATACAGACATGGCCAGGAACCCACATAAAGCTAACCGGAGAACCGTCGTCCACCAGCTGCTGAAGAGAGCGTTGGATCTGGTGCACGAAAGGGTGAACCGGGTACAGATCACTGAGGCTCTGGATGGCGCTCAGGGAAATCAGAGCAGATGACATAAGCAGAATGTCGGTCGCGGCAGATGTAAGGAACAGCCTGGTAGAGGGCAAAGAGCTCAGCTGTGAAGACTAAACAATGGCCATGGAGCCAGTATTTGAAACTTTGTTCCCCGACAATAAAAGAACACCCAACCCCGTCATTGGTCTTAGAGCCATCTGTATAAATGAAGGTCATATTAATGAACTTCGAACGAAGTTCGACAAAATGGGAGTGGTATACCGAACAGGGGGTAACCTCCTCTGGGAGCGAGCTGAGGTCAAGGTGAACGCGAACCTGAGCCTGGAGCCAAGTTGGTGTGGGGCTCTTGCCCACTCTAAAGGTTGCAGGGAGTGAAAAATCAAGGTGTTGAAGGAGGCGACGAAAGCTAACTCCAGGGGGTAGCAGGGCAGAGACATACAACCCGTATTGACGGTCGAGAGAGTCGTCAAAAAAGGAACGATAAGACGGGTGGTCGGGCACCGACAGTAGCCGACAGGCATACCCTCAAAGCAGTATATCGCGCCGGTAGGTGAGTGGCAACTCTCCGGCTTCAACATGAAGACTCTCGATGGGACTAGTGTAAAACGCTCCGATCCCAAGACGTAAACCTTGATGTTGTATGGAGTTGAGGTGGTGTAAGATTGACGGCTGTGCAGAGGAGTATACGAAGCTCCCATAATCCAGCTTGGAGCGGACAATCGACCGATATAGGCGAAGTAGGACCGTTTGATCCACTCCCCACGACATACCACTGAGAACACGGACATTTGGAGAACGGGTACAACGGGCAGCCAAATAAGACATGTGGAGACCAGCTAAGTTTCCTGTCATATGTAAGACCTAAAAATTTTGTTGTCTCCACGAATGGGAAGCAACAGTACCGAGTCGTTAGGACGGTGGGAGAAACTAGCGCCAGAAGTTAATACAGACCGTCTTCTCGGCAGAAAAACGGAAGCCATTGGCGACACACCAGGAGTAAATGTGGTCAAGAGAACGCTGAAGACAGCGCTCCATGAAACATGTACGCTGCGCGCTGCAATAGATGGTAAAATCGTCCACGAAAAGGGAGCCTGATACATCAGCTGGGAGGCCATCCATTATTGGATTGATCGCTATGGCGAACAGAGCGACGCTCAAAACTGAGCCCTGTGGCATCCCATTCTCCTGGCGAAAGGTGTCTGACAGGACAGAAACCCACACGAACCCTGAACTGTCGATCCATTAAAAGGAACAAATAAAAAGTGGGAGGCGACCGCAAAGGCCCCATGTATGCATGGTGCAGAGAATACCCGCCCTCCAACAGGTGTAAGCCTTCTCCAAATCAAAGAACACAGCCGCGGTTGGGCGCTTCCGCAAGAAGTTATTCATAATGAAGGTCGACAAGGTAACCAGATGGTCAACAGCAGACCGGCGCCTACGAAATCCACATTGTACATTGGTAAGTAGGCGTCGAAATTCAAGCAGCCAAAACAAACGAGAGTTAACCATTCGCTCCATCACCTTACAGAGACAGCTGGTAAGCGAGATCTGTCGATAACTGGAAGGCAAGTGCTTGTCCTTCCCCGGCTTAGGAATCAGTACAACAATAGACTCGCGCCAGCATGCGGGAACATGTCCCTCAATCCAGATGCGATTGTAAGTACGAAGAAGGAAACCCTTACCCGCAGGAGAAAGGATCTTCAGCATCTGAATATGAATAGAATCAGGCCCTGGAGCGGAGGACCGTGACCGGGCAAGTGCATTTCCGAGTTCCCGCATGGTGGAAGGGGCATTATAACTTTCATGATTCGAGGAGCGGAAGTTAGGTGGCCTAGCCTCCTCTGCCTGTTTTCGGGGGAGGAAGGCAGGGTGGTAATGAGAGGAGCTCGAAACCTCTGCGAAAAAGCGGCCGAAGGCATTGGAGACAGCCTCAGGGGCCACAAGGACGTCATTCGCGACCGTCAAGCCAGAAACTGGTGAGCGGACATTAGTGCCAGATAGCCGGCGCAGGCTACCCCAGACAACAGAAGAAGGCGTAAAACTGTTGAAGGTGCTTGTGAAAGCAGCTCAGCTGGCCTTCTTGCTTTCTTTAATAATATGACGGCACTGCGCATGTAATCGTTTATAATTGATACAATTCGCCACTGTAGGGTGGCGTTTAAAGGTGCACAAAGCACGTCGACGAGCACGTAAAGCATCTCTACATGCTGCGGTCCACCAGGGGACCGGTACGTGACGTGGAGAAGAAGTAGTGTGAGGGATGGAATATTCAGCAGCAGAGAGAATGACTTCTGTGAGGTGTGCGACCTGACTATTGCAGCCTGTGAAGGTCTGATCCTGAAAGGTCGCCCTGGAAGAGAAGAGCCCCCAGTCTGCTTTGGAGATGTTCCAACTAGTTGAGCACAGAGAGGGGGTATGATGCAGGAGATGGGTAACACACGGGAAGTGGTCGCTCGAATATGTATCAGAAAGTGCATACCATTCAAACTGGCGTGCAAGTTGGGTAGTACATATAGAGAGGACTAAATGGGAATAGGTGTGAGATATGTCCGAAAGAAAAGCAGAGGCGCCAGTATTGAGGCAGACAAGATTGAGCTGGTTGAAAAGGTCTGCTAACAGGGAGCCCCTTGGGCAGGATGCTGGAGAGCCCCAAAGGGGTTGGTGGGCAGTGAAGTCTCCAGTTAACAAAAATGGTGCAGGTAGCTGAGCAATAATTTGCATCATGTCTGCCCTGGTAGCGGCAGACGACGATGGAGTGTAAACAGTAGAAATGGAAAATGTAAAAGTGGGGAGAGTGATTCGGACGGCAACTGCCTGCAGGCCGGTGTGCAATGTGATGGGATCGTAGTAAATATCATCCCAGACCAGCAACATAACCCCTCCACGAGCCGGAATACCTACCACAGGGGGTAGGTCAAAACGGACAATGGTGTAGTGTGCCAAGGCAATTTGATCGCATGGGCATAGCTTCGTTTCCTGGAGGGCTACGACGAGCGGACGGTGTAAGCGGGAGCTGCATCTTCAAGTCGTCTCGGGTGGAGCGAATGCTGCGAATATTCCAGTGAATAAGTGCCATCGTGAGAAGAAAAGGAAGATGAAAGAAAGGGTCACCTTGAAGGCCGCTGAGGGCCTGGCTTCGAGCGAGCACTGCCGCCGCTATCAGTAGGCGGACAGTCATCGTCCATTAGTTCTATAGGTTCATCGGCCATCTTAAGAAGATGGCCGATGGAGGGGGAGCTTCCTCTGCAGGTGAACGGCCAGATATTCGGCTACCAGTGGTGCGGCCAGGCGAAATGGATGACGTCCTGGGGCGGCAAACGCTGGGTGGCGCACGAGAAGAAATGTGCCGTGGCGGAGAAGGAGAACTGTGCTTCCTATGAGCCTTCTTGGAAGATCGTTTAGTGGAAGTACTGGTCGACGGCTGGGAGTTCAATGTACATAGGAAGTCTGCACGGGACGGTTCCTTCTTGAAGGCCCGTGCATCTGACTTCTGGGTCTTCGACTTGGCAGAAGCTGATGAAGGTGCTTGTGTCTGAGGGGTGACGGGAGGAAGAGGAGACGTCGACCGAGCGATCTTAGCACTGGCCGAACGGACGACCGTGGTGCTGAAGGTCAGATCTCATGTCTGCATCGCCGCCTCCCTGGTAGTCAGTGGAGAGGCGAGGGCAGTACTGTATTTCCCGCTGGGGCAGCGTGGGCTTCCTACTAGCAAATAGCTTGCGAGCAGCCGAGGTGGACACTTTCTCTTTGACCCGAATTTCTTGGATACAGCGTTCTTCCTTGTAGATGGAACAGTCGCGGGAGGACGCTGCATGGTCACCCTGACAGTTCACACAATGAGGAGACGGAGGTGGACAGTCACCCTCATGGGCATCCCTGCCACAAGTGACACATTTAGCCGCATTGGAACAAGACTGGCGAGTGTGATTAAAATGCTGACACTGGTAGCAGCGCGTAGGTGTCGGGACGTAGGGGCCAACAGAAATAACCTCGTAGCCCGCTTTGATACGCGACAGCAGCTGAACACTATCAAAGGTCAAGGAAAGTGTCCGGGTTGGTACAAGGTCATTGTTGACCTTTTTCATGACCCTATGGACAGCTGTCACGCCCTGCTCAGCGAGGAAAGACTGAGTCTCCTCGTCAGTAAATCCGTCGAGTGATCGAGTATATACCACACCACGAGACGAATTCAAAGTGCGGTAAGCCTCCACATGGACAGGGAACATGTACAGGAGTGTGGCCCAAAGCAATTTTTTGTGCCGGAAAGGCGCTCTCAGTTTCTAGTAACAAGGTACCATTACGCAACCTGGTACACGACTTGACAGATCCAGCTATGGCATCTACGCCCTTCTGGATAAGGGAAGTGTTGACAGAGGAAAAATTCTTGTCGTCCTCAGATCGAGAAACTACGAGGAACTGTGGGGCAGGCGGTAGTACTTTTGTTACTGGTGGCTGGTCAAGTTTCCGTTTATGGGCAGAAGGCGAAAGAGAAGAAGAAGTGAAATCCATTGTGGAGGAATCCCCCATGATTGCCAGCATCTCCGATGGCGCCCGCCTTAGGTGAATGTTTACACCTCAGGTATCAGCTCAGGCAATCACCCCTCCCTGGGCCTGGCCTTTACCAGGGGGTACGTGCGTGCCTTACTTGTCTTCCCAGGGCAGGGAATTACGCGTTCCCCCGTCACCGGCTACGCGTGAGAACGCGTGGGTCGGCCTTCAGGCGCGCACAGGGAAGAAGGAAGAAGAGGAAAAAGAAGAGAGAGAGGACAGACTGTCTCAAACGCCGAGGCGGAGACCAGAGAAGGCGAGGAGAGGAGCGGAGAGGAGGGGAGGAAGGCATGGAGAGAGGAGGGGAGGAAGGCATGGAGAGAGGAGGGGAGGAAGGCATGGAGAGAGGAGGGGAGGAAGGCATGGAGAGAGGAGGGGAGGAAGGCATGGAGAGAGGAGGGGAGGAAGGCATGGAGAGAGGAGGGGAGGAAGGCATGGAGAGAGGAGGGGAGGAAGGCATGGAGAGAGGAGGGGAGGAAGGCATGGAGAGAGGAGGGGAGGAAGGCATGGAGAGAGGAGGGGAGGAAGGCATGGAGAGAGGAGGGGAGGAAGGCATGGAGAGAGGAGGGGAGGAAGGCATGGAGAGAGGAGGGGAGGAAGGCATGGAGAGAGGAGGGGAGGACGGCATGGAGAGAGGAGAGGAGGACGGCATGGAGAGAGGAGAGGAGGACGGCATGGAGAGAGGAGAGGAGGACGGCATGGAGAGAGGAGAGGAGGACGGCATGGAGAGAGGAGAGGAGGACGGCATGGAGAGAGGAGAGGAGGACGGCATGGAGAGAGGAGAGGAGGACGGCATGGAGAGAGGAGAGGAGGACGGCATGGAGAGAGGAGAGGAGGACGGCATGGAGAGAGGAGAGGAGGACGGCATGGAGAGAGGAGAGGAGGACGGCATGGAGAGAGGAGAGGAGGACGGCATGGAGAGAGGAGAGGAGGACGGCATGGAGAGAGGAGAGGAGGACGGCATGGAGAGAGGAGAGGAGGACGGCATGGAGAGAGGAGAGGAGGACGGCATGGAGAGAGGAGAGGAGGACGGCATGGAGAGAGGAGAGGAGGACGGCATGGAGAGAGGAGAGGAGGACGGCATGGAGAGAGGAGAGGAGGACGGCATGGAGAGAGGAGAGGAGGACGGCATGGAGAGAGGAGAGGAGGACGGCATGGAGAGAGGAGAGGAGGACGGCATGGAGAGAGGAGAGGAGGACGGCATGGAGAGAGGAGAGGAGGACGGCATGGAGAGAGGAGAGGAGGACGGCATGGAGAGAGGAGAGGAGGACGGCATGGAGAGAGGAGAGGAGGACGGCATGGAGAGAGGAGAGGAGGACGGCATGGAGAGAGGAGAGGAGGACGGCATGGAGAGAGGAGAGGAGGACGGCATGGAGAGAGGAGAGGAGGACGGCATGGAGAGAGGAGAGGAGGACGGCATGGAGAGAGGAGAGGAGGACGGCATGGAGAGAGGAGAGGAGGACGGCATGGAGAGAGGAGAGGAGGAAGGCATGGAGAGAGGAGAGGAGGAAGGCATGGAGAGAGGAGAGGAGGAAGGCATGGAGAGAGGAGAGGAGGAAGGCATGGAGAGAGGAGAGGAGGAAGGCATGGAGAGAGGAGAGGAGGAAGGCATGGAGAGAGGAGAGGAGGAAGGCATGGAGAGAGGAGAGGAGGAAGGCATGGAGAGAGGAGAGGAGGAAGGCATGGAGAGAGGAGAGGAGGAAGGCATGGAGAGAGGAGAGGAGGAAGGCATGGAGAGAGGAGAGGAGGAAGGCATGGAGAGAGGAGAGGAGGAAGGCATGGAGAGAGGAGAGGAGGAAGGCATGGAGAGAGGAGAGGAGGAAGGCATGGAGAGAGGAGAGGAGGAAGGCATGGAGAGAGGAGAGGAGGAAGGCATGGAGAGAGGAGAGGAGGAAGGCATGGAGAGAGGAGAGGAGGAAGGCATGGAGAGAGGAGAGGAGGAAGGCATGGAGAGAGGAGAGGAGGAAGGCATGGAGAGAGGAGAGGAGGAAGGCATGGAGAGAGGAGAGGAGGAAGGCATGGAGAGAGGAGAGGAGGAAGGCATGGAGAGAGGAGAGGAGGAAGGCATGGAGAGAGGAGAGGAGGAAGGCATGGAGAGAGGAGAGGAGGAAGGCATGGAGAGAGGAGAGGAGGAAGGCATGGAGAGAGGAGAGGAGGAAGGCATGGAGAGAGGAGAGGAGGAAGGCATGGAGAGAGGAGAGGAGGAAGGCATGGAGAGAGGAGAGGAGGAAGGCATGGAGAGAGGAGAGGAGGAAGGCATGGAGAGAGGAGAGGAGGAAGGCATGGAGAGAGGAGAGGAGGAAGGCATGGAGAGAGGAGAGGAGGAAGGCATGGAGAGAGGAGAGGAGGAAGGCATGGAGAGAGGAGAGGAGGAAGGCATGGAGAGAGGAGAGGAGGAAGGCATGGAGAGAGGAGAGGAGGAAGGCATGGAGAGAGGAGAGGAGGAAGGCATGGAGAGAGGAGAGGAGGAAGGCATGGAGAGAGGAGAGGAGGAAGGCATGGAGAGAGGAGAGGAGGAAGGCATGGAGAGAGGAGAGGAGGAAGGCATGGAGAGAGGAGAGGAGGAAGGCATGGAGAGAGGAGAGGAGGAAGGCATGGAGAGAGGAGAGGAGGAAGGCATGGAGAGAGGAGAGGAGGAAGGCATGGAGAGAGGAGAGGAGGAAGGCATGGAGAGAGGAGAGGAGGAAGGCATGGAGAGAGGAGAGGAGGAAGGCATGGAGAGAGGAGAGGAGGAAGGCATGGAGAGAGGAGAGGAAGGCATGGAGAGAGGAGAGGCAGACAGTGAGATGGAGAAGAACAAAGAAAGGAACCAACCGAAGGAAGGAAGAAACGAGAAGAAGCGAAAAACCAAAATGACCGCAAATATAGGTCGTGGAACCGTCCGTCTCCGGACGCAGGCGCTAACTACCCCTTGAGGGGGAGGGACTCTTTCTAGTCGCCTCTTTCGACAGGCAGGAATCAGGAATACCTCGGGCCTATTCTAATCCCCTGGACCCACATTTTGGGGGGGGGGGGGGGGGTAGATGGTGTAATGTAAGAGCATTCAGTGAAAGCGATGACATCCCACCCCACCTCCCCACCTGAAAAGGTGAAGCCTAACACTGTCTTCATGTTTGACTATCTGGCTGTCGAAAAGCAGGCTCAAATTCGTAGATATTTCTGCTTTGGTCGTCATATGGGTGTTGACGTATTTTATCTCAGACGTATTCCAGAATCTCAGAACAGTTGGTGAGGGATAATGCCAACCTCATTATAGCCTTCAAATAAGACAATCGCAATTTAACATACATTTACCAGGCTCATGTAGGGACTGACATGTCATACAATGAATTTGTAAAGATATGTGCTGATTGTTGGAATCACTCACAATCCGGTTTTCTCGTTGTTGATAAAAGGCGGAAACTGAATGATGGTAGTTATAACCGGAACTTCCAGCAGTTTCTCCATATATAAATGTACAAAATAGCTGAGTGCGTCAGTAGACACTACACCATGGACAAATTCGCAAGCTTGGCGGATGCTCAATCTGAGAGGTTAGGTGTGCATATAATGCTCACGTGTATACCGATATGAAATTTAAGAATCTTGAGGCAAGACTCGGTAAGCTTGCAAGGGAATTAAAGGACACTCAAACTTCTTGCACTTAACCAAAATTGGCTAGAGAATAGATTTAGCGCAATTGGAGAGAAGATAGAAGCTGAGGTGGTTGTTATTGAAGGTGGAGGTGTAGGGAACAAGAAGAATGACAAAGCATATATAAAACCACGTGATATGCACAGCTCTGATTAGTATGCTCCGAGATGTCGACAAAGCATAAAGTCATTCAGCCACGCAAAGCAGTTCCAGAGAAATTACGTTAGCTGAGGATGGGGCATATGGGTTGCGAGCAAACATTAAGAGAAACCTTTAAACATGTTACCGAATCTATCAGTAAGATGGCTTCGCGTGATAATGATTCAATCGCAGAATTCACCAACCAGTATTGAGCGGGTAAGATAGAACATTTGTTGTCAGTGGGGAGAGACCGTAGATGCTAGGCTCAAACTGTAAGTTTATATGATAGCACGACACGCATCGGGGATACAGAGTTTAAAAGAACACCTGGCTTAATGAATCTTATCTTCCTAAGCCCCTCAAAAAACTTAAAATACTCTACCAATAATCGCAAAGTGTATGGTGAAATACTGCAATTGACTGAGCTGTATAAAATTCCTGACAGAACACTGAGAAACCTGCAAAACTCTAAATACAGAGCCATTATACAACCTTTACTGAATGAGCATCCTAAAAGCATTGGTGAAGGTGTAGACTTTCAGCATAAAGGCGTGAGCAATCAACTCCCGCAGTATATATATTACGATGAGCCGGATGAACTAATAGACTTCGACTGTTGATGGCTTCGGCTGCTGCATGCAGCACAGCTCATTCGAATGAGGTTTTTTCGATAATCTCTGAGCTTTGAGAGAGAGGTATTATTTAATAAGTATGGAGACGGTAGTTCGAGAATTGCACAAGCCACCACACGAAACATATCCTCTGAGGCATGTTATGATTAAGCGGCTGGATGACTTGTGGCAGGCCAATCTTGTAGACATAAGTCAATATTCACTTGAGAATAATGGATTCAAATACATTTTAATGGTTGTTGATACATACTCTAAATTCGCATGGGCATTACCTGTCAAAACTAAAACCGGTAGAGATGTTGCTGTAGTGTTTGAGCGTTTGCTGCAGACAGGATCGAATCGATGCCCAGACAATCTTGAAACTGATCATGGTGGTGAGTTTTACAATGAACATTTCAAGACTGTGATGGAGCGGTACAGGATACACGACTACTCGACGTTTACCCACCTGAAAGCTAGCTTCGTGGGCAGTTTGAACAGAATGGTCAAAGCTCAAATGTGAATACCTTTTAATCTTCGCGGTTCTTACAAGTTGCTTGATATCATCCCACAAATAATTGCGCGGTATAATAGAACCAAACATAGTACAATAAAAATTAGACCGACCGATGTTCGCTATAATTCACTCATGGACAAAGTATATTTCCACATTAAATGCTGGACCCGCGCAAAAAGAGGTTCAATGTAGGCGACTTAGTACATATTTCAAAATACAAGACAGCGTTCGAGAAATCGTACTTACCAAACTGGTGAGCGGAGATATTCACAGTATCCAAAGTGCACAGAACGAACCCTAGGACATATATCTTAAAGGATGGCAAGGGTGAAGAAATGGCTGGATGCTTTTACACAGAAGAATTGCAGAAGAGTTCTGAAGCAGATGTATTTCTCATCGAACGCGTGATAAGACGTCGCGGGAATAGAGCGCTAGTTAAATGGTTAGTATTTCCATCATCAGAAAACAGTTCGATTGACGCTGACGAGTTAGTGTATAACAGGGAGCGTAGACCTCTGTCTCCTCGGTAGTGTACCATACATGATAGGCAGCACACCATAAGAGGTGGAGGTGGTACTTTTGAAAAATTTCCTTTTGAATTGCACATTCCGGGGTACAAATTCTGTGGGCCTGAGACAAAGCTTCAGAAACACCTGGCACGCGGTGGTAGCGGCATTAACCTACTAGACGAAGTCTGCCTTGAACACGACCTCGCATTCGCTGCAAATAAAGATCTCCCAGCACGCCACGTTGCCGACCGAATATTAGCCGATAGAGCTAAGCAAATAAGGCGAAGAAAAGCTCTCTGAATAGGTCAGCGCGTTGATGCATTCGTAGTTGATAAAAATTAAGTTCGACATGTAGGTGATGAGTTGCAAACGAAATATGAATGCAGCGCGAACAGCTTTTGGGGCGAAGAAGAACGAACCAGGCACTTTGAAAAACTGTATTCTCACTTCGATGTGTGCAGCTAAACGTGTGTTGAAGGGGGGGGGGGGGGGGGGGGGGCGAAGGGGAAAGCGAAGAAGACGACTGCAATTAAACCACCTAGAGTCCTACCACTACCAAACACATCATGTGGAATTATTCCGTTCCTCGTTCCAGACCTTTGCAGCTCTGGTGGCGGTAGGTTCACTTACAGGTGGAGCTGCAGCTGTAGCCAAAACGTCAAAAACGCACAGAATGCACAGGCGCATCTAGAGGAAGCCAGAAGACATAATCTGGCCACGAAAGCAGCAGCTATCGGAAAGGGTCTCTACTTGAAACCATACAGAAAAGGACTAGGTATCTTAATAAATAAAAAAAGTTCGTTAGTTATCCTACCTGATCGAGCGCTCACGAATAAAGGTATCATTAATATTGTTAAAGAGGAACTTCACATTCCTGGATTCCGTTGCCTCTTTATGCGGGATACATCACCGAAGACTATGTGGCGGACTAATGAGTGCGGAATTGTAAATATAGATGTTGCTGGGGGTCCAGGGATCCATTGGGAGGCGTATGTTAAGAAAAGTGTAAATACAGTACAATATTTCTATTCATTTGGGATTTACAACCGCCTGAAGATTCACAACGTTACTTCACCAGCAAAAGTCGTGTTTTCTACAATTTACGGCGATGTCAGGACTAACACATACCTGTGCGGTCATCTCCACATTATGTTCCTCATCACAGCCATGGCAAATTAGCCTTCACCTGCATCAGCGAACTTCTGGAATGCGCGCTATATTTAGACCGAACGGTGAGAAGTCGAATGCGCGCTTTCTCCTCTCCTTGTCAGAGCTGGTGTGCGAACATCCACACATATGAAAGAGCCATAACTGAACGCACGCCCATCATTTGAGGTTTAGATGCAATGTCATACACACTGACTTTAAAAGAGCGAGTATCAGCATTACGTGCAAATTACTTTCCGGCGATTTAAGTGCAGGGGACTGGAGTATTGCCCTGATTCGTCTGGAGGCGTATAACACCATTCCAAATATCACCAAGAGCATCTGGAAATTGACGGTTGGAAGGATATTCTACAAATACAACTTGGTGCTTACGATATTGATGATTTAAACGAAGTCTTAAAACAGTAAGGAAAAGGTATTGACTGCGGGCAAACATTAATATCCTTAAATCAAATACGGGCAGAGAGTGCTACGATCGACTTTAGACCGAGATTCAATAGGTCCACTGCTAGGTTTTGCAAATGATCGTGTTTTGGTGTGGGACGCCAGTAAATTTTATGCATCGGATCAAGCTGTAGATATATTACCAGTCAGCACAATTGACGTTGAGTGCAATATTGCCACGAACTCATACCTCAACGATACGTTGATTCATCCCTACAGTCGGTACTGGGTACAAAATAGTTCAAGCCCCCACAAACTATATATCTCCGAGTAACAGTTAAAAACATTGGATTACCTAGAACTGCGTATTGTTGACTAGAGTAATCAGCTTCTTACCTTTCGAGGAGAAGAGATCATTGTACGCTTGCACAATTATTAAAAGTATCACAACACATGGTGCAGAGTTGTGGGAACTAACCCTGAGGCAGATAGATCGCCTGCTGGCTGTCGAGATGGATTTCTGGAGACGAAGTTGTGGATACTCCAGACTTGATCATATTAGAAATGATACGATCAGAGAGGTTATGAATGTCAAAAGCACAATCCTAGACTACATAGAAAGGAAGCGCCTACTGTGGTATGGTCACTTACAGCGTATTCCAGACACAAGACGGCCAAAACGGGTATGGTAATGGACTCCACATCAAAGAAGAAGGCGCGGTAGACCTGCGAGATGTAGGAAAGACGACGTCAACGAAGCAATGGGTGTGAGAGGTCTTAATGAAGGAGACTGGATACACCGTGAACGATGGAGATTGGGATACGAGAGGGGGCGGCAGCCGTAGAAACCTCGCTCATCTATACATGAACACGTAATAATGCCTAACCGGAGAATAAACGCGGGATAACTAAACCGTTGATTGTGGCAGGGTTAGTGAAGTTAACCGGAGAATAAGTTAAAACACACACACACACACACACACACACACACACACACACACACACACACACACACTTGAGGGAGGTTTCTAACCTCCGCCGTGACCAGCCGCATGACTGCAGCGCCCACAGACCGCTCGGCTACTCCCGAGCAGCGACGATTCCAATTTTATATAAATGTTTCGTACAACTACTTTCGATCTCATGCTTGGGAAGCTGGAGCGTATGAATGAAATGTGAAACTACTTCCGAACATAAAGCTTTTTGCTTGTAGTAAGCTTGATAAGCATTTGATATTGGTACTTCGCGAATTATATTTTCTCGTGTTATAAAAATGACCATTTGTGCCAAAACTGTCTCGTTTATTTGGTGTTTGTTACAATAGCTACAATATTAGACAGGCCTATTTTGTTTTATCTAGCAGACAGTGACAAAAACACGTAATCATATTGAGAAATGACAAGTCTTGGGTACTGTTTGTATGAACGGCTTTTTCAGTATTAGACAAATAATTTCTTTTTTCATGTAGCAAAACATTTGACGATCATTGATGAAGTAAGATTCTTTCCCAGAAAGGAAACAAAGTTAGAGAGAAAAATGCTACGTTTAAGAACTGAAGAAATGTGTACTGTCTTGCTTGTCTCTTCTACTGGTTTCATGTATCCTATTTTTAATTTTATCTCACAAAAAAGCGAGTTATTAGCTATAGGCAATAAAGAATGCAAATATTCTGAAGAGTTCTTGTTCTCCCGGTCACAAAATATCCCATCCTATATTGATTGCGATTTTTTTTTTCTGATGCACATAGTCTCAGTTATAGTGGGAAATATGATAATCTTCACGTGACCGACGTTTACGTTCAGTGATTTTGCTGTTTTCTCTTCGTTTATTGCTCTCACATCAAGTGGAAACAAAATGGATTTCTGTGGTTGGGAGCTATCAAGTGAATTAAAATACATTGCCACGAGTACGGAAGGCTAAAATATGTTATTAGTTTCAGATTTTATTTTATTTCCACCTTTCTGACAGTCAAGCTACAATAGCCTTACAGAACAATGAAGTTATTTTTGTCGTTTTGGTAAGGAGATTTGGCTTTTATTAATCTTTTCCGCTCAGGCAGTCAATTTGTTTGAAACGAACTGTTTAATTCCACACTACTGGCTGGTTTCAACTGTTTGCTGCATTTCAAAAGTGCATGTTTTCACCTTCTAGCACGTATGGAATTATGTTATAATGAAGAACCAAATATGAAATAATACATTTCTGGTACTCCAAGAAAATTTACATTCGAATCTGGACATACGAATGTGCACTTCAAGCCGAATTACGCGTTTTAGTGTGGTTCACAAAATTCCGATGCTCTTTGCGTATCATCTGATGTCTTCTTTCTTTTATGACAATGTAAGATCTTTTAATGTCTCACACCTACGAAAATGCGAGCTTCCAGAATCCTAGTAGCTGCGCAAGCGCGGTAACGCCTGTTATCTGGCACTCTCTGGTAATTACTGAGACTAACCTATTTCTAACAGGTCACGGGAAAATATTGCGAATGGTTATTTGAAAAGCGTTAGTTTCAAAGTAAATTTTCTTTTATGTAAGATGAACTATGTGCAAGAATTTACGATGAATTCCTTAAATCACAGAGCGTTTGACTCATTTAAAAATCAAGTCTGGTATGAACATTTTGAAAAATTTCGAGCTCAGAATATCAGTCATGTCTTTGTTAAAAATTTTACTGGCACATTTGTGGGATGTGTCTAAGTGTAACGGGCACAAAAAAGATCAACATGATATGTGAAAGCTTAGCTTCTCTTGCAGCTTATTACTCTTAGAGACCAAGATTATATGTGAAAACTCTGCTTTTCTTGTAGTAACAATATGTATATTAATTTAAACCATTAACGTTTCCTATCTGTGTGCACGCGCTACTTAACGGTGGTATTGCTGCCACATGTCCTATGCTCCATATTCGACGTCATCGGCTGGCAAGATCACGTGACATGAGCTATGACTGGCTACAAAAGCGCATTGCAATCTTTATTTCAAGGCTTCGGAAAGTGACACGAGGAATTTAAGTTTACACTTTCGTAATACGAAAATATGCAGCGTACACGTTTCCAAATTTTTTTTTTTTACTGAATGTGGTTTTCTAAAGGGCCGAGAAGTACTACACTGATGTATAAAACCATAACCATTCAAAGGATTGATAAATTTTACAGTTTCGAGGAAAACTACCCTGCCACTTAACAAGGAAAAAGTATTTACACCCGGGAGAGTGTAATTTTAACCGAGAAATCCGGGAATTTTTTTTCTTGTTCTCTTATACACCCTGTATTTACTCCTGTCAGCTTAACGTCCGGGAATTCGGTTATAAATAGAACGTTATTCACAAGAGACCAATCTGTGCTTACGTAATGTGCTGTGTCAAATAATGCACGTTTTATACCAGGGCCGGCCAAACGCTGCACAGTGTGCAGACGTGCGGAAGTGCTGCACATGTGCTTACATGTGCGACAGTGACATCTGTTATTAGACATGTGTCCTAAATGAATGAAGGGGGCTCCACTTCCCTGTTTATGTGGTACAAGCAAGAGCGCAACATTCCCAGTCTCGTTTACCCCTGTTAACCGTAACCTTAACAGAGAAGTACTGAGAAATGGCAAATACTGTGAAAAATCAAATGACAGGAGATCTATGTTCTCAGTCGTTTAAAAATGACTGGGAACTGCAATTCTTTTTTGTAGCCGTTGGTATAAACTCACAGTGTATGCTGTGCCGCCGAATAATAAGCAGCTAGTGTAAGTTTTCAATTGAAAGACACTACAATACATATCACAAAGACGAGTGTAGTGTACTCAACAGTGAAGAACAGCAAGCAAAATTAAATGTGCTTAAGAAAATGGATGAGACACATCAACTCTTATTTCTCATGACCAGTGATAAACCTGTTTGGATTTATTCCTTTCATAATTAAAAATTATTGTTTAATAACTGTGCATCATTGCCTCATTCTGCTCCATGTTACATTATTGTCAGGAAAGTTGGTCATTAAAGCGATTGTTCCAATGTATACTTACATTTAGGTTTTTTTTTGCGTGAAGGCTACGCTCAGCTGAAGTCGATAAAACATAACATTCATCTAATTGTCGGTTATTATGCAGATTTCAGACGTAACTGATGAAAGATATATCAATAATGGTATTGAAATAACAGGTGATCATCGGGGGCTCTGCGGTTATCATTCTGTTCAGAGGTCAGTGAGACAGAAATTATGTGGGTGTAACTGAGGGCACCGAGAATTAGTTATAGGAAACCTTGCATTAGTTTAATGTTATTTTAAATCACGAGTAAGGTTCGTTGGAAGTCTAAGTACTCTTTCTTAAATACTAGATCAAAAGCATTACGCGTATTTACGTGCCGTAAGTCAAGCTGCCTTAATAAAAATCCACGGTTGTCAACTGTATTACTTGTCTTACTGAGTTAAACTGTTAATATAAAAGACATCTCAATGAGTAGATTGTGACAGTATTTTAAATGTTTAATACGCTAAATACCTTCCCATGGTTGGCCTGCTAGCTGTGGAAAGAGCACTAGAATGCGCCGGTACAGAGTATCCCAGCAAGTGGATAAAGCGACATCTGTGCGTAGAAACATGCACTACATGAACGCTGACGGCTGCGGCGTGCACGCTGTGACCCGAAAGCTGCACATGTGCAGAAGCACCGCACACGTGCAGAATTTATGGCCGGCCCTGTTTTATACCAATCAGTCCACGCATATCAACTGTCGTAGACAATTTTTTATTAATAACTTACTTAATAACGGAAGATCTTGTACGGTTTCACACTGCAAGAAGCCTCTTCTTTGACATGCGCACTTACAGTAGAAATATTTGACGCAACATCTGAAACCCTGAGTTCTCGATAATTTGCAACTGGAGGAATTCTTAGCCTATTTCTTTGGAACTGTCATCAGAAACACCTCACCTCTAAAACGTGTCACCTCTTTAGCACACATTGCAACAAACTTCGTTTTTTTATTACAACCTACATTCCTGAAGGAGATGTCAGTGTGGAATTTCATACAACTGTATTTCTTTAAATGAGTGGCTCACGACTGGAAAAACAGAAACGTTGGTCAGCTTACGCGTGACACTTATGCTGTAGAATTTCTTTAGTTTACAACAAATATTTATTCCTTACTTCTCTTTTTGGACACTCCCGTTTCCTCTACGTTTACGCATTGGTTTCAGTTTTACTTGTTACTGCAAATACTTCCTCACTCTGCATGATTACAAATACACCACGAAAGAGAAGCCTATGCTGGATGTAGTTGCGCAGGGATGAAGGTACGTTTAACGTTTTTGGAGTCTAACATTATGTATGACTTGTCCATGGCCTCTACGCTCGGCCACTGTTGACTGGTTCGGGCAGGCTGTCCAGGTAGTCTGTGCTCGATTACTCCGTCATGCAAAACTAGCCCGCCCGAACATCAACTGCTCTACTACACGCAGTTTATTGACCGAACGACAAATTTCGTAACAGTCTACACAACGCACGTCCCGACAGACTTCATGATTTCAGCGCCGCCCTGCTCCTAGAGCTGGTTATGACGTTCTGTTCTACGCGATACCGCTTAGAAGGGGACCTCCCCATCGCACCCCCCTCAGATTTAGTTATAAGTTGGCACAGTGGATAGGCCTTGAAACACTGAACACAGATCACTCGAGAAACAGGAAGAAGTTGTATGGAACTATGAAAAAAATAACCAAAATATACAAACTGACTAGTCCATCCGCAAGATAGGCAACATAAATGATAGTGTACGCTCAGGATCGTCGTGTTCCAGTTGTTAGCGTGTGCTGCTGCGGCACAAAAGGTTCTTTGTTCAAGTCTTCCCTCGAGGGAAAATTTTACTTTATTTTCGCAAAGTTATGATCTGTCCGTTCGTTCATTGACGTTTCTGTTCACTGCAATAAGTTTAGTGTGCCCCTCCAATGGGAACCGAAAACATTTGATCGCAAGGTCATAGGTCAACCGATTCCTCCACAGGAAAACACGTCTGATATATTCTATACGACACTGGTGACGGCATGGGCGTCACCTGACAGGAGTATGTTGTCGACTCACCTAACTTTTACACTTGGCGAATGCGTAAAAAGATTCTTCTACCTTGCCCGATTTAGGTTTTCTTGTGGATGTGATAATCACTCCCAAAAAAGTGATGAAAACATAAGAGTTTGTCACAAACTGCAACAAATGAATGCAACAGTTTCACAGTCGCTCAGTTTTCCCAGTGCTCTGTCAAAACATATGTTTTTAACGTTTTCAAATTTTTACGTGTGTAGACAGTCAAATCCTGCATATGTCCAAGCAAATCTGAACATGTCCTGGAATTTTGTAGATCGAAGTTGATTTTGTGTGAGTGCCTGAACTGAAAATAAAAAACTAAAATTTTCACTCTAGGCAAGTCTTCAACCAAGGCCCTGTCGTTTCGCAGCTGCTCACGCTAACCACGAGACCACGGCGCTCCTGAGCTCACACTATCCGTGATGCTGCCTATGTTACACATGGACTACTCAGTTTGTATATTATGCCTATTTTTTCCTAGTTCCACACAACTTCTTCCTGTTTTCTCCATTGATCTGTGTTCAGTTTTTCAAGGTCTATCCACTGAGCCAACATAACTAAATCTGAGGGGGGTACGATGGGGAGGATCCCTTGTTAGTATTCCACAGGAAAAGAATTGGGATTTGGCTTGGCTGTTCGAACTAACAAAGCCAGAAAAAGCCGTGATAAAGCTGTAGGTAAAGAAATGGCTAATGCAATGGACCAAATGCAGCTACGCTTTGTTACTTACGGAGCAGAGACCCGAAGATTTTCGGAATTATTTAAGAATAGATGAAAAATGCTTTTCGGAGCTCCTGAACGTCGTCAAACGATAGCCACATACGATTTCTAGCCACTGGCAGAATTTACGAAGACCTCAGATTCAGCGCTGTTAATCCCCAAAATTATTATCTAAAATCATTCTTGAAATCTGCAGGGTGAATCTTAGTTGCTTGAGGAAATATTCGTGATAAAGCAGAAGCGAAACGAAAATTATATTCATGTAAACTTTATGAATTTATGTTCGTATGTAGTAATAATATCCCCTATAATTTCAAGAAACTCCTTTCAGATTCGGACGACTGCAAATGGCGGCGGCGCATATTATAAATTCAGCAACATATTCTTAAGAAGTGAAGCACTTAACAGTTGTTAGAAAAGAAAAGTCCTTTACTTTGCTCTTCATAGCAGAACAGGCGACGATAGGTTGGATTTTTGTAACACTTCTAATAATGAACCAAGTGGATTTCATGAATGAAAGTCCGTGTACTGTCTATAATTCGGTTTTTAGTTCCTACTATCGATACGTATCTGAAACGAAATAAAAATCCAGTCTGTCTCTATTTAACGTTATCTAACTTCATTTCCGGTGAGTATTGGAAATAAAACCGAGAAACAGACAGACGACTAACCATTATTCACAAAACTGTGTATGTTTAATTTTCTCTGTTTGCCACATGAAACTACTACAGATTCGTTAAAAATGAAAGAAGCACTTCATTTCTTACCCATCTATTGCTATACTGCTCGCACGGCACGTCCCACAGACATCTGAAGACTCGAAAACTTTCCAGGAACTCTGTCATAAAACTTTCGTCTGCCTCGCACACTGCCATGTTAGCCACATTCGGAGTGCACTGAACCCCGCGCTTAGCGACTGGAAAGGAACTGTTGTGGGGCGGCTTGCACGACAGACTACACGATTTGTACGGTGAATGGGGTCGCGGGGAGGCGGGTGCGGCTGTCTGCTAGTCTTACCTAACAAACCAACCGCAAAGAAAAATCGCTCTTTAGACCAACAAGTCTACAGGCGTACAGTTGGTCGGTCGGTTAACAAGCTACACACGCACAATTTATCGGTCGGTCGGTGAACTGGGCATGTGTAGGGTAGGGTCCTTCACTGACAGCGAGACACTGATAGTAACTGAATAAGAGAAAGAGCTCGAAAATCTAGATTTCGCAGTAGCAGATTCCGATGTGTCCTAACAGGCATCTGACTTCAGTGTTGAAGGGTTTCAATACTATATCTTGCCAGGTATGTAGTATACCGAAGCAACATTACGACAGATCACTGGCAACACACTATGGGGAGTTACTGGCAATGCTTGAGGAAAGTTCGGTTGGGTGGCTGACCACGGTTTCTCTCGGAGGTTTGCTTGTAACCTCAGAATCGTTCCTTCAAACTACTATGAAATTATCGAGTGAGGTAACGCAGTGGTTAGCACAATGGACTCACATTCGGCAGGTTGACAGTGCAAACCTGCGTCCGGCCATTTAGGTATAGGATTTCCGTGATTTCCCTAAATTGCGTACTGAAAATGTCGGGATGGTTCCTGTGAAAGGGGACGGCTGGCTTCCTAGTCCACCCTTCCATAGTCCGAGCTTGTGCTCGGTCTCTAATGTCCGCATCTCGTGGTCGTGCGGGAGCGTTCTCGCTTCTCACGCCCGGGTTCCCGGGTTCGATTCCCGGCGGGGTCAGGGTTTTTCTCTGCCTCGTGTAGACTGGGTGTTGTGTGATGTCCTTAGGTTAGTTAGGTTTAAGTAGTTCTAGGTTCTAGGGGACTGATGACCATAGATATTAAGTCCCATAGTGCTCAGAGCCATTTTTCGGTCTCTAATGGCCTCGCTGTCGACAGCACGTTAAACTCTAACCTACACCCCCACCTACGAAATTGGAATTAATTTGGTCCAGATACAGAGAACCACAATTTGTCCACGAAATTGGTGTCACTAAGAACCTGTGCTCCGTACTTTGGGAACAATTGTCCACTTTTCAACCGGAAGTAATTAAAATTAGCACCAGAACGAAAAGATTTATCCAGCTGCGCTGGCTATCGTCAAAGACCAGGCAAAGGAAACAGAGACAGCTCAGCGTCGGAAAGCAGGAAATACGGATTTGTCATCGGTTTAGGGTCTAAATGAACAATATTTGAGTATACAAGGCTCCTGCACATACACACTAATTTATCGGATGACAGAATGACCAAATTGGTCGCAGCCTACACACGTCCGAACCGACTGTACTCGGCGATTATAGTGCCGCCCTGTTTGTTTTATCTTCAGTTCACTGCGTTTTTGTTCTAAGAGATCCGGCCTGGTTTTTCATAAAAAATAGTAACGGGGTTTGCATTGGCTGTTTTAAAGGTAAGAAGAGAAAATCCAGAAAGAAAGCTGTGGGCGAAGAAGTGGCCAATGCAAGGGAAGAAATACACCCATGTTCAGGCTGGGAGCTTATAATTTTCCTGATTATTTTAGAAGGGTGAATAATGCATTTCGAAGCTGCTGGACATCATAAAACGTTTGTTAAAGGAAAAATAATGCAGTCCTGAGAGAGGTGCTAAACTTCGAGGAGAGACTGTTAGCTGTATTACGATTTCTCGCCACTGGCGGCAGACCTAAGATTCAGTACTCTCATACCGCTACAATTATTAACTAAAATTATTCGGGAAACGTGCAACGAAATTTATAGCTGACAGAGGTAATAAATCATGATAAATTAAAATAAATAAAACAAAAGACGTTCACGAAAACGTTATTAATTTACTTACGGATGTAGTACAAAAGATGACCTGCAAATTTCAGAATCTCATTTCATATTTGAACAAGAAGGACTACGCATGAGGTCGGCGCGCATCATCTCCTACATCTACATCGTACAGATACATAAGAAATAAAACATTTTGTGACTGTTAAAATTGTTGGGTTGGGTTGTTTGGGGGAAGAGACCAAACAGCGAAGTCGTCGGTCTCATCGGATTAGCGAAGGTCGGGGAAGGAAGTCGGCCGTGCCCTTTCAAGGAACCATCCCGGAATTTGCCTGGAGCGATTTAGTGAAATCACGGAAAACCTAAATCAGGATGGCCGGACGTGGGATTGAACCGTCGTCCTCCCGAATGCGAGTCCAGTGTGCTAACCCCTGCGCCAACTCGCTTGGCGTTAGAATTGTAATAAATAAATAAATAAAAATTAAAGATCCCACACTTTGGACTACAGGGAAATTAAAATCTAAAAACAGAAATAAAGAAGATAGACAGACTTAATCACGTGTTGCACATAGAGAAACCACTATGGATTCGTTAGAAAATGAGAAAAGTGCATCATTTCTTGCATCTCTATTGTTATACTCCTCGCACGATGTGTCGCGAAAACATATGCAGTCTTTGAATTTCACTAAAACTTTGTCCTTAAAGTTTCGTCCGCCCCGGACGTCGAAATGTATATTACAACGGTATTTAATTCCGAGAGCTTTGTCAGAACAGGAGTTTCACTCATGCGATTGGCACGATCGCGCTACACATGACACAATTTTTTGGTTCGGTTGTCGACTGGTCGGACGCGCCCGACATCCCGACAGTAAAAGTTCGTCGGTCGGTCAGTCAAAACACCGACACACAGCCAATTTGTCAGATGGTCAGTTGGTGGGACGCCACAAGAGGCGCTGTTATCGAGTCACGTGATCTGCCTGACGTCTGCAACGGATGACACGAACAGCTGAGGGTTATTCGTCTTACTTGATTTGCGAAGGTTGGATCGAAGTATTACAGCGTTGTTTTGTTCCATTGTTATTTGCACACAGTTGGTGAGAGGAGTTTTGTTGTTGTTGTTGTTGTTGCTGTTGCTGTTGCTGTTGTTTTGAGTTTTGTTGCTGCTGTTGTTTGGGGCAGAGTTTTTGTTGTTTGAAAGGAAGGAGAGTTTTTATTGTTTGGAAGGGAGGAGAGTTTTTGCTGTTTGTGAGAGGAGGAGAGTTTTTGCTGTTTGCCAGAGGAGGAGAGTTTTTGCTGTTTGCCAGAGGAGGAGAGTTTTTGCTGTTTGTGTGCGAGAGGAGAGTTTTTGCTGTTTGTGTGCGAGAGGAGAGTTTTTGCTGTTTGTGTGCGAGAGGAGAGTTTTTGCTGTTTGTGTGCGAGAGGAGAGTTTTTGCTGTTTGCGTGCGAGAGGAGGAAAGTATTTGGTGTTTGCGTGCGAGAGGGGACGAGTTTTTGGTGTTTGCATGCGAGAGGGGACGAGTTTTTGGTGTTTGCGTGCGAGAGGGGACGAGTTTTTGGTGTTTGCGTGCGAGAGGGGACGAGTTTTTGGTGTTTGCGTGCGAGAGGGGACGAGTTTTTGGTGTTTGCGTGCGAGAGGGGACGAGTTTTTGGTGTTTGCGTGCGAGAGGGGACGAGTTTTTGGTGTTTGCGTGCGAGAGGGGACGAGTTTTTGGTGTTTGCGTGCGAGAGGGGACGAGTTTTTGGTGTTTGCGTGCGAGAGGGGACGAGTTTTTGGTGTTTGCGTGCGAGAGGGGACGAGTTTTTGGTGTTTGTGTGCGAGAGGGGACGAGTTTTTGGTGTTTGCGTGCGAGAGGGGACGAGTTTTTGGTGTTTGCGAGCGGGGACGGCTTTTGCATCAAGTTAACAGCCATGGTAAGTGAACTCTGATATTTCTTGTAAATTGTAGTTTGCAGGGACGTTAAGTTTTAAGACAGTGACAGTGTTCCTGTTTTATTTGATGTTCTTGTATACATGTTATGCAGGGAAAAATAAAAATGGCCGATATTAAGATATTTCAATCATTGAACCGGCCCTCTGATACAACTTGTCTAATAGCTTGCTCATTGTGAATACTTTTTTACAGTAAACATCAGACACATTACATTATTATTTTGCCTTTTTCGACTCGATAGATGGTTGATTTTTGTCAGCAGTGGCTGCGCTGTTTATTTTTGCATTAGAGGTTTTCCTTCCATCATATGACTTCAGATTTCGTATCCATCCAACTCGAAAAGCCCTGGGTGAAGGGTGTTCGACCAATAACGGACGATTCTTTCCATTAATTTAGGAAGTTTTCTTGTTGGTATTTGGCAGTTGTTAGTGGTTGGTAGGTGTCAACATCAGTTTACCATTATTGGTTGGTCATATTTTTTGTACTATGTCTGGAGAGTTTCCGTTTAACAGCGGACTTCGTGTTAGGTATGGTATGTGAAGGTTTACGTAATGGGTTTTTACGATTTCAATGTGTTTGTTTTCGTCACTATGGGCTTTCTTTTTTCTGCTATAATGACCAAGTGAAATGTGCGGTATCAGTTTTCAGAGATGTGTGTGAGTATCTGGTACCGAGGGTTTCGTTCAAGCAATACAGGTCAAGCGAAGTTACAATGCCACGGGTTTCGGTTTTGCGTATTTGGATTGTGCTTACTGCGCAGAACTTCGTGTGCTAAATTTTTTGGTTAATATTGGTCTGGAAAGGTGTCATTATTCTCAGTCTTTTGTCCCCACCGAGAATTTCTAACAGTGCTATGCGTTTCGTCATCTACTGAACTCACTCTGTGTTGTAACTCAGAGTTGCATCTATTCTGATTCCGTTGTAATGAACAGTAAAACTATACTGGTACATGACAGAATATGTTTACATCCTGTTACTTTAAGCACAATGTTTGCAATTGTAGTTCAGGAATTATACGCTCTCGATTTCTATAACTTGCAAGTAATAGGTTGGAGTGAATGTAACGGTTGCTGCTCTACTAGATCAAAGATACGTTCTAGACGTTCAAGAAAACGGAGGATGGAAGCGACTGCCGATTTACTTCGATACACAGCTCTCAAGGGACTTGTTCGAAGAGTTTATAATGAGTAGAAAGATAGTGAAAATCAGAAATTTTTTCCTTTCATTGGAACTTTGAAGGAAGGATCTGTCTTAGGAAAAACGTGAACCTAAAAGGGGAAACGAAATATCTCACGGTACACCAAATATAATTCTTAGAACCTTAGGAATGTGCTAGAATGCCTCACATGAAGTGAAAGAAGCCCAGTACATGTTCTAATGTTGGAAGAGTCAAAAGGGTTTTCGAAAACTGAGAAAATATAGTCATTCGGTACTATTTAGGTGGTAACTTACACGAAACGTTCCTAGTCTTCGAACCTATAAAAACTTGGTCGCTTATTCTTCGTCGGCCTTCATTAAGAAAAAACTACCAACCGTAATTTAAATTCCTGTTGCACAATCACATGACGGACCTGCACCTATGAGTGATTTTTATGTACGTACTCAAGCTGTTTTAAGCAAAGAAATCCCAGAAGCCACGTACACACTCTTTCCTCATCTTTTAAAGGATGAGGCTGTTGCCTGTTATGACCTTTCAAACTAACTCATACCCGTCTTTATCCAGGCCTTACAAATATCGCCCATTCTGCTTGAAGTTCACAATCGTATGAGGAATTCTGTGACCTGGAGTTCTCATGAGGTGTTTGCTTCCAATCTTAGATATTTTTTTAACTTGTTCATTCATGCTGGAAATATTTATCTTCTAATTCTTCGTTTTTAATCATATCTTCTTGTCGAGCCCTTGTCTTTCTTAGGAACCCCATCTCTGCTGTTCGAATTTTATTTTCTTCTTTTTTTGTCGTAAACTTTAGATTGTGTAGGATAACACCGGAACCACCGTTACTTTATAGAATATCACGACTGTTTCTTTTTGTGCCTTGTAAGCCAGTGATCTGCTAGCGGTGCCACAGAGTGCTGGAAATTTCTGTATTTTATTTTCAATATCAGGGTCCAAATCAAAACTTACAATGCCTCCTAAATATGAACTGAGACACTTGTTCTAAAACTGAATCATCCAAAACAGTTTTTGACCTGACTGGAGATTTTCCTCAGAATGCCATTTTTGTTTTGTTACTAGAAATTCTAGAGATGTATTTCCGTTCATCTGGTATATTGATCTTTGTTAGCTGGTACACTGATCTTTGTAGATCAATCTGAAATACTTTCAGATATTGCTCATTCGTTATGTTAATTCCTTTGTTTAATTTACATTTGCATTTGCGATAATGTCATTGTAGTATTAAAAAGGGTTGGTGATAGTCCACATCTAACACCTTGGTTAATAATTACTTCTTCTAATAGATTCCTACCTGTGTTTATTGCAATGCATGTGCTACGGTAAAGACTTTTGACTGCCTCTGTTAGTTGGTAAGTATATCAATGTTCGGACATAATCTTCCATAGGCTATCACGGCTCACACATTCAAAGGCCTTCTAAAGATCGATGAGGCCATATAGGTTTCTACATTAAATTCTGTGTTTTTTCTATGATGCCTTTAATTACGACCACAATGACTGTGCATAAACGACCTAAAACCATTATGTTCTTCAGAAATAAGTTTCTATAATATTCTGCATGTCGTTATTGATCTGTCTATATAGTTTGTAGCCAGTGGTTCGAAGACTTATGCCGCGATAGCTGCTACAATCATTGTTTCCATTTTCTGGAAAGAGATTACTTTCACTATATACAAATGGTCTGGTGATATTACATTTCGATCAACATTCATTTATTAATTGTAAAGTCTTATTTAGTGGTAACCTATGTTTAATTAGCTGTGCGTGTATTCCGTCTATTCTTTTTTTCCTATATGTCATGGTTTTCAAAGCGTGTTTTAGTTCGTCCGTAGTAATTGCATCTACTGATTCATTGTACATACTTTCTCGAGTGTCATTTTCAGCCTTCAGTGTACATCACAGATCTGTATAATTTATCCATTGCTTATAATGTTTGGTGAGGCAGCGTCTTTTTCTACCTTGTTGAGGGCTTTCATGACCTCTTATGCACATTGCCGTCTGCCATGTACATGGTGTTCTAAGACGCATATGAATGGGTCCCGTGACTGTTGGTGTGCTTTGCACAGTAATTGTTGGGCAGCATTCCGCTTTATTTCGTAAGTCTGCAAACTTTCTGACGTTTTAATCTGTTGAAACTTCAGACAAGCTATGTGTTCTTCTTCAATCGCTTCTTCAATATCTGTGTTCCAAATTGAGTAGTTTGCCCCATCTGTTTTCTTCTTTCTACCAACTGCTTCTAGGGCTTCTTCAATGATGCCGGTTTGATATTCCATTCTATATCGATGTAATACAGCAAGCTTTCCTTGGAGTCAGTACTGATGAAGTTTCCTAATACTGTATTCCGACAGAAGATGTATTTTGAACAACTCTTGGTGTGGTTTCTTTAGGAGTTTGTCTCCTTCCATTTTGGCAGTAGCCTATCTTACTGCGTAGAGGGAAGTAGTCACTAACTATGTATGGTCCTCTATAAACATGTATATCTTACGTAAGATTCTACATTTCATCATTAATCAGTGTGTAGTCAGTCACAGATATTATTCTTCGTGCACTCCATGTGAACTTGTTACTGTCTGTAAAATATGGTAGTAATTTCAGAATTGTTGGAGACAACTGTGCTTAGTTCATTTCCATTATTATCAAGGGTCTTTCCTCCAAATAAGCCTGATATTGCTGGTATAGGTAGATTTCCAACTCTTGCATTAAAATCACCAGCGATGAAAACATGGTCTGTCGTGTTGATTTTTATTCACTTTGAGGATCATCCTTTCCTCCTCTGGGCTGTAGATAGCTTTTACTGTTAGATGATGTCTTGGAATTTCAAATCTGTCATTATTCTTTATTTATGAGGCTGAATTCTCGAATCTGCCCTCTCCCTTTATCATTGACTGAAATTCCCACTCCAGCACTAGCTCGTTTTCTGTGTGTGACGCCACTGTAAGCTAACGTGCAGTCCGTCAGGTCTTTTGTTTCTCTTAGTTTTTTCTTAGTTTCGGTTGTTATTGCAGTGTATACTTCCTGTCCTTGGGTACTTGGTTTAACTCGTTTTCTGTGTTGGTCAGTCTTCTAACATTCCACATTGCCAGACACACAATCTGCGCACGTTAAGTCACGTGATGGGGCTTCCACCTCTTGCTTGATTTTCTGTCGGGGTTGTCTGGCTTGGGAAGCTGGGTGCACAGCGCCTCTAGAGCCCTCCCTGCCTTATGTATGAACCATAACTTAGTCTCGGTATGGTGACATGTAGACGGATCTAGTCGGCTATAGATATTTGACACTGCAGTACTGTTTTTACGAGTGATTCGGCAGCGCATTTAATTTTTGATTCAAAAATGAGAATGAAGACTTCTGAAATAGATTAAAAAGGGGCACTAAATAGATGTCAGTATGGTTAACAAATGGCTTTGAAGTTGACAGTTTAACTCTGCTGCAAATTCAGGCAGAAAATTCGGAACGAGCTGCAGAAGCATCAACATTTAGTGAAGAATTTTTCATTAATGTCTGTTCGCAAGTTTTCTAGAAAAGTGTAAGTTACTACTAAATTCCCTTCAGGAGCTCGACTGTTACATTGTTGCTGTAATCTTATTAGTAGGAGTAAATCAGATTATTTTTAACCAAATGTGTAGATCAGACTGAGGTTTTACTTATGAATGGAAAGAAAGTGGTGGGTAGATGTGGCAACAAAATAGGTGCTGATATTCCCACAGGTTCATGTTCTTTTGAAGGGTTACGAAGTTGCCAAAACGTCTTGGGGAATATGTAGGTGAAATGGCGAATAAGAATGACCTTTCAAGATTTCGCTGTCAGTAGGGTGTGTGCATGGATACTAGAAGGCACGGCAGGGATCACGAGGTGTGTCCACACAAGCGACCAGCACCGCCGTCGTCGAAGTGGACCCCGACAGCGCTCAGCAGCCCGGGACTGCCACTATGTTCTGTGTTGTAATTGCGTTTTCGAGCGAAAACATGGTTCCTTGCGTCAATGTTAATTTTTATTAGTGACTGGTCATTGAATACAGAGTTACGGCGTAATTATCGGCGTGTTGAGGGATTTTTAGAGTTGGTTCTTGAGTGAAAAATGATTTGCTACGAGCCCTACAAGCGGTGAGACAAAAAGAAAATAGACAAGTGCTTGAAACTTGCAGATCCGCTTCCAGTTGAAAATGCTCTTGTGGGTTGCGATTGCGGAAGAGATTTGAAAAGAACTGTTGACTACTCGTTCTATACGCAGGTAGAGTGATGCTGTTCCAATTCTAAAACTATCAACTGCTGATTCAGGCCGTAGTAATGAGCCTAATTAACGAATAACGAAGAAATTGCTACTAGACAAAACGTTAACCACGAAAACGCTGCCCGCATCTCGTGGTCGTGCGGTAGCGTTCTCGCTTCCCACGCCCGGGTTCCCGGGTTCGATTCCCGGCGGGGTCAGGGATTTTCTCTGCCTCGTGATGGCTGGGTGTTGTGTGCTGTCCTTAGGTTAGTTAGGTTTAAGTAGTTCTAAGTTCTAGGGGACTGGTGACCATCGATGTTAAGTCCCATAGTGCTCAGAGCCATTTGAACAAAAACGCTCTGCTGTGTGACTGTCAATGCGGTCCTACGCAAACAATTAGAAATTGTTAAAATAGAAATAAAGGATCTTCAGACAAAAGAATACAGGATATAGCACTGAGCTGCGGAAATTAAAACATATTCAAAAGGTGATCCATGGTTCTTTCTGTATCAACAACTGTTCGTGGAAGGACTGCGTACTAACTGGTCATCTGAAGATATTGCATAGGATGCGAATTTACGTGGTCTATCTTACGAAGCGTTACCTTTTCTCAGATCTTTCCTGGAATGTTTCGCAAGGGCACGAATTTTCTTCGGAATTAGAGCTATGAACAAGGGAAAAAATGCAAAGATACTAAGCGAACCGAGAGAAGACAAAAACTGAAAAATGAAAAGTCATGTTACAACCTTCCAGAGTAGCAAAGAAATCTTGTAAATACAGTTATGGTTTAAAATGACGATATAGCGGGTTTCTCCGTACCACAGATCTGGGGTCTAAGGCTGTGTGAGCCTCTTGCCACAGGAAAAAAGCCATGCTATCCGAGATGGTGAGAGTTTGTCCTTCCGATACTTTACAGTAGCAATTCACCGACCGCGGAAAAAATAACAGTTCAGTATAAAGCGGACTAATAATACAATACTACACTAAAAAGAGAATCTCGATTACATTGATACCTGCATACGAGTTAAACATGTGTGCGCCGTTTTCCTAAACCTTCCACGCAGCGCGGCGCGGCGTGGCGAGAGGGTTTACAGCTACGTGGCAGCTGGCAGACCACCCTCTCGTGATCCCTTCGTCTGTTCTTGTATCGTCGTTGTACGGGTACCGGAAAGAGCGACTAATGTATACAGGCGTACTTCCATGGAAATCTCTTCAGATATTCTGTTCCTGCTAGGAGCGAGTGTACTAGAAAATAGGGTTATGTATGTACGTGTGCTGTAGTTTCTGATGCTCTTTTATTGTCTTTCCCCGTTTTTGAATCCCCATAATTACGCCGGTCTCACGATAATTTGCCAGGACTGGAAACGAGCGCACATTTAGGGGAGAGGGACGAGAAGTGATTAAGGTAGCGAAAGGCCCTGTCTGTTTATTGCCATAGCAATTAAGGGAAATTGGAAATGTTGTAGAAATGATACATTGTTAAATTTTATTGCCATTTAAGTTGTTAATGTTACTAAAATTCTTACACGGTGCTACGTGTAACATTCCCTTCCAAGGTGGAGTGGATTTTGAGTGGGTAAGAGTACAGGCCGACACACAACCCGGCGGCCGGGCGGCTGCCGCAGAGTGTTAGTCGGAGTCGTTCACTGAAGGTGCCCAGTACAACCCACCGCAGCTCAGAATTCTAAATGCGGCCTTCTGCACAATCTGGCAATACTGCAGGATGCGCAAGTGTACGGAGTAAGTTCTATCATTCTTCGCCAGCCGTTTCAGGGGTATACCACGTGTTCTTCGCCTAGTGGTGAACGTCGCGCAATCTAGATACAAAGTCGCGAGATAGACTTCTCGATGTTTTACTTTTAAATCATATTCGTGTCTGCTGATGTTACGTCTGATGGAGTCTCAAAGAAAATCCTCTTCACTATATAACCAACCAGTAATAGCACAGTCTGAACTCTGGTGACAGCAGAAACTTCTATAAACAATTCGGCTCGAACAGGTGGTGGCTGCGTCAGCGTCGGAACAGACCACGCTCGAGACTTCCTCGCCCTGTATCGACTACCTGCCGCGTTCCAGGTGCCGTCCGCCAGGTTAACGCCGCGCGCGGCTGAGAGTGTATTTACCAACTGTCGCTTTCTTACTTGAAGTTCTAGTGTTTATCTTGAAGTTGTGTTGGATTTTGCATGTTTGAAACTTAATCCATTATGCCAAAACTTCTGTATTTTCCAATTTTTTTCTCATTAAAGTGATACATTCGTGATAAATGAAAGAAAAACCTGTTCTGAAAATTTTTAATAGATGAGAATAGAACAAAACCTCTAGGACCCCCTGCGGGTTCGGGGGTAAGAATAGGCTCGCGGTATTCCTGCCTGTCGTAACAGGCGACTAAAAGGAGTCTCTAACTTTTCGGCCTTCTGTGATGGTCCCCTGTTGGGTTTGACTTCCATCTCTCAAAATTTTCCGAAGAGCGAGCCGATTGGGGAAGGGCGCCTTACTTGGTGCATTGTGTCCATCTTGCGATCAGACCTTTCGCCAGCTTATTCGCTGTTGAATTGCAGTCCTGCCCGCTCTCCATCTCTTGGGCATGACTACATTCCTGTGTGCAGATTACACCTTGCAGAGTGCAGTGCCTCTTTCTGCACTGACGGCGACGATGGACCACATGTTACCTAACATCCAGCACGGTAGCCAGTCCGTTGTGGTGGGGCCGCCATGTACCCTGTTGGTTGTAGCCCCCTGACAACACAGCGATCGCACTACTGATGCCTGCGCCGTTAACTCCCCACGTATGCCAAGGAGTAGATGCCTATCCTCTTGGGGTATTGGGACTCCCGGCAACGGGCATCCTGCCAAGTGGCCTTTGCTGTGGCTGGGTGGCGCCCGTGGGGAGGGCCCTTGGTCGGAGTAGGTGGCATCAGGGCGGATGACCCCCAATGAAGCGTGGTACATCGTCTCTCGCTGGTGGCCAGCCGCCAGCAGTCTCTAAGCGTTCTCGGGCTCAATTTAACGCTCAGAAGTACGATCCGAAAACGTTCCCCTCCCTGGCCTCACCGTGGGAGGAATGTAAATCTCAGGATGGCAGTAGCAGTTATTCGCCTCGATTTTTAGTTTGTACGAGAGCTGATGGGGAGACTTTTCTCTCCACAAAGCCTCAGTTCTTCGTCCAGCAGTTAGAGCACAAGTTTGGGAGGTGGAGGGCTTCTCCAAAATGCGCTCTGTGTCAGTCCTGATACAAACGGCATCATCTGTCCATGCACGACGGTTACTTGCTTGTTACAAGTTGGGGGATGTTGCTGTTACGATCACACCGCATAAGAGTTCAAATATGGTCCAGGGAGTTATTTATCATAAGGAACTTCTTTTGCAGTCTGATGACGAGCTGCGCGCCAACTTAGAGCGCAGAGGTGTACATTTCGTCCGGCGCGTTCATTGGGGTCCGAAGGAAAATCAGATAGCTACCGGTGCCTTCATCTTGGCCTTCGAGGATGATACATTACAGGAAAAGGTCAAGGTGATGGTCTACCGATGTGACGTCAGGCCCTATATTCCTCCCCCGATGCGGTGCTTCAAGTGCTGGAAGTTCGGCCATATGTCTTCCCGCTGCACTTCCAGCCTCACATGTCGAGATTGCGGACGCCCATCTCATCCCAATACTCCATGTGCCCCGCCTCCCATCTGTGTCAACTGCGGGGAGCACCATTCACCTTGCTCGTCAGACTGCAGAATCTTCCAGAAGGAACGCAAAATCATGGAATATAAGACCCTGGACCGACTGACTTATACTGAGGCCAAAAGGAAATACGACCGATTACATCCCGTGAGAACGACATCTTCCTACGCTGCTGCTACAACACCTGTGCTCACCCGATCAGTTTTGTGACTTCCGGCCGGATCGCTGAGTGGTACAACTCCTCCTGCCCCCTTGCCAGTGGGGGGCTCTACCCACCGGGTTGCTCCTGCGCCACCTACCTCAGGAGCAACACCATCCCCCCCATGTAGGACGTCCATCCCTGCTTATAAGCCGGAGAAGTGTCCCACTTCTTCGGCTTCTCACGCTCGCAAGGGGTCCCTTGGGTCCCTCCCTTCCCAGGTTTCCACCAGTGGGAAGGATGACGACCGACAGTAATGTAAGGGCCCACACTCAGCTGGTCGAAGGGCTTCGCGATCCTCCTCAGTCCTGGAGACTGAATCGGTGAAGCCCAAGGAGCAGCGTGAGAAATCCAAGAAGAGGAGCTCTAAGCCCAAAGAACTCGTGGTGGCAGCCACCCCACCGCAACCTTCCAGCTCTGCGTCTGAGGACGAGGTGGAGATTCTGGCGTCCGCTGAGGACCTCGATCTCGCCAGTCCCTCAGACGCCATGCATAGCACTAGCACAGGTGCTCAATCGGAGGCAGCAGGTGACCAAGCGGCGTAATCTGCCTTACCAGTCCCGTCACACCTTTCTCAGGGATGGAAAATACCATCCTCCAGTGGAACTGCAGCGGTTTCTTCCACCATCTAGCTGAGCTGCGCCAACTTATCAGCCTTCGCCCTTTCTTCTGCATTGCTCTTCAGGAAACTTGGTTTGCAGCAATGCGAACCCCTGCCCTCGGTGGCTATCGGGGTTGTTATAAGAACCGAGCAGCATATGAAAGGGTGTCTGGTGGCTCCTGCATCTATAGCCTTAACTCTCTTCACAGCGAGTCTGTCGCTCTACAAACAGCTTTAGAGGCTGTCGCTGTTAGGGTGTGGACGCCAAAGGCTATTACCGTCTGCAGTCTTTACCTTCCACCGAATGGTGATGTCGCGCTGCATGAGCTGGCTGCGCTGCTAGCCCAATTGCTGTCACCTTTCTTGTTACTGGGCGACTTGAACGCCCGTAACCCTCTGTGGGGTGGGTCAGTGGCAACAGGTTGAGGCGCCACCATTGAGCATTTATTGGAACATCTCGGTCTTTCACTTCTAAATGATGGTTCCTTCACAAACTTGAGCATGGCGCATGGCATGTACTCCGCCATTGACCTTTCGATCAGTATCCCTCGCCTCTTACCGTCTGTTCAATGGAGTGTTCATGAAGACTTGTGTGGCAGTGACCGCTTTCCGATCTTTCTGTCACTGCCACCACGTCACTCTTCTGGGCGCCCCACCAGCTGGGCTATGAATAAGGCTGACTCGGACTTGTTTTCCTCCACTGCCGCTATTGAGCCTCTCTCTAGTGATGACATTGATGCGGTGGTTCGATCGGTCACCACCGGCATCGTTACTGCCGCCGAATCTGCCATTCCCCGTTCTTCTGGGTCCCCTCGGCGGAGGGCTGTGCCTTGGTGGTCGCCTGAGATCGCTGAAGCGATTAAAGATCGCCGGCGGGCGCTCCAGCGTCACAAGCATTTAACACCTTATCGCCTTCAAACGGCTGCATGCACGGGCCCGCCTCCTTATCTGCCAAGGCAAGCAGGAGTGCTGGGAGCGGTATGTGTCCACTATTGGCCTCCATGTCACTCCATTGCAGGTCTGGGCCAAGATTCGATGCGTCTACGGCTATCTGACCCCTGTAAGCGTCCCTGCGCTCTCACTGAATGGAGCAGTTTGTACTGCCTCCGACATCAATGCAACCCACTTGGCAGAGCATTTTGCTCTGAGTTCCGCTTCTGCGAATTACCACCAGGCCTTCCGCTCCATCAAAGAGCGGATGGAACGTCGGAGCCTTTCTTTTCGCACCCACACTTCTGAATCCTACAATGCTCCATTCAGTGAGTGGGAATTTCAGTGCCCTTGCCGCTTGCCCTGATACCGCTTCCGGGCCAGATCGCATCCACTGTCAGATGCTGAAACACCTTTCAGTGGACTGCAAGCGACGTCTCCTTGACCTTTACAACCGTCTCTGGGTCGAGGATGAGTTACCGTCGCAATGGCGGGAAAGCATTGTCATCCCCGTTTTGAAACTTGGCAAGAGCCCTTTGGAGGTGGACAGCTACCGCCCCATTAGCCTCACCAACGTTCTTTGCTAGCTTCTCGAACGGATGGTGAGCCGGCCCTTGAATTGGGTACTGGAGTCTCAGGGCCTTCTGGCTCTGTATCAGGGTGGGTTCCGTAAAGGCCGCTCCGCCGCCGACAATCTGGTGAGCCTGGAGTCGGCCATCCGTACTGTCTTTTCCCGCCGTCAGCACCTAGTCGCTGTCTTTTTCGACATGTGGAAGGCGTACGATATGACATGGCGTCATCACATCCTTTCTACGCTTCATGGATGGGGTCTTCGTGGCCCTCTGCCGATCTCTATCTGCAATTTCCTGTCGTGTCGTACCTTCCGCGTGCAAGTCGCAGCCTCATATAGTTCCTCCCACGTCCAGTAGAACGGCGTGCCACAGGGTTCTGTTGTAAGTGTCTGCCTGTTTTTAATAGCCATTAATAGGCTCGCTGCAGCTGTGGGAAATTCTGTCTCCGCTTCCCTGTATGCTGACGACTTCTGCCTCTACTATAGATCCATTGGAATTGCAGCTGCTGAACGTCAGCTACAGGGCGATATCCGCAAGGCGCAGTCTTGGGTTGTAGCTCATGGGTTCCAGTTTTCGTCAGCGAAGACCCGCGTTATGCATTTCTGCCGGCGGCGTACTGTCCACCCGGAGCCGCAGCTTTCTCTTGACGGTGAACTTCTTTCAGTGGTGGAATCACACAGGTTTTTAGGGGTGGTTTTCGATGCCCGGTTGACTTGGCTGCCTCATATCCGGCAGCTCAAACAGGCATGTTGGCGGCATCTCAATGCTCTGCGGTGCTTGGGCCACACCCACTGGGGCGCTGACCGATCTACCCTGTTACGGCTCTACCAGGCGTTAATCCAGTCTCGTCTGGATTATGGGAGCCTGGCTTATGGCTCAGCATCCCCATCTGTGTTGCGGGTGCTGGACCCAATCCTCCATAGCGGGATACGCCTAGCCACTGGTGCTTTCCGCTCCAGCCCTGTGGACAGCATACTAGTGGAGGCAGGTGTCTCTCCACTGTGGTTACGACGCCGACAATTACTGGCTGCTTATGCTGCCCATGTTTTTAGCTTGCCCGGGCATCCAAATTACCGTGTCCTGTTCCCGCAGTTAGTCGTCCATCTGCCAGACCGTCGGCCCCGGTCAGGTTGTCCGATCGCCGTACGCGTCAAGGAACTTCTCTCCGGGCTTGGGTTTTTCCCTGTTCCACCTCCTTTCCGGGCACCTCTGTGTACACCCCTGTGGTGTGTGCCCCGCCCTTGCCTTCGGCTCGACTTGGCACAAGGCCCGAAGGACTCAGTCCCTCTAGAGGCCTTCCGCCGCCGCTTTTATTCCATCCTGGCCACGTATCAGGGCTCTGGCATTGTTTACACTGACGGTTAGATGGTTGCTGCTCGAGTCGGTTATGCGATAACTCTAGGGGACCATTCCGAACAGCGTTCCTCGCCGGCTGGCTGCAGCGTTTACACTGCTCAGCTGGTCGCCATCTTTCGAGCCCTAGAGTGTGTCCGCTCCTGCTCAGGTGAGTCCTTCGTTATCTGTAGCGATTCCCTGAGCGGTTTACGAGCTCTCGACCAGTGTTTTCCTCGTTCTCGTCTGGTGATGGCTATCTATGAGTCCCTGCATACTCTTGCACGTCGCGGCCGCTCTGTGGTCTTTGTGTGGACCCCCAGTCATGTTGGTATCCCGGGCAATGAACATGTTGACTGCCTGGCCAAACAGGCCACCAGTGAACCCACCCTGGACATTGACCTCCCGGAGAGTGATTTGAGGGCAGTCTTACGCCGCAAAGTTATCTCGCTTTGGGACGCTGAATGGCGCGGTCTGACCACCCCTAACAAACTCCGTGCCATCAAGGGGACGACGACTGTGTGGCACTCCTCCTTGCGAGTCTCTCGCAAGGAGTCTGTCGTCCTCTGCCGACTGCGTATTGGGCACACACGGATTACGCACGGCCACCTATTGCGACGTGAGGGCCCACCTTTATGTCGCTGCGGCTCCGTTTTGACAGTGGTCCATATTTTATTGGACTGTCCACTTTTAGGTTTGCTCAGGCAGTCGTTCGCACTGCCTGACCCGCTCCCTGCCCTTTTAACAGACGACTCCGGTATGGCTGACTTAGTTTTATCGTTTAATCTGAGCGTTTGTTTTATTTTATTGTTTTCGGTTGATTCTGGCCTTTAGCCTATGATTTTAAACTGATTTTTTAATGTGTTTCTAAGTGGTTGGCTTTTCCTTTTTTATTTCTATGGTCGGCCAACCACCGTCACACTCTGTGATTTTAGTTCGTTTTGTCTTGTCTTTGTCTAAGTTTCTCTTGTTCTGTATCGTCTGTGATCCGTTCTGTTCATCGTTTTTATTCTCTGTGGGTGTTCTTCGTATTTGGAAAAAGGGACCGATGACCGTAGCAGTCTGGTCCCTTTAATCCCACAAACCAACCAAAACCTCTAGGCCGCACCATTTCTGGGACGTTGCCAAACTAGCCATCAAAAGGCGCGATATTACCGCCAAAGCAGAAAACAACAAACATCATCAACAAAATACACACACTGTAATATTACAGTGTCTATTCAGTGTTTAATGAAACAACACTTGGCATGTACATGAACAGAGTAGTTATGACACCGTTGTCATCTTCATGCAGTATGAAGATGTTTCCTATGCTTTACTTAACAGCTAAAGTGATTGCCTGACTCTAGTTCTACATCTGTACTCACCTGTACTCTCGTCAATTTTCGTACATGTGGTCCTCTGCGTTTCGGTGTTGACCGTGTGTTCTTTGAAACGTGCAACACCACTCTTTTCCTTCAGTGAGAGCTTTTCATTTGGCTTAAAGATTTGGTATGTCCACCGTCGTGTTTACCATGCAGATATCAGTCATCTGAGTGAATAGTGGTTACCACCGTTTTTATTTTTTTTATATATCTTATCGTCCTATAAAGTGATATCTGCTTGTCCAGTAGATCAATGCCACACATATAGGCGTTGTAATCTTCAAAGAGATGTGGCACTGCAACAGACGTTTCGTTTCTCTTTGCCTGTGGGTATCTTGCATCAGAGCTCAAAGCGGAAGTAGTACTGCAGCTTGTAGCTACACATACTGGTTATCCTTCAATTTCACTATCAGAACTTCATTCTCTTTGTCATACGTGTAGCCATAGAACACTCATTTCCCTTCTCCTTTTTTTCATATCGACCTCGGGGCATCTCTCATTTTCTAACTTTTCCGTGTAAGGCGTGTGTATGGCACATCGACGTAGGAATGCTAATGTAACACTTCGTTCTATTATTAGGATGGTAAGATGAACCGATATTGCACTTACTTCAGGAAATCTGAAATATACGGAATGTTAGAAGGGCATCCGTACGTTCATAACACACCTAGGCAACTAAATCACAATGGATTGTTGTGCAGAAACTACTAGCAGGCATACAGTGCAGCCAAGTGCGAAACTAAAGAATAGGGATACTAATCTCTTTCCAGAAAGGAAAGGTTTATTTTTTCTGTTTTCAGTTTAAACTTTCAGAAATAGCAAACAAGGCTAAAAGTTTCATTGATTGTGTAGAAATAATTATAATATTTGGGTACTAAAAATGGGTTGAGAACGTTGTTAAAGAGATGTAAAATATTCTCAAGTGGAAAACGTTCTAACATTCGCGATACATTATTAGCATTGGGTTTAAAAGAGGGATGAATGCAGCATAGACAGCTCTGAATCTTTGTATTGCTTGTGGACGAGTGTCTTTGGGCAAAAGATACCAGAAAAGGATTTTGTTACTATAGGAACGATCGTTCTCGCATGAATGATTTTCCACAGGATTAGAAGCCTGGCATGGGATTACCCCATGCTCTAACTGAAAGCAATATTTTACCTGAACGCGTTCAATAAATACATTCAACATTCGTATACAGCACTCAGTGTGAACTTAATTTGCATCTATGGGGGAGGGGGGTGGCGGGCGGGGTGCTGTGCGCTAGGACATAACGCATAGTGCTGATATGAAAAACAAAACTATCCAACAAGTGTATGGTGAATAGCCGTTTAGCCTGGTGGCTGGAGTCCCGCAGTCTTTAAACACCTGCCCAAACGCGGTTTCTGAAAGCATTTTTCTGCAGTTGACCATCTTGTTGCTCTCTCCACTTATATCATGAACAATTTTCTCCGGAAACGCCAAACAGTAGCAAATTTTTTTTGGTCTGGAGAGAGCATACGATACCTGTTAGAGGACAGGCATCCTCCGCACACTGTTTCCTTGGCGCTTTCGAGGTCGGCTGCCTCTTTTTCTTCGCGAATTTGTGGTAGAGCGCACATTTAGAGTGCGGGTGGACACTACTCTCTCCCATACTTTCTCCCAGGAAAACGGGGTACCCCAGGGCTCCGTGCTGAGTATTGTACTGTTTGCCATTGCCATAAATCCAATTATGGATTGTCTCCTTCCTGGTGTCTCGGGCTCCCTCTTTGTGGACGATTTTGCGATCTACTACAGCTGTCAAAGGACCAGCCTTCTAGAACGACGTCTTCAAGGATGTCTCAATCGCCTCCACTCTTGGAGCATCGAAACAGGCTTCCGCTTTTCTCCCAGTAAGACCGTTTGTGTTAATTTTTGGCTTCGTACGGAATTTCTTCCATCTTCCTTACATCTAGGACCTGTCAACTACCCGTTTTCGGACTTCGCTAAATTCTTGGATCTTATGTTTGACAGAAAACTGTGCTGGTCCTCCCACGTTTCCTATCTTTCGGCCCTCTGTCTGCGGTCTCTCAACACCCTCCGTGTCCTGAATGGTACATCTTGGAGAGCGGACCGAGTGGTCCTTCTCCGCCTCTATCGCGCCTTAGTGCGCTCGAAATTGGACTATGGAAGCATAGTTTACTCCTCTGCTCGGCCATCTGTTCTTCGGCGTCTCGACACTCTCCACCATCGTGGATTACGTTTAGTGTCTGGAGCTTTTTACACAAGCCCTGTGGAAAGCCTTTATGCTGAGACTGCTGAACCTCCGCTGTCCAATTGGCGAGCTGTCCTTCTGAGTCGTCTTCCATGCCTACACACCCGGCCCATGACATGTTTCTCGACGCTTCCTTGGATTTAAGGTATGCAGGCCGCCCTTCCTCCTTACTACCACCGGGAGTCCGCTTCCGTCAACTGCTCCATTCTCTTTCCTTCCGCTTTCCTAAGACTTTCTTGACAACTTGGGGTACAGCACTGCCTTGGCTCCGTCCCCGGACCTGCCTGCTCCGTGACCTTTGTCAGTTTCCCAAGGATGGTGTCCCTTCACTTGTTTATCGTCGGGCATTTGCTGCTCTATGTGCACAAATGAAGGAAGCCACATTTATTTACACTGATGACTCAAAAACATCGTTAGGTTTAGGGAGTGCCTATATTGTTGGCGACACCCCAAATAGATTTCGGCTTCCCGACCAGTGTTCGGTTTATACTGCGGAGCTTTACGCTGTTCTCCAGGCTGCCCAATACATCCGTCGCCATCAGCGGATACAGTATGTTATCTGTTCAGATTCTCTCAGCTCTCTCCTCAGTCTTCAAGCACTCTACCCTGTCCATCCTCTGGTCCACCGGATTCAGGACTGCCACCACTTGCTCCACTTGGGGGGGGGGGGGCTCTGTGGCGTTCCTCTGACTCCCAGGACACGTTGGTATCTGTGGGAATGAGGCGGCCGATATAGCGGCCAAGGCTGCAGTCTCTCTTCTTCGCCCAGCTATTCACACGATTCCCTTCGCCGATATACGGAGTGTTTTATGTCGTCGTGTTGTTCTTTTATGCCATGCACATTGGACAACACTTCCCAATAAGAAATTGCGGGACGTGTAAGCTCTTCCCTGTGCTTGGACCTCTTCCTCTCGAACGCGTCGTCGGAAGGAGGTAATTTTAGCTAGACTCTGGATAGGTCACTGTCTTTTTAACCATCGACATCTTTTAAGTGGCGATCCTCCCCCACTCTGTCCCCACTGCTCTCAGCTGTGGACGGTAAGACACCCTTTACTTGTGTACCCCTATTTTACTCCGTTACGCGTCCGTCTACAGCTGTTGCCTGATATATCGTCGATTTTAGCAGGTGACACGCGCTCAGCCGATTGCGTTCTCGAGTTTATTAGTGCCACTGAGATGACGTCAGTCATTTGCAGCTTAAGTTTTCCTTCTGTTTTTAGTTTCTCCAATTTTTTTAGTTTCGTTCCCATTCTGCTGGTTTCCAGTTCCGTTTTTTTTTTACTTTTTCCTAAGACACAGACAGGGCGCTAATGATCGTAGCAGTTTTGCGCCCTAAAACCATAAAAAAGAGATGGCTGTCGCGACTTGACAGTTTTTGTGATACTCGTAGGAGGAGACACAAAAAGACCTCCAGGTGCCATGTAAAAGTGTCAAAAAGAGGGTAGCGTTTTTAGTTCGCAAAAGAATCTACCCTATTTCTTGGGACACGCAGCTGTCCGTGCAAGCTGATAGTTAATGCCAAACTACCACTACGTCGGCTCTTAGCCTAGGCTTAATTTCTGCCTGTGGAAGAACTGCTGAACAGTGGGGGAATGGCATCAGACGTGTGTAGCCCACCCACAACAGACCCGTTGTATGCCAGTGAATCGCATCTTTGTGCCAATGACTTTCTTTTGCAGCAGACAGTCGCCCCATTGTGGAGGCGAGAAAGAAGTTCTACAGTCTATCAGACAGTTGTTCACGCCCACTCCCTTCCACTGTCCGTCACACGCACTGTGGATGTCTCGCAACTTACGACAGTGACATGTAGATTTATAGTTACAGCATGTCATGTCAGGGAACACCTAATGAGGACATAATTACGGCGTCCAAATATCGTGTTGGGAAGAAGCGGACCTCTGGCAGAATACCATATCTTGACGAAGTGACAACGAATCGCTGGGAATATTAAGATATTAAACCTACGCTCTAGTCTCCAGACCTAGTTACTGATATGCAAATACGGCTCAATCACATATCGTGTGTGTATTCCAGCCCTCACCAGCTGTGTCTTCAAGACACCAGCTGTGCTCACTTCCCAGCCTGTTACAGGAATAAATTGGCTGGTATTCTTCATACTAGTGGTGTAACTGAATCTTGGCACCAACGCCAGATACGTATGGCAACTCTGATCTACGAGTTACTTCCTGGATGAAGCAGAACTATCCAGCTAAATTCATACGATATATTTGTATAATTTCCATCGAAAAACCTGATTGGTATTTACACAAGGTGTGAAATAAGGGTATTAATATATGGTTTCGAGCTCAGGAAAGTTGTTTCGCACGATAGTCGCAACTATCTCGTCGTTTACATTGTGATTTAACTGTCCTAGCCACCTCTAGGGCAATAGGGGACAGAAAAATGTTTAACGCTTTGCTAGCTGTGTGGTAATGTGGCCGCCTTTAAAACGAAGGCTACTTTAGTGTGTGGTTTCAGGCTCACTTAAAACTAGATTTTTAGCTGTTTCATGATATAGCTACGGGGAGCCAAATTGAAAATCAATAAGCGAGTCTTATTTGTGTATGACATGCCACATTTTCATACTACTTGAGTGACCCAGGTCGGCAAGTACATACCGACCGTTTTGAAGTCCAGAGTGAGTAATTCGTGTCTATATAGGCACATTATGGTTACAGACACATTAAATTTTATTGAAATAGGCTTTAGTCTTAATGTTAGTGTGATATGCTGTACTCCACTTATACTACGAGTAGTACAGTTAATATTTTAATACTGTTTTCCTTTAGTGTGTTGAAAAAACAGTAAAAATCAGAGGAAAATAAAGCATCACAATATATCCATGTTGATCTAAAACGGTCTGACAATGCTTAGATATTTTACTGATTCCACGCCTGTCGAAACCACCTGGATCTGAGTTAAAGATGTCTTCAAATCAGGTGGGAAGAATATTTTCGTAGTGAAAGGGATTTTCTTCCGTTTTTCGTTAAGGAAGGAGGCGGTAACCATTTCAGGGCATAACATGAGAAGACTAAATACATGATGAGTGACTTGCCAAATAATTTCTGGATAGTTTTGTTTGTGAAATAAGTAGAGTCCGTTTACGTGTAGCAATAACATGAGATGTATTTTTGTCGGTCGTTTTCCCTAACACTGCGAACAAAAAGTGTCAAAAGTAGTGGTTAATAAATACCAGCTGAGATTGACACATTCCTGGGGGAGGGATTTGTAGCACACACAACCCTATTTTAGTCGTACGATGCAAAATGCTCTCATTGCCCTCCGCTGGAGTATGTATTTCGTTGGGACAGCTAATTAATTTCTTCATAAAAAGGTAACAAAGACGTAGTAACTCGCCACTAGTAACGATATTGCAAAGGAATGCTCAGTGAGCTATCCGAGGATATACGAGGAACAATGCAGTAAGTCACCCCTTCGATTTTTGTTGCTCTGAATTATAGCCTGCGGTACTCCTATTCGCAACTTCTGAGCTTGGCTTATTCAATGCAAATGTCGCACAACAGTTAAATGGTCGCAAGTAGTCACTTGTCAGTTGATATGTTCGTGAATGTTTAAAATCATTCGTGCCAGAAAGATTTTTTTTTGTTAAGAAGAAAATGCTTTTCTGACTTATTTTGTACAAAAGCACTCGGCTCGTTCACACAATACAAGTTTAGCGCTGCCGCCGCAGCCTTCTGTGGTACCCAAAATGAGTAATACGTTGCAAGCGTTGGACCTTTCTGCGCACGAGACTATTTTAAAAGCTCGAACAACACGGAGTTTGTGTTGTAGGGAGGTTCTTGTAAAATACAAATACTTGAAATTAATCATTTAGATTAAAGGTGACCGCCTCACAGAGAAGCAGGCACACACGAAAGGGGCAAAACTTGCTAGCTTCAGGATTTTATCCTTTGACGAGCTGGCGCAATAGAAGTAAAACAGGGTAAATAAAATCCGAAAGTTAGCAACTTTTCGGCCTTTAGTGTGTGCCTAGCAACAAGTCAACACTTTCGCTTTTCGGGGAGTGGTCTCCTTTAATCCTGAAGTATTTACATTCATAAGTTTCAAGTACGCAAACTCCAACACGCAACTGGAATAAGAGTACTCGAACTTGAAATAAGGAGGCGACAGTTGGTAAACACACTCCTCGGAAGGCGAGTGACGTCAGCGGCGAGCTGCGGTTGGCCGCTGCCACAAGCTGTTTCTGCACCTATTTGCTGGAAGGTAAAGCGACAGTCGGAAGTATGGAATGGAGTGAACTCTAAAACACATTGCGTGACGCTTAACACTTTTTTCTATCGGCGATTGGAGCGGAATCTAGATTTTGTTGTCTTTATTTCTAAACCATTTGCATGTTTCGACACTTCTTACTTTTTTAAACAGGTGGGGACAGAGTGGGCAAGAGGCCTGGCCACAGTGTCTCCTTTGCCTGACAATAAGGGAGAGGCACAGGAAGGATACTTCCTAGCTTTATTAAATTTCTTACTTTAATTGTATCCCAGCAAAGAGGTCAGATACGAAAAATAAATAGAAATATAGGGCCGAAGTGACGTCCTTGTCACTCCACTGGGAGGATCTCACCGCTTGGTCGGTCGTGCAACATGTTGCCTAGGAAGTACGCAAAGAACATTTTGCAGGAAGAGTGATGCCGGGTGATGTCATGTTGTCCCAGTAGACAGGACCTGGAACTACTGCCCAATGCCGCGGTAATACAAATGTCGAGCAGAAATAGAGATTTTGCGAACTGCGTTTGTCACTTATTTAACTCTGTGCCCCTTGTACTTCCTCGAAACTCTCAAGGCCTGCAGAAGACCTTACACGTGATTCTACCTGTTTTCACGTGAGTGATGAACGCACAGAATCGTTAAAACAGTTTCAGGCGTTTGTTCAAGTTGCACCTCACAAACCGTCGCATCCCGTGTTTGTACTGGGCGCTATCTCGTGTACTGGAAAGACTAGCTCCAAGCTTTGTTTCACGCTTGTGCAGCCAGTAGAGATATTTGCAGGTTCGGAAATAATACATCACAAGCTAAATAACCCTTGGAACCGCTTGTACTTCTGATTTCCAGATTTTCTCTTGCCAGTATTTAACAACCGATTTAAGCAAATACAGAGATGAAAACCACTCCCAGACACGTCACTTAATAAAGGAACGACGTGAAGCAACAAAAACCGTTGCAGACAGTTAGGTGAAACGTGGCACATGTCACTAAGTAGGAGAAAGTGAATTTTACTTTAAAAATCCCAGACACTTTCAACCGTTAGAAACAATGTATTTCGCTGTGATAAACTGTAGTCAAGAGTTTCGCTTTATTTCCACTGATAAGGGCGAAGGAGGGTCATGGTTCATTTCTGTTGCAGTGCCATTCGAAATCGTATTTTCTCTTTACCGGTTCGCGTTTACTTCCTTCACAACGGGGTCGGCAACACTACCCAATCCAACCGGGAGACTTCAAGCGTCCCTAGTGCGCCGAACATGCTCCTTTCACTCGTTCACTGTGTGACTAGCTGAAGTGTGCGACAGAGCTGTAATAGTTCTTTTGTAAAAGAGGAAGAGAAAAAAGGGTTTAACGTCCCGTCGGCATAGAGATAATGAGAGACCGAAGCACAAGTTCGGATTGTGTCAAGGATGGGGAACGAAATCGGCTGTGCCCTTTCAAAGAACCGTCCCGGCATTTGCGTGGAACGATCTAGGGAAGTCATGGGAAACCTGAAACTGGATGGCCGGACGCGGCTTTGAACCGTTGTTCTCCTGAATGGGAGTCCAGTGTGCTAACCACTGCGCTACCTCGCTCATTGTAGTACTTTCGTAAACTTTAATTACGTTACGTAACTTGTTTGGACAACTGTGTGAATTTTGTTTGCATAACGCAACTTTTTTGTACATGGAGGTATCGAGGTGAGCCGTAATATTATGCCGCTGTTAATCATCGCCCTCTTAACCCGAACCACGCAATGATAGGAAAACGTCACAATCTTGAGTAGCTAGTGGTTTGCCCCCTAGTTGAATCTGGGATGCAGACTGTTCATTGAGCGCCGAATTCAGCTCAGAATTTGTTGCCCACGAATGCAATCTGATATTAGTAATTCCCCTCTCCTACACCACATACACCATCAGCAACATTAGCTCCTTGCTAAACGAATTTTCTTTGAATAATTTTATGTTTAAAATCACGAAACCTAAATTCTATTGTATTTCATTTTTGTAAATGTTTTATTAAACTAATTACTACCAGTATCATGTCACTTGGTAGTATTTGGAAAATTAAGTGTTGGAACTATTCAATATTAGAATCTTGCTGTATTTATGACAAGTAATAATAATCACTCCCAGAAATATTTCGTGACAGATTCGTTAGCACCTTTTTTTTCTACCCATTAAATAACTTCATCTTACGTCTGAGCGGGTAATTACAATTAGGTTTGGAACGTCTTTACTACAACGTATTTCTATCATTGTCGTCCGTGATGGGAAATATTATGGATTTAACAGTGACTAAATAATTCAGATTTTGTTAAGAATCTCATATTCTGTAATGCCTCTCGTGACCGCCCCTCCCGCTTGCGGACGCGTATCATATTGCGCGGGTACGCACGATGTAAACAGCAGCTGTTCATAACGTACTAGAGTGGTGTAGGGCAAGTCGAGACGAACGATTCGATAGAACACTTCTGGTGCACCGAGCACGTAAATTGCCTCATTACCTGTAAACGTTAGGTATATCAACCTGTTAAATTTGTCAGTATGGCGCCGATATAAACATGGGGCTTCGCTACCGGTGAATTTGTTAACAAAGCCTGTATTTGCCTTTCACATTCGTTGACTTGTACAACTCTCAACGAAATTGTGACCTTCGAACCTAACATTGAGCTCGGGTTCTGCAACGAATCAGTCTGTTACCACACAACCAAAAAAGCGTAGGGGGGGGGGGGGGGGGGGAGAGAGAGAGAGAGAGAGAGAGAGAGAGAGAGAGAGAGAGAGAGAGAGAGAGAGAGAGAGAGAGAGAGAGAGAGAGAGAGAGAAAGGGGGGGGGGGGGGGTGGCGGCAATACCACGCTTTACCTACACGAAACACCAAAGTTACAGGGCCTCCGTGTCATACGAGATCTTCAATATTTTCTAGCTGTATTCGCGCAGACTAAAACAAAATGAATAGAGCATTTTTGTAGCGTATGTAATGGAGTTCAATGTTTTAACGGTATGCATTTGTAATAGTAGTCTGTTCTCGAGTTGTTACAGAAACGCGTACAAAAGTGGTCTCCAACTACACTAACTTCCTCACACTCTATCCTCCCCCACCGCTTTTCCTCCTATCAGAATTCTTAGTATGTTGCTCACGGCGCTCCCTTTTACCACTGCTGGAAAATTTGAGACTAAACGAATTATTTCCATTTTCGACCGGCTCCGTGGACTATTTAATCCTAATTATTAAGTTATGTACTTGATGTAAGCACTTCCATTAAATTTACGAAGGTTTATAGAATTTCTTGGTGGTGTTCTGCAATACAATTGTTCAGCAATAATTAAATATGGCGATTAATAACACAGTGGTTGTGCAAGGAGTGTTAAAATTTGTTACGTAAAGGGTGCTTTACTCTGTCTGGTCGATATTTCTTCGTTCTCTCGGATGTTTTCTTTCTTCTTACGAGACGACTCTTCCTATAGTTCTTCCCCTGATCTTCGTTTGGGGTCTGGTTTGCCTGTCTTCCAGTATTTTGGTTTTTTTAATTATCCTCTATAATTTGGAGTTCTTATGTCTTCCTAAATTTCTGTGACGAATATAATGTTGCTCTTACTATTCCACAGCTTTTCTATTACTCCTGTACTAATTCTTTTCTGTGGTGTTCTCATAAGATGTCCAAAGAACGATACGCTATTCTTCCTGATGGTGTTAGTTATTAGTTCTGTTTTCTTGTGTATTGTTTACTTCAGAGTTACTATCCAATGATTTTATGTATGTCTATGTATATTCTCCGATGCCCATTTACTGAGATATTGTTGGTCTCCTAATTCTTCTTTCTGTCTTTGCTCCATTTCTGCTGTAGTAGTTTTGAAGATTTTTTAGCTGCATATGTTATTTCTGGTCGTGTAACCGTTTCATAGTTTTTTAATTTAGCATCTATAGACACGCTTTTTTGTTGTTTAGTAATGTATTTTTCTTTCTTCAATTTCTGTATTTTGCCATTTTTAGTTCTCATTTAGATTGTTTGTTACGATTTCACCTAAATCTTCAAATTTATTAAGTTTTGGGTAAAAGCTGCGTATTGGACCCCCCCCTCATCCGTTTTTCAATATGGCACACATGTAGATATTAGTCTTCTCTACTAGGTAATTTGTTACCTTGACCATACTTTCTACTGTCACATTAGTTGGCTTTGCCACCTTGTAACATAAACTAGACAAAGGGCTGTTCTACGAATCTTTGTCGTCACGGCCACAAATTCAAGGGGGAGAGGTGGTGTCCAATACGTAACTCAGTTTCAATTCCCTGTTATATTGTAATTTAATTTGCAAGTCGGATAAGACAACATAATCTTGTTTTCCAAATGACATTTTAAGGTCAATTTCCTGTGCTGTTTCTTGCAGCGATTTAACTTGTATTATTTCCTGAGTATTGTTGGCTAGGTGAGCAAGAGCATCAGCAAATCCCAAGAAGTTAAAACTTCATTTGTCGCACACACAATTATTTTCTTTTGATTATCTTCTTACCATTCGCTCAATACATATTCCAGTGCACAGTTGAAGAGTAGTAATGTTAGCCTGTCACTTTGTCTGAAGCCAGTTTTTGTATGGAATGCTTCAGAAGTCGCCCCTGTGAACTACTTTCGATGTGATGTTGGGTAGAGTAAGTACTGTTACCATCATTAAGCTGGTCCCTTTTCCAAACGTCATTCGTTAGTTGAGTGATCAGTTAATATAAACAATACATACAGCAGTGATACACAATACATTCATCTTTACATATTGCAATCGAGGGCCTTCAGCTTGGAATTCATTTAGTGCAAACAGGTATTTACTAGGAAAGCTAACCCCCTGTTTCACAAATTTTTAAAGTATGTGGCAGCTTGTTGAACCATACATACCTATTAAAATATAGACTATTCTTATATTTAATTTTGTCCTCTGCATGATCTTGTTATCCCACTTCTAGTGTCGTAGTTGCGTGTATCACATTTGCTTGCTTTGTTTTTACTGTTCACAAAAACTATAGTAAGTTAATACAAATATAAGGAATATATTGTTAAATACACTCCTGGAAATAGAAATAAGAACACCGTGAATTCATTGTCCCAGGAAGGGGAAACTTTATTGACACATTCCTGGGGTCAGATACATCACATGATCACACTGACAGAATCACAGGCACATAGACACAGGGAACAGAGCATGCACAATGTCGGCACTAGTACAGTGTATATCCACCTTTCGCAGCAATGCAGGCTGCTATTCTCCCATGGAGACGATCGTAGAGATGCTGGATGTAGTCCTGTGGAACGGCTTGCCATGCCATTTCCACCTGGCGCCTCAGTTGGACCAGCGTTCGTGCTGGACGTGCAGACCGCATGAGACGACGCTTCATCCAGTCCCAAACATGCTCAATGGGGGACAGATCCGGAGATCTTGCTGGCCAGGGTAGTTGACTTACACCTTCTAGAGCACGTTAGGTGGCACGGGATACATGCGGACGTGCATTGTCCTGTTGGAACAGCAAGTTCCCTTGCCGGTCTAGGAATGGTAGAACGATGGGTTCGATGACGGTTTGGATGTACCGTGCACTATTCAGTGTCCCCTCGACGATCACCAGTGGTGTACGGCCAGTGTAGGAGATCGCTCCCCACACCATGATGCCGGGTGTTGGCCCTGTGTGCCTCGGTCGTATGCAGTCCTGATTGTGGCGCTCACCTGCACGGCGCCAAACACGCATACGACCATGATTGGCACCAAGGCAGAAGCGACTCTCATCGCTGAAGACGACACGTCTCCATTCGTCCCTCCATTTACGCCTGTCGCGACACCACTGGTGGTGGGCTGCACGATGTTGGGGCGTGAGCGGAAGACGGCCTAACGGTGTGCGGGACCGTAGCCCAGCTTCATGGAGAAGGTTGCGAATGGTCCTCGCCGATACCCCAGGAGTAACAGTGTCCCTAATTTGCTGGGAAGTGGCGGTGCGGTCCCCTACGGCACTGCGTAGGATCCTACGGTCTTGGCGTGCATCCGTGCGTCGCTGCGGTCCGGTCCCAGGTCGACGGGCACGTGCACCTTCCACCGACCACTGGCGACAACATCTATGTACTGTGGAGACCTCACGCCCCACGTGTTGAGCAATTCGGCGGTACGTCCACCCGACCTCCCGCATGCCCACTATACGCCCTCGCTCAAAGTCCGTCAACTGCACATACGGTTCACGTCCACGCTGTCGCGGCATGCTACCAGTGTTAAAGACTGCGATGGAGCTCCGTATGCCACGGCAAACTGGCTGACACTGACGGCGGCGGTGCACAAATGCTGCGCAGCTAGCGCCATTCGACGGCCAACACCGCGGTTTCTGGTGTGTCCGCTGTGCCGTGCGTGTGACCATTGCTTGTACAGCCCTCTCGCAGTGTCCGGAGCAAGTATGGTGGGTCCGACACACTGGTGTCAATGTGTTCTTTTTTCCATTTCCAGAAGTGTATTTGTCAGACGAGGACTCTCCGGACCTTAGTCTGTGCATTAACCTCATTGCCCTTATCTACAATACCAACAGTGTATTCAGGTGTTGTCCTGCCACGCGGCCGCACACTTCAGTATCGTGATTAACAATTTATCCCATGTTTAGGGATTGAGCTGGAACTGTTTTTGCCACTTCGCGTATCAGGTGGAACCTACCGCTTATTTTCTCGCACACAGAATAGATGTGGTTTACGTGACGAAAATTTTTGTGCAGAAGGGCACAAAGAACTTTGTTACCTATTTCTTCCTATTTAATATTACATATATTATTTATCCTCATTAGAGCAAATTGTTTTAATGTTAGTAACAGATTTACTGACTTGAGGATTTAGGCCTCACTGTAGGAAAATACGTGGTTACTTCTGTCACTCCTTCAGTTTCAACTGCCTCTAATCCCTCAGCTTTGCTGGTAAAATAAAAGGGTGGTGGTGTCTTAAGCATAGCTTACCAGATGAAGGTGGAAGAACTGTCGTAGTAGTAGTAGTAGTAGTAGTAGTAGTAGTAGTAGTAGTAGTAGTAGTAGTAGTAGTAATTCGGTGCACTGCTTGCTATAGTAAGTTAACAGTGACTGCATAGACAAGTCTTGAATGTTGTATGCCTTAAATTTCATGAGCGACCCACGGCTGACTATGTCAGAGGCTTTGGAAAGATGTAATATTATATCTCTTCTTTTCATTCCTTCATCCATTCTTTCCTAAAGGCATGCTGCATTTATTTATTTAAAATAACCATTTCAAAAACCATATTAAATCTAGGGGACAATGATACTGAGCTCTAGTTTGAAGCCTTTATTGTAGGTTACTTCGCTTCTTAGCACTGGTTTAACAGTGTTTTTTTTTTTTTTTTTTTAGACTACTAAGATTTTCTCCTTAATACTACAGATTGAGGCAAGTTGTGGTTCCTTCTATGCACTTTCTTCAGGGCTCGACGTCACAGCTGAGTATTTGTTCTTTAATGTTAGGATTACCTTGCTTATTTATTTTCCCATAACCTTCTCAGGTTGAAACTTCACGGTTTTGAGTGGTATGGTTTGGTATCTCATTGTAGATGCCCACAACATTTTCTGCTGGTGATAAGAAATTCTTATCATAAAGAATACATACTGCTTTTGATATTTTTACGATATTAGCGTACTGCACTATGCACTAAGCTTATCCCGTTTATCTGACGCTTCCGCGTGGGATAGTGTATCCAATCCCTCCTAGCTACCTTATTTTTAATGAAATTTGATATTGCTATTATTCAGAGCTCGTTTCTTTTCAACACTTTTTGTTGTTTTGTAAGATCTGTTATTTATTCTGTGTGTTGTGGAAACTAGTTTGAGTAATGGGAAGTCCACGTTACTTATCCAGTGTCACCAGCAATTTTGAGAATTGTTGCGTGATGTATCCAGGTAGATCTAGAAGCTGAGACCCTGGTGTCAAAGGAAAGTATATTTTTACGGTTGTATGATCTTAATATAGCTGAGTTTCATGACAGCTAATTTGCTGAAGCTGACATCAATGTTAGTCTCAAAGTACATTGTCATTGGAACCAGTCTGCTTAATTTCGTCACTGAAACTGTAGAATCTTCACAAGGTCGGTCTTGCCACAGAATCGGTGGTTTCATGCCAAAGGGACAGGTACTAAAAAACAATTCGTAAAACGCTGGTTTCAGGTTGAAACGACTGGTCTTTGTCGCTATGCCAGCCAAAAGCACATTAAAAACCGTTATCTCTCATTTCAAATAAAATTGCACATGACACTGTCAACGTTTTAAAATTAAATGACTCATTTTAGCGAATTCAACTGCACGAGTGTTTCGCCAGAGATATAAAAAGCTTAAACAAAAGAAATAAACCCTTGGCCAAAGGCTCATTACTACGTATACCTGAACTAAGTTAGGCAGAAAATCTAATGATTAAGATGTTTGAGAGATATGCGAAGGTTCTAGACAAAATACTGTCTTGAACTACGGATGGAGGTAAGACTACGTTGTAAAGAAAAAAATTCTCACGTCTGCTAATCATATACTGCATGTGGTAGAAACGTTAATAAAGTTGCGTCTTATTGTTGGACGATCTGTTTGAAGTACGAGCCAACGGATTTTAATGCGTTTTATGGTGGAACAGCGACAAAGACCCTTACAAGGGTTTCAATTAATCACTTGACATACAGAATTGGCATCTGTGAAAGCTGTAACGTCATTTAACGGTGATACCAAATTTAATTCATATTTTTACATTTTATGTGGAGTGTGCTGTCTAGTGATGCGTCTGTAGGTTGTGCCAGTTACCACCGCTGTCCCAAGTGACTTCTTAAATATGTGATTAGACGGAACTTCCCTCACACAAATATGTGGAAGATATGTGATGATAGTTTCTCGCAGTCATGGCGGTTTGTAGAAGGTTTTACGTAGATTTCTGACTCTTATCTGTTCTTGAAGCTGCTGCAACTTTAGTCATGTGACAACCAGGTATCTTGAAAATGAACAATGTGACAAAATTAGCTAATAGCGAAAAATCGTGAAATAAGTGTTCGTTTCAAAATTAAAAATCGTATACGCAGGACAATGACTTCCCTCAAGAAACTTGAACATGTTTGGAAATACTGAGGACAAACATTCAGCAGATTGCCTAAGAATCACGTAAAAAAAATTTTATTGCGCTGTACAGTACGTGGGTAAGTCCATAATTGTTTTGCGTTGGTTTGCGGTTCTGTTATTGATTCTGTAGGAGGAGGGAAATGAAGCTCAGGAGGTAGTTAAAGATGAATTTTTGTTTTCCGCAGGGTATTTCAAAGGCAGCTGCACAGTAAACTGCACTGAAAGCAGGCACGGGATTGGTAGTAAATACGCTCACCCTCATTTTGCTCTCATTATGAGATTGACGAAGAACTAGGTAGTATGAGAATCCGAGCAAGTAGGTACAGACAAAACGAAAATCACAGTAGTATTTGGCCTTATTTCAGTCTCCCGAAAGCCTTTATTCCCAGAAACCTTGCAGTTCTTGGCTCGCTGAGATCCCCGTTCACTTTCAATAGCTGTAGTCCCTAAACCCGTCCCTCGCATATTTTCGCGATATAGGCGCGTTTTTTAGTTTCCCTCGTTGCAGTGGAAAAGCAATTTCCGTTATTGCATCCATCACGCTTGAGATTTGGCACGAGACCTCTGTTTATGGAATCCACAGTCACGCATCCCATTACCCATACAAGAGGACACGTTTTGAACCAGTAAGAAGTTATGGACTGAACACTTAGTCAGGACTGTTTGATACTGTGTTTGGGTTAAAGTACAACGGCTTTCTAAATACCCTAAAACTAATAACTAAAATGCCGAAACTTTTTAGTAGAGCCGGCGGTTAAAAACACGCTCTGCGGCAGGTTGACGTCTAATAGAGCCTAGATTCAGCAAGAAAGACTTACTTGCTTAAGTATTATCCCTGACTATAATTTATGAAACTGGAATGCTCCTACCAGGAAGTGGTGAGGCGTTCGACAGGAGAATAGTTCACTGTTTTAGCTTCTTAAACAAAGCACTGTTAGAAAATGCATCTGTCAGATACTCACACATTGCAACCATAGTCAACGCAAACATATAGTTTGCATCTGCCATTTCCAAAAGAACAGTTCTATGCCGCCGTTTACGTTTATAAAAAGGCTCGCACTATTAGTCGAGCTTGTTATCACGTGCTTTCCATGTAGCGCGTCGAGACGATGAGGGAAAATTCAGCTTCTCTCGAAATCTGCTGTGGCAATGACAAGGGTACCGCCCTGGCTCACCACGATTTCGTTCAGGTACATGATGTATGCAGGACTTGACTAGAAATTAAAGTGACGCAAGTGGGAACTCCAGATCAACAAACGTTCAGAAAAACAGTATTTTTTGTGCTGGTTGGACGATGCGTGTCGTGCAGAACGGTAATCAGAAGGTCGTGGGGTTGAGTTCGTATGTGCAACAATTTTTCCTTCGAACTTTACGTCACTTGCACTGCAAATAAACCGAAGTATAGGTCAATATATTGCATTTGTTAATGTTTTCATAAAAGGCGTGTAAAGGGAAAGCAGAGGACAATGTGGTACTGCGAACAAATTTCCAGGTAAGAATTGTAAGACGTACACAAGAACTTCGTATAAAAAACTGAATACTTCATTACTGCACAGTTAGTAATTTACACTTGCTGTAGTGATACTCATCGTAAAAGGAAGGAGCACTAATTTTCTCAGTATCTTACACACGTTATGAACGCCTCTTTTTTATTGCACAACTTTACTTAAAATTTTCTATAGCGAAGCAAACTTGATTCACATTCGTGATAGGTTCTCTCTACCGCAGAGCTTGTTGCGTAACGCATCGTTTCGCCAAATAGTATAGCTGGTGACGCACAAAGATGGAGTCTTCTCGGAATGTGATTTATTTTTATCATTCTGTGAGGTAAGAGCAGTTTTGTAGCTTTTTGATCAAATTCTTTTTCTTGCAATAAAAATAGACGTCACAGAGTTGCAATAGCAAAGTGCATGTAATATTTTCTCAACGCTTGGCCTTTTTATTTCATGCCAAGACCTACGTACACCATAAATTTAGACGAAATCGGTGATGACGAGTAGGCGCTGTATCTTTGTGGCCAGTCTTCTGCGCTTTGTTGGATATGTAAGAAACCACCATTCTCGATGAGAAAGAGCTGTCAGTAAGATTTAACTATTTGCAGAAATTCTATGTAGTGTAACTGCGTTTTCAGCAATCTGTTATGCATGTGTAGCCGGAATTTCTTTGTATTTTGAGCATAGTTGAAAAAATAATGAATACGTATTACACGACAAAGCAAATACAGAACCAGAACTTCCAAAAATATCAATGGAAAAATTACCAATGTTGGAATTCATAATAAATAATGAGATTTATTTCTTTTCCAGTCAGATTGTTTGCTTAGATGTTCACATCCCTACAGAGCACCGTAGCTGCTTCTTTAATGATCATGCCTATTCTGCAAACAGGGTCTCGAAAGGGATACTGTAGGTTGCAGCACGAATCACATGAAAAATGCTGATTGTTATCGGAACGCAGTACATTTAAATCTACCGTTTTTGTGAAATAAAATATTTTAAGGTAAGGTAGTCCAAGCTTTCACAGTGAAACGGTAGGCAACAATCACTGTGGTGCAATCTTACTGCTCGTCTCACTTTTGTCTCGTTATGGACGGAGTCTAGAAGAAACCGCACCTCGCCGCTCGTCAATCGGAGGAACGTCCCGGCTTCGTGCTCATCCTCAATCCGTAGTTCCCGAACTAGCGTATGGGCTGCGCCCTGTCCTGATCATCCAGTTTCGCTCACAATCTTTCACGTGTACCGTGATGAGAAATATGAATCATCTATGTACACGTTGGTATCATTTCTAACTCTGACTAAAAAATATACGTATACGTATTCAGTAAAATAACACGTCACAAAACCTTTTCCCTCACCCTGGTTCCAAGAACTTCTAAAGATAGATGTTGAATGTGGATATTGTATCACAGACACAGTACTTTGACTGTTCAGAGATGTCACTAAACCCACGCAGAGATGTAAACAACCATTCAGGAGCAGCGCCTATTAAACGAGGGGGTCCGACAGTCGATCAGTTCCAGTCATTCCACCAGGAAGCAGGTACAGGTCTTGTGTTTTCTGTAGTTCAACCATGCCTACACGGTCAATACTGGCGTTCCATCGCGTCTGCATTGTTACTTTACGCTAGGAAGGGCTCTCAACAAGGGAAGTGTCTGGGCGTCTCAGAGTGAACCAAAGCGATGTTCGGACATGGAGATACAGAGACAGGAACTGCCAATGGCACCCCATCGTGCACTTCCCCCCCCCCCCCCCCCCCCAATGGCTATTACTGCAGTGGATGACCGCTACCGACGGATTATGGCTCGAAGGAACACTGACAGCAACGCCACCATGTTGAATAATGCTTTTGTGCAGCCACAAGACGTAGAGCTACAACTCAAACTGTGCCCAATAGGCTGCATGATGCGCAACTTCACTCCCGACTTCCATGGCGAGGTCCATTTTTGCAAACACGACACCATGCAGCGCGGTACAGATGGGCCCAACATGATGCCGAATGTACCGCTCAGGTTTGGCATCACGTTCTCTTCACCGATGGGTGTCGCATATGCCTTAGAGACAATCGTTGGAGACACGCTGTCCAGCAAGTGCAGCAAGGTGGGGGTTCCCTGCTGTTTTGGGGTGGCATTATGTGGGGCCGACGCACACCGCTGGTGGTCATGGAAGGCGCCATAACGGCTATACGATACATGAATGCCATCCTCCGACCGATAGTGCAACCATATCGGCAGCGTATTGGCAAGGCATTTGTCTTCATGGAAGACGATTCGCGCCCCCATCGTGCACATCTTGTCAATGGCTTCCTTCAGGATAACGTCACTGGACTAGTGGCCAGCATGTTCTCCAGACAAGAACCCTATCGAACCTGCCTGGAATAGTTTGGAAAGGGTTATTTAAGGACGACACCCACCAACTACTCTGAGGGATCTGCGCCGAATCTACTATTCACACAGACGTAGACAGCAAACAGTCTGCATCCCTGATTTGAAACGATCATTATAGTTGCAGCAGTTGCAGACGTTGTGTTTCGTGTGCAGAGGAACTGTCACAACATTGTGTTGGTGTCGATGAAAGGCCACTCTTGGATACCTGGAATTAAACAAGTAGACGGCCGTGCAAAGCAAGTATCTCTACAAGCAGCTCATGGAGCTAGTATATATATGATATCCATGCTCACGAAGCAGTTGTCTTTGGACTGGTAAGAGGAATGGTCGCAGACATCTGAAATCTAAGGCGATCACTACACGTTATTTCGTCCGACATTTCCGAGAGTTCCAGAGCATCATACGAAACAAACATCAATGAGCTTCACAAAAATTTCAGTACGGCTGAAATTTCACCATCGGAAGTTCAAAACAAACACTTTCATCGACTCGACATAAGCGTCATCCAACCACATATTTATGCAATGTCTTCGGGGCACGTATCACATCAACGTCCTTAAAAGTAATCTTCGTGCTCTTTGTCGTGTATTCCCAAGCAGCCACCGACGCTTGTTGACACCGAACGCTGTAGCAGCATATAAGCTACCATACGAATTCGACAACAGTGCCAACATCAGGACATAGCTCCCAGTTGCTAATTAATGCTTAATGTACTTACAATGCCAGAGGAAGACCAAAGCTCAATTGACAGTATCTGCCACTCTGCAGAATATGGAATGCTCAGTCTCTAAATTTATGCCGCTGTGTACTGGTGTATCAATGCGTGTGGCTGTAATGCACAACTTTAGTTCTTGTGAACTGTTCTGCTGTTCTGTTCTGTTCTGTGTAGATGGAACTTACAGACCTGTACAAACATTCGATTCTCTCTATCCGAAGCTTTTGAAACAATTCTCAGAGAACATACAAAGAAAATTTTGTTAATTTAGATATATAGTCATCAATGTGGACTGACCTGGGAATATCCCAATTGTGTACCAATGGCGAGTTATCATTTCTTGTTGTGTTACCAGTAGAATTTTTATAGTATACTAGCACTGTGTATCTTGCGTTCCATTTTCGTCCTGTTCACTCGTTTTCGTGAACTCTGATTGTAAATCTTGTTTTATGTCGGATCTGACCTTTGTTAATCCTATGTTACATCATACCAGGACAAGAATTCAAATAATGTCTTGCATGAACTGTCGAAACCAACTGTAATAACATTTCCTGTGTTTGGTTGGCTGTAAGTGCACGTTCCGAAAGCCAAGAAATTAAAAAAAAAAAGTTACGCCTCTTATAATTTCTGCAGTATTCATACACTTGCTGCAGGGACGTGCACGGATCATTCGGCAATGCACTTCCACAAGCCTAACACTTCTTCTGCTCTGCTGGTCATTCCTGAACGAAGTATAGCACCTGCCAAATGCCAAATCCAACGTTTAGGAATTTTATTGGGCCTTTAAGGATTCCATTTGTCAGCTTCGTACAACATGACTTTACGAAAGATCTTCGGCAAATTTATGGTGTAATGGAGGTGCAAGGGTGGCACACAATGCGAGAGTAGCCTGACCACAGTGTGTCTGGAAACCCAAGAGGGACCACCTGAGTCCCACCTATCAATCTCTATCCAGTTATGTCAAACGGACCCACTAACGGCTGATAAACATTCCTTTAAATGAAGACTCTATCTTCCAGGAAACACTGAGGACACATTTTACATTAAATACTGTGGAACACGAATATTGTACTCCAGGAATAGAAAAGCAGTTTCAAATTAAGACACTTGAATATGTCGTAAAAGCAGCTGGTACGAGGATTGGCGATACCAGTCCTAAGACATGACTGTACCAGTTTACAATTGGGTTACTGATCATCCATTGGGGTTTGGCTACAGACGATTCATACAGAAGTTTGACACACTTCTAGTCAACGATAAATTATGCCTCTAGGTACGAAACTCTTGCAACAATTGTGCAAGGGCTCATGCAATTCATTAATATGATTTGAAATACCAATTAAATCTTTATGTAGATGCTTTATTGCGGTTCACAAGTAGAGTGAGCCAACTATAACTTCATAAATGCGATTCGTCTACAAGATTTGTAGGACGTGGAAAGTAATTTACAAAAAGCCCGGGATAAAAGAACAATTGGCAAGCTGGTGTATATGAAGAAGAACACATATGAAGAAAATTCAGGAAAATTCAGAAATCTAAAGAACCTATGCAAAATACATTTATGGCTCACTACTGCAGATAAGTAGCAATTGTAGCAGCGGGACTGTCCTTTCTCAGACTAAAGTCTTTAGGTGTAATACTTTATGTATCTGGACGCAGATGTACCAATCACATTCATGAAATTCGTGGATATCTCTGGTTTGCCCTCATCTACGTTCCTGTACGTAAACAAATCAAGAGGGTCTACAACATGCGCCATTTTTTCTACCTGACACGAAATAATACCTGTGTCAGCGCTCCGATTACCTGGCCAGGCATAGCATAGCGGCGCTGTCTCCGTGTGTTGGGCCACAACAGGTATTCTCCACCGTTGTTGGGTGATAGCGGTAACGCCTTGGAAACTGCCTGCATCATCGCCTTCACACAGAAATGTTGCGAAGCCATACCGTAAAAATGCCACGTGTTACATCCACACTGCTGCACTCTTATAGGGAACACTATTTCGGACACACTGTCGTGAAATATGGGCCATGTAAACGTCCTTTGAATACCAAACGCTGCCCAGGGATTATCCTGATACAACGTATCACGACAGTCACACGTCCGCAACGTCGTGCCCATTCGCTCTACAGAAACCGGCGCAAATGTTCCAAGAAACTGGATGTAAATGGGATTAAACGGCAAGTAAAAATAAACTATAATTGTTATATGCGCACAAGAGTAATACACACATCAAAGAAAGTTTTGCATCACCATAACCTGTACAGAAAATTTGAACAGAGATCAACATGAACATCTTTTCCGCCAGAATGAGATTTTCACTCTGCAGCGGAGTGTGCGCTGATAAGAAACTTCCTGGCAAATTAAAACTTTGTGCCGTACCGAGACTCGAACTGGGGACCTCTGCCTTTCGCGGGCAGGTGCTCTACCGAATGAGCTACCCAAGCACGACTCACGTCCCGTCCTCACAGCTATACTTCTGCCAGTCCCTCGTCTCCTACCTTTTAAACTTCACAGAAGCTCTCCTGCGACGGGGCGTGAGTCGCGCTTGGGTAGCTCAGTTGGTAGATGACCTACCCGCGAAAGGCAAAGGTCCCGAGTTTGAGTCTCGGTCCGGCACACAGTTTTAATCTGCCACGAAGTTTCTTTTCCGCCATTTATATTGCTCATGAATACGACACATTTTAAGTTGTACCACCATACAGCGAGACCTTCAGAGGTAGTGGTCCAGATTGCTGTACACACTGGTACCTCTAATACCTAGTAGCAGTCCTCATATGCCTTGATGCATGCCTGTATTCCTCGTGGCATACTATCCACAAGTTCATCAATTCACTATTGGTCCAGATTGTTCCACTCCTCAACGGCTTATCATATATATACTAGCTCCATGAGCAGCATGTAGAGATACTTGCTTTGCACGGCCGTCTACTTGTTTAATTCCAGGTATCCAAGAGTGGCCTTTCATCGATACCATCACAATGTTGTGACAGTTCCTCTGCACGCGAAACAACGTCTGCAACTGCTGCAACTATAGTGATCGTTTCAAATCAGGGATGCAGACTATGTTTGCTGTCTACGTCTGTGTGAATTGTAGGGCTTCCAAAATAGCGTTCAGCTCGGCTGCCATAATCGTGTAGTGTGGACCCAGCTTGTGTAGGCTGTGTTGTTTGCTTTGGGGTACCCAATAAGCACTTGCAGCGACTTCTTTAGACTTGGACCGCCGGCCGGTGTGACCGAGCAGTTCTAGACGCTTCAGTCTGGAACCGCCCGACCGCTACGGTCGCAGGTTCGAATCCTGCCTCGGGCATGGATGTGTGTGATATCCTTAGGTTAGTCATGTTTAAGTAGTTCTAATTTCTAGGGGACTGATGACCTCAGCTGTTAAGTCCCATAGTGCTCAAAGCCATTTGAACCATTTTTAGACTTGGACCCATTCTGTATACACCACGCACGCGCCGTGGTAGTGAGACAGGAATTCCATTGCCGTTGCATTTGATGGGTCCTGGTTTTGACATGTTCAACTGGACCTGACGTCAATCTGCAAAGTCGACGTTAGTGCGGTAGAAGACAACTTTCCCATGCCTGGTAACTTAAACTGCGTAAATTCAGGCGCGGCCGGTGGAAACTGATATTTATCCAACATCTTACACACACACACGCAAAATATTTTTCGTCAAAGTGCTAATATTCGTCCAAACAGTCGCAGAGAAATATTCGCCGCAACCTTAACGGTGGTTCATTACTTTGAACCAGTAATGCGCTCGTAGGGTTTAACATAAACGCCCCATTAACTGTTCAAAAATGGTTCGAATGGCTCTGAGCACTATGGGACTTAACATCTGAGGTCATCAGTCCGCTAGACTTCGAACTACTTAAACCTAACTAACCTACGGACATCACACACATCCATGCCCGAGGCAGGATTCGAACCTGCGACCGTACCAGCCGCGTGGCTACGGACTGACGCCCCTAGAACCCCTCCTCCACCGCGGCCGGCTCCATTAACTGTACGCGAGGCTTTATACTCCACAGTGTCTAGTGTTTGGAGCGTGCTGTCTGATGCTCATTCATGGCATCAAATCAATGTGTCCTTAGTAGGGACCGGTATAAAGACGTTGCTCTCCACCGATCACAGGCCCACCACAGTCCAGTTGTAGGCGTTTTCACATCTGGTAATTACACGTCAGATACGAAGAGCCCATATAAACTTAACAACAATCATCCCAAGGTATTTAATTGTTTTGGCTGCTGTTGCATCGTTAGGGGAAGTGGAATCCTAAGTCGAGTAAAAATCGAAAGAGACGACTATCGAAAGAGAGGACTTGCTATCATATTCCGAAGGCACTTCCTACAATTCACTCATGCAGACGTACTATCACAGCGTGCATTTTCAGATGTCAGGACTAAAGAGTACTGGCTTCAAAATATATGCATACGTCATCTGCGTACTGTAATATTGTATGTCACTGGCAAAGAGGTCATGAAGGTCTGCTGTATAGAGACTGAATAAAAAGATGAGCCAAGACTCATCCCTGTGGGGAGTCCTCTGCTAGTTTTTTTGGATCCCAGAGTAATTCCGTGTTGCAGAATGATTGGCTTCCTGTTGCACAGGAAGCGTACAACGTTGGGCACGAGTGGTTTTCATATCTGGAGTTTTTTCAGTTTTTTTCCAAAAGATTGACTAGAACACGTTGTTGTATGTTCTAATGAAATCTATGAATGCGCAACTATCATATAATTCGACAGAGAGAAATTTAGCTGTATGTCAATAACCAACAGTGAAAGTGTCAGTTGTGTCTTTTGCTTTTCAAAATCAAAGTATTTTTTTCCGGTAATAGCTTGTTTTTACACCGCCATTCTAAGCGCCGAATTAATCCTTTCCATTACCTTCGCCGAACACAGTAGTGTGCTGAAAAGCCGATATCACTCACGTTTATCAGATCTTTTTCCCGACTTGTGGATGGCGACGACACGACGTGTTTTCAGCGAGTCGATTTTGATCTTTTGTGTCCATAAAGAATTACAAAATCTGAGTAGCAGCAGCTTCCCCTTGTGTGGGATGTGCCGTAACCTGGGTAGTCGGTATAATCCGGATCCGTATCAGGGGCAGTAACCTTCCCTTGCGAGAGCGCAGTCTGGAGTTCCTCCAGCGAAAAGGGTTGTGTAATGCCACTTCTCCTCTCTTCTTTACACCTCGCCCCTTGTCTGTTACGCCAGGTGGAGCTATCATACACAAGAACGATCCTAAAAGTCGGATGTCTCTTGTCTGATAGGTTTTATTGTTCTGTATTACATTCCAGATCCAGGTTAATAAAGTTTCTTCGCCGACTGGAGTGCAGAAATTGTCACGATTTTTAGTTTTTCCTACGTGAATATTTTCTTGGCTACAGCTTATGCTTTCTCAATGGCAAGAAAGCTTGTGTCATTAGAGATACTTCTGTATTTTCTTAATGTCTCCTTGCGTTCCTAGAGGACTGCGTCACATTCTGAACCCCACAATCAGGGTGATTGGCGAGTAGTTGTCCGCATATGTCGCTTTTCAGGTGTTGAGACTACCGCTGCTTCATCGATAAGCGACACCAACACGTCATAGACTCTTTCATGATTCTCAGTATAGGCTATAGATTAGTTTTTCTTCCAGTAGTATTTCGGATAGGTTCCAGTTCGCTTTGTTTGTGTTAAATTTCCGTCTGATTGCGCGGTTGACAGTCTCCATAAATTGTACGTTTTTCATAATTTGAGTTGGCAATGGATCCGCACCGAAAGTATCCGCTATTACTTTCCATGTTGTTCTGGTACAGAGTGCAGTTGATGCTATGCTAAAACCCACTGCCGTCAGAGCTTCATTTGGTCGGACTACTCGTGTGGATGAGCCGCCATTCAGTACTGTAAGGTTTTCCCAATCTAGTACATCCACTAGCATTTTTCCCCCATTGTGTTGGCATTTCTGCAGCCCCCACAGTGCATGGTGCTCGTTAGTCTCCTAGGAGCAGAAGGCGTTTTTCGAGCGAGGCAGTGATTGTTGTTAACTGCTGTCTGGAAAGGCTTTCATTAGGTGCTTTGTGTACTGAGATCAAATTCAGAGGGAGGTCGTTGATCCGCAGACGGATACCCATCCTTTGCAATGGGTCATGCTGAGTGCCCATACTGACAGCGGAAAGGTGGCTGCCTTGTTTTACCAGCAACGCTGCATTGTCGTAGCCATTGTCTCTATCCTCTCTAATGACAGAGTAACCCTGGCGTGCGAACGATTCGTTCTGTTTTAACCGTGTTTCGGTGATGGTACAAATGTCTACTACAGTGTCGAATAGAAAATGTCGAAGGCCATGTTTGTTTGCCTTGAGCGGTCTTGCGAGGCGAAATTTACATCAACGTCTCTTGTACATTTTGAAGTACACAACTAAGCCAGTGCATGATAACCATCCTGTCAGTCAAGATAAAAAAAACATCGAAATTGGAAATTCTTCGTGTAGCCGCAAATCTTTGTTCAGTGGTAGCACGTTGTAAAAGATTACGCAGGCCAACGAAAAAATTTTTAAAAAGTTTCTTTCTTTGAGAGCTCATCTTTACACGAGATTTTTATGAGCTGAATTCAAATCTAGCCTTAGTTTTTTGTGTCAGCCATAGTTTTCGAGCAGTATGCTTTTTACTATGTAGTATAAAAATCGTATTCTATACGGTGACGGGGAAATTAATGAAACGCTTTGCTACAGCATAAGCATGGTTTATATTTACAGTAAGCTACTTAAAACATTGATACGTGTTAATAGAAGTTTCACTTGTCAGCTGGAATTGGTTTGTATTTTCTTTCTCTTTTTTCTTTGAAGCTTCTTGTGTAGCATTTTCTGCGATGAGTCGCTTGCTGAACTTCTCGGTGAAGTGACACAGTAGTCCCCCATAATGTTGGCCTTGGTAGCGTTCTCCCATCACTTTAATGTCCTGGTGAAAACGCTATCGTTGCTCCTAACTAACATCTCCAATATTGTCCGGGAAGTATTCAAGGTGACTGTTCAAAAAGTGAATTTTCAGGCTCATTAAACATCCTAAAGTTTTAGACCTCTCTAACATTGTAGCTATAATAGAAACATATTCTGGAACTTTTCATGTCCTAAGAACTTTGTAACGACTTGCTTGAATGATACCCATGCTTCTTTCTCATTTAAGGTCATTGTGGATTCAAAGTTAACATCAGACATCAATTTTCTAATGTCAGGTCCGACAAAGACTTCTTCTTTCAGTTTAGCTTCTGAAAAGTGTGGAAACTTTTGGCAGTGATACTTAAAACATGGTCCATCTTTAGGCAAAGCCTTTACAAACTGTTTCATTAGGCCCAACTTTATATGTAAAGGTGGAAGGAGAACTATGGATCTAAAAGATTTTTGCGTAGAATGTCCTCGCCAGGTTTTACAGACTCCCTCACAGGCCAGTTCTTTCGGCACCAGTGTTGATCCCTAACCCTACTATCTCATTCACACAAGAAACATGTAAATTTGGTAAAGCCACCTTGCTGACTAAGGGGCATGCATGTTACTTCGCCACATATCATCCAACCACGAGCAGAATAGCCTATTTTATTTAGCACTATTTCTAGGTTTTCGTAGCTTTCTTTCATATGCACAAAATGTCAAACAGGTATACATGTTACCATTGTGTAATAAAACAGCCTCCAGTCTTCCTTTTTGTATTCAATACCAAACTCATTCATTAGACTGGGAATGTCTGAGCAGTACACTAAATCACGTTCTTGTTAAAAAAAAATAAAAATAAAAAAAAACAACTTGGGAAATTGCTGCTCTTTCTTTCTATAAATGTATATGCTAGTTCCATCTGCCAATAAGTTCTTTTATTTAATCTAGAGCCCAACAATTCAGCTTTTTCTTTCGTTAAGCCCAGATCCCTAACCAAATCGTTAATCTCTAGACTTTGTGTATTACAGTGGAATTAATCATCATCTGGTTCATGTAAATCAGATTGTACATCAGAAAATACTTATGTTGGAATAGAATTTAAATCTGGTGGTTCAGGAACCGGCAAATCGACAAAATGCCCTACTGGTCGGATGGCGGACGGAAGGTTAGGGTAGCTTATAACCTTGTTTTTCGAATTATGACCAGTAATATCGACACTGCAAAAGTAGCAGTTATCGGAATGATTTCTTGGCTCCCTCGATATCATAGAAAGAATAAATCTAAAGGCTTTTCTCTCCTTTTTGGACCATTTTCTCAGATCTTCAAAACCGCACGCAAGCACGCCCCCCCAAGATTTGTTTTGATCACAAAGTTTAGATCCAGAGTATAATAGATAAACATTTTCACAGAGTCTGTAACGTGTCTTTTGTGTTTTTAAATCACAAATTCGACACGAATATAACAAACTGTCGACAGAGTTTTTACAACCACGATTAGACATTGTACTGAGCACATGTACAGGAAACGGGAAAGTAAAGTTCGGCTGACAGTTAACAAAACATCATCTGTTAACATAAAAACAGAATCGAGGGTTTTTTGTCAGCAAATGTTTTTCACCAGTGTTACCAACGTCATATACATTCATTATACCTCATTTTAAAATTATTTTAACTATATAATAGCTGTTAAATTCTTTAAAAATCGCTTAAAATAATAAATTTAACAGAAAAATGATTATTCCTTGGGATTCACAAAAGAACAATGGCCATCACCTTACCAACTGACCAAATGGTCTTTGACTTCTGTGGTGCACTTTCAGCAGCCTTTTTCCATTGTTTTGACTGCTGTTTCGACTCTGGAGTATAATGGTCTGATGGTTTCAGGTTTGATCAATAGTCACAAGTCGGCGTAAAAAGTCTAGCGGATTCTGATCAAACATCGCCAGACATTATGTTGAAATGCTGTGCCGGATGTGCTTTTGGTCAACAGTGAGCAATCGAGACGCCCATCTCGTACAGTTTCTTCGTAGTAAACTCTCAGTGTAGAATACAATGCACTCGCTCAGTTCAGACGTCTACAGTCTCAGCAATCTCAGGAATTTTAATTCGACTGTCTTGCATTACCGTATCGTGGATTTGTCAGCGGTTTACTCTGTGGTGACCTCAAATTGCTGATAGAGCGCACTTCGTCTTCGGTACTCGTACGACCGCGTTTAAATTAATTAATCCAAAATAAATCGTTTTATATGATAGTGGATGCATTCTTGAAATTCTTCGTACGGTTCTTGTAATAATAAAGCGTACCGACAGTGAAGGCGTAACAAAAGTTTTCACTTCTTTACGCTGTTTGCTAAATCTCAATTTTTGTTGTTTATTTGTTCGAAGGATTTATAATTTTTCAGATGACGCAATCTGACGGTAATAAAATCTTATCAGGGGACCGCCCCTACTCATCACAGATTCCGTCCAAATATTTATGGTGTATATACAGTGCTTAACAATGAAAGAAGGAAAGAGGAACTCCCTGTGGACAAGCGTTTAGAAAAAAATTGCATTTTTAGCGCAGGTCGGGGGATACATGGGCCGTCTGCAACGATTGGCATAGCGGAAGGGATACACAACGGTGATCAGAGGGTCGCAGGGTCGAGTCTCTGTGTGAAAACTGTCTTCCTTTCCAGTGTTTGTTTACGCAAGTGGCACTGCAAAGCAACCGAAATAATGCACAATGTATAACGTTTATTAATATTCTCATGGAAGGCAGGAAAAGGAAAGACAAAGGAAAATTTGATACTGCAAATAAGTTTCCGAGAAAGGACTGTAATTGAAATGTACAGGACTTGGTATTCCATTAGTTTCATTCTGGCGTTTAATAGCGCTCAGCAGCTGAACGCAAACACTATGGTCCCAGTGAACTAAAATCGACCAATCCAGAGTGAAAAAGAAATCATAGACCGAGAAGACATCACAGTACATTTTTTTTCAACAACACCGGCGCTTATGACCTCAGTTGCTTCTGTGCACTCTAACAAATCCAAAAACAAAATTCCACATCACCAACTATCCTCATCAAAATTGGGCGAAATAATGGGTAGCACTTTGTTTGCAAACTGTGCGATGAATGTAAACAAAGTTCGTTTCTCTGTAGAAACTTCAAGGCAACCATGTCGCCCAAGTCGAAAGAATGTGGCGTGTACGACACGTGCAAGATGCAGAGACAATTACTGCGTCCCTCTTTTCACTTCGAATATTACCACAGCACGTGTAAATGAACTATAAAATAAGTATCCAATTGCATATACCTCCCCGGAAATTTATTTCCTATTGCTAATTTTCCTTTGCGCTGCCTTTTCATACCGTTACCAAAATATTAATACTCGTAAATATGATCTATTGCGAATTATTTCAGCCTATCTGCAAAATATAAAAAAATTGCTGCGAAGGGATCAGATAACCTTCGAACCACCGCTCTGTACTAGATCTGCTGCCTCGTAACTGAGCTAACGTAAATAGTTAATGACTCGTCCGACCAGCGCCAAAATACTTACTTTTTTCCAAGCGCAAGGCCATATTTATTCTTAAGCACTGAATGTTTAGAGAGTTGTGATAAAGTATCTTCTTCTTTCGAAGAACTAGACCTCTTTATGAAGTTTGATAAAAAAATAACGAATTTTCTGATTTCGCCGGCTTTATGGATTCGGTTTTCAAACTCTTTCATCTTGTTGTTACACATGCTTCTTATGTATGTCCGTATATTCAGCTGTTCTGAATGTTTTGTTTGATGGCAATCGAAAAGGTTAAAAGTGTTGTAGAATGCTGGGGAATTTTTACTTTTCAAGATGATGTATCAAAGAATTTGAATTAAATTTTGCTTGAAAAGAGGAATAACGTGCAGCACCGCAATCGAAACGTTGACTGCGGATCTTCTATAAGTAAGGCAAGTGTGTACGGTGGTATAAGCGTTCCAAAGGGCTTGGGGGAGACACTGAAGACGAATACCGTTCTGCACTACCTAGCACATATATTGGACATGTGGAAGAAGCAAAGAAAACGGCTCTGGAAAACCGCCGAATTACCAACAGAGAGGTTTCTGACGACGTCGGCATATCGTTCGGCTCATGCCAAGTATTATTGTTTCCGGATATTTTGGGCTTGAAACGTCTAGCAGGAAAGTTTTTCTAAAATTATTGAACTTCCGCCAAAAGCAACGTCACTTAGACGTCGCTCAGAAATTGGTGAATGAAGTCAGCGATACATAACTTCTAAATAAAGATTAACAGGTAACAAATAATGGGTATAGGAGCTAAACTGTCCTGTTTTTTGCCAAAAACATCACGTATTCCTTACTGACCGTACGACTCACGATGCACTATCCCATTGTAATCGAAGAAATCAGTAGAAACTGCCTGAAGAACAAACACCGAAAAAATTCGACAATCGCGATCAGATGTGAGGTTTCTTCTCACTGAGTTCTTCGATTACAATGAGATAGCGCATCAAGAGTCGTACGGTCAGTAAGAAATACGTGATGTTTTTGGCAAAAAAATAGATCATTTATGTGGCCCCAGCCAACGTTTTCGCCGGGCATGCCCCCCCCCCTGCCCCCCGAGACTTCAACGACGTTTTGCCACCACTGATGAGGTAGAAACAAAATCGTTGTCGGAGTTGAACGGCATAACGGAAAGCGGGTTGTAGAAGTGCTTCCAAGATCGGTAAAAGGGCTGGCGCATGAAGGGGAGTAATCTGAAGGGCACAAGGTTGTGTTGATTAACAACAGTTTTTTCAAGCGAACCAAAAATTACCGTTACTTTTTGACCACACGTCGTACAAGCGAATGGTACGGTGTTCCGCACCTGCGATATGCTTAGTTCTGGTTAGGTCGATCTTCCCTTGTTCACGATTCGTTGGAAATTCAGTAAATTATAGAAGAGACCTACAATCATTCACTTTCGAATTATAACGTACAATGAGTTTATTAGCGCCTTGGTAGTTTTTTAAGAGAATCTTGCCAATGCGAGACTTTTTTACTCCAGATAGATGGAGCGAATTACGGAAAAATTTCGAAGTTATCACTGGTTCAACATTATCGTAAGCAAACATTCGGTCACTTAAAACAACGAGAAATTCTATGCTGAACCTGGAGCTCCTTCAGCGATGCGCGCACTGCCGGTAGTCGTGTGGTCGTCTGACCACCTTGACCTCAGCACCCGCGAGTGCCCGAGTAGTGGGCAGCAGCAGCGGGCGCCCACACAGCCCTCGCTCCTGTCTTCTGCGGCAGATCAGTGCGACCAGCATTTTGAGACACTGCGGCGGCGGGAGGCAGTCTGCTTCCCTATCACAACGTGGTAGGCTGCGAGCGCAGTCAAGATTCCCCGTGCGCGATGCTGACCTGCGCACGGTGAATCTTGTCAGCATCGCCTCTTGGTGTTGGCCAGCCTTCGTGATCGCACGTGTTGCGAATGTTCTCCCTGTAAATTTGACAAGATTCAACATGAGCGAGTGTTTGCGCCGGATAATTATGCCTACCATTTGTAAACTGACCGGCTGACTGCTTGTAATGCCATTTGGTTGAGACAACATAGCTATGTTTGTTGTGTGCATCTAGATGGTGAGAAACTGGTGGAAGACACATGTGCTGGTTCTCTAGTCACAAGTGTTAAAACCTTAGTTGACTTCGTAAAGTTCAAAGATGATCTGGAATCTGTTAAATCACTGACATAGGTATTCGTTAAAAAATAAGAGTGGAACTACCAGTTTACTCTAGTTTAGAGTTTACATGTAAAGATCTTCGCAGATGAGGTAAGTTTCTAGTTACTCAGTGGTTTGCAGCGCGTCCCACATAACTACCTTTGTTATGTTACGGTTTCTACAAATATAATTTCCACTCTCTATCTTCGGTATTACACTGTGCAAGCGATCTGTAGCAAAGTGCTATGTGGTCGGTATCGAGAACAGTCGCATAAATGGTATACTCTTGCAAACTTCGTGAAAATACATGACATTCCGGAAATTTATCGTATGCTTCTCGATGGTTTCAGCACAAAAGTGTCACAAGTACGTAGTTTTTTCTTTTTTGTGTAAAATCGTATGTTGCAGCTGATACCGGTTTCGAGATGGGTGAATTAATTCGGGATTGACGAAGCATTTCTCATCGACAGTGTTCAGAAATTAAATGTTCTTGTAATCCGAGAGTTCGGAGATGATCGCACGCAACTCGTTCAGAAACCACAGCAGCAAGCCGGCCAGATCTGAAACAGTACCGTCAGCGGACGTCTTTGTGCCAGGGAAACCAGCCCTGCCTGTGTACACGATGTACACCTGTTCAGAGAGCGACCGCTGTCCGTGGAAGATGCTGGCATCAGGCCAGTGTGTGTGCGTGCGGAAGGGGGGCGGGCGGTTGACTCGTGTTCATTGGCCGGCCGCTCCGCTGTGGACGACCGACCGACCTCGTGCTGAAACTACTAAATACGGTGCCTGTGGTTTTCTTCCGATCTGTCTTCGCGGTACGTGTGTGTCTGGTGGTAGGTAGTTCTGTGCAGGATGCTCAAATGATGGTGTCTGGCGCAGGACACGATTTAATACAACGGTATGGTGTGGTGGTACAGTCGCTTGTGGTGATATAGCCTGGTTGCATCTACATCTACATCCATGCTCCGCAAGCCACCTGACAGCGTCTGGCGGTGAGTACCCTGAGTACCTCTATCGGTTGTCCCTTCTATTCCAGTCTCGTATTGTTCGTGGAAAGAAAGATTGTCGGTATGCCTCTGTGTGGGCTCTAATCTCTCTTATTTTATCCTCGTGGTCTCTTCGCGAGATATACGTAGGATGGAGCAATATACTGCTTGACTCCTCGGTGAAGGTATGTTCTCGAAACTACAACAAAACCCGTCTTCCACTGCAGTTTATCTATCATCTCTGTAACGCTTTCGCGATTACTAAATGATCCTGTAACGAAGCGCGTTGCTCTCCGTTGAATCTTCTCTTCCTCTTCCTCTTCCTCTTCTTCCTCTTTCTCTTTCTTTTCCTCCTTCTTTTCCTCCTTCTTTTCCTCCTCCTTCTTCTTTTCTTCTTCTTCTTTTCTTCTTCTTCTTTTCTTCTTCTTCTTTTCTTCTTCTTCTTTTCTTCTTCTTCTTTTCTTCTTCTTTTCTTCTTCTTTTCTTCTTCTTCTTTTCTTCTTCTTCTTTTCTTCTTCTTCTTTTCTTCTTCTTCTTTTCTTCTTCTTCTTTTCTTCTTCTTCTTTTCTCTCTCCTGTCAACCCTGTCTTGAACGGAGCCCACACTGGTGAGCAATATTCGAGCAGTGGGCGAACAAGTGTACTGTAACCTACTTCCTTCGTTTACAGATTGCATTTCCTTAGGATTCTTCCAATGAATCTGTCTGGCATCTGCTTTACGACGATTAATGTTATATGGTCATTCCATTTTAAATCACTCCTAATGCCTACTCCCAGATGCGATTGGATGCAAACGACTCCAGTAATATACTACGCCACCCGATCAGAAAAAAACAGTGCATTTGCGCTAGGTGTTGACAGATGTTTCACATTTACGAGCAATTTTAGAAGTGATGTCATGATCGCATGGGTAGAATTGACATAAAATCGATAGAATTACGAAAATGACGGAAAATACATATAAATTGAGGAAAAATACACTGAAATGTGGGGAAATTGACGAAGTACTTCCGTGTCTTTTGGCTGGTGCAGAACAGTTCTTGTATGTAGGAACGAGTATGTGACAGCAAGAGGAATCGGAGATACGTTGACATGGAAGCACCAGGAACTAGGGAACAGTCACTTCTTTTTCTGTGGAGGCATCTTTCTAATGTATGTATACTGAAGTAACAGTGATACACCCGAGCTGACCACTGTATTTGACGCTTTCCAAGAAAACACCATCTGCCTCTAAACTTACATGCATCTGCTTTAAGGGATAACAAAGTGGATGGGTGATTAATTGAGATGGAGCTGTAACGAGGTATGATTCAATGGCTGACTGATGATGCATTCTAGAGGGGGGGGGGGGGTAGAGATGCTGCTGCAGGTCGATTGATCATTTTTTTCCGTTGTTCTGTTAGGATGCATCAGTTGTGTGACGTAGAGCACTGCCTACTTGCGATCGTTAACAGCAAACCTGTCTGTCACCAGAGGACTTCCATCTCATCTATGATGAAACGTGACCACTCTGTTTCGACACTTCCCTATACACATACGAAGATTTACATGACACTCCATTCCCTTGTCGCATCTTGAGTGAAAAATCGAGACTTCAATTTCGTGACAAAAATGATTACAAGTTAGCAACAAGTGTTCGTAAGGCACTGCAATCCTTTAACCATCTGCTTCACGAATGTCCTGTTTACAGAGCTAGTGGCGGCATGACGTGTAATTTCATATGTCAGACACCGTTGCTATGCGTTTATCTGTTTCCTTGTAAGAGGTATTCTCCATTATTAATGATCATTCTACACAGGACTGATGCGAGCATAGTATAATTTCGGAACCATGATCGGATGTGAACACAGGACGCTAAACGACTCTGGAAAGCTAGACTGTGCGTATATCACACAGAGCAGATGTTTTAAGAAAGTAGTGTTTCCATTTTACAGTTTGTTACCATAGTTAATTGTAGAGAAACCTGCAGGTGTGCCATGTGCAGGAAATATATTTCTTACATTAGAATATTAACAGTGCTTCATTCCACACAACTGATAGGTCGGAAACTCTAGAGACCTAACATTATAACCTACTTAAAGTGCAGAACCGTGTAGCCATAGGAGTGCATGTGTTCGTTCTCTCAAACGATTAACCTCCTGGTACTGACCACAGACACTAGGACAATACTTCAGAATTGATAGCGAAGTTGATTTACGTAAAATGCTTCAAACTCCATCTGTCTGCAGCTTGACCATGCATAATAACGGCCCGGTTCTTGTTCTTCGTAACCGTCTATTACATCACAACACTTTCAAATCTACTACTATATATCTATAAGGGGTGCTAACCACCTCGACATAGGGGGAATCTAGAGAAATCTTAACACTTGGATGGGTGCGGACTTTGCAAGCTCCATTGATCCACAAGATGCGGGATGTACTGTTCTACCCCTGGTTATTTGCAGGTTTAATCAGTAACGGTGCTGCAGGATGGGTTAGTCGAAGATAGTGCGAGGGATCTTTCAAACTTTATTCTAAGATTGCGAGAATGCCCTGTGACACCCATCCGCATAGAGACAGATCGTAAATTAGAAACTATGCTCAAAGTGCTAGAAAATATGTAGATCGCTGTCTGGTATACATAGATGATGTATATGTTCGAGAATTAACAAAGGAATGAGGTACTGCAGTCATCTATCTACATTCGCAATGGTACCTGGAAAGTACAGAAGGGGCGGTTTAGCAGTGATACTGAAACTGCGAAGCATACTGTCCCAAAATTGGTAGGTGTCTAGATGACTGTAAAATTGTTCACACTATCTGTGATGCCTATTATTCCAGTGCATCGACGGTGTCTTTTCCATCCCACCCGTCCACCGGTAAACTGTTGATTGCCATATATTGATTGACTGATGTCCCTTGTTTGAGATGGAGCAAGAGTCTTGGTGGAGGGGCGGCAGCTAGCACCGAAACAGTGATCACATACATAACTGCAACATGAGGAATCAATCGAAACGGAACACAGTATCACCAGCTATCCCATCACTGTGACAGATGAATTTAAATGTAGAGGTTGTCAGTCACCTTGGGACAGCAGTTTGGAAAGGCTCCACAACACTGTGAAACTCTACCAGTTTTCTTACTTTGTGACTGTCTTCAGTAGTAACAACATGACTTACACCAAGCGATGTCTAGTTTTCTGTGAGAGACAACGAATCAGAACATGTTAACGTCAGTTTAGAAACTGACACTGACCTCGAACTTGTGGCAGTAAAAACAGAATGTATGGCAGTGTACAAAGCCGGTTACAGTGGAAAAAGAACGTTTCAAACGACGACACAAGAAGCCTCTCTTGCGACTGACGGTATAGTCTGTGGGATATGGTTATCCTCCTATAGTACGGGCGTTGACACTTCACACTGGTCTGTGGATCAATACCTGTGTTTTTTATAGGATCACCACGTGCACTCGATGGCATCACGCAGATGGTATTTGTTTCCGATATATGGGAAGAGAGATGTGGTAAAACTCTTATCGAGTTCTTAATCGGATGACGTTAGCAGAGGTTTTACAGTTCCTAATTTTTCTCTGTTGGGTGGTACAGAACAACGATGATAAAATGCTGGGGTGATAGGCGTGAAAGGACCCTGAGGTACACGGATTTGCTTCAGAGTGCAGCACCTGTATGTAGTTTGGAGACGCACCACACTACAGTAGCAAAATCCTCGTCCTTCTCCCAGTTCCCATTCTATCTTTTATACAACATATTCCCATCCCCATCAAAAGGTCAAAACACAATGCTGTTGCACTAACTCAGCTTAGCCTGTTTGTACATGGGCAGCAGAATGTTGTAGATATAGCTCTCTCCAACTTCTGCTCAGTTCTGACTTAAATTGGAACGATCACATGCACAAAGCTGCAGGGTGGCAGTGCAGAGTCTGATGGGACAGTTGCAGGATGCATAGGGACAATCTAAAATTTTACTGGAGCAGGTTCGAAAAGGTGACTCGTTTCGAGATATGAAAGTGCCAGAAATATGATTAAAAGACTCGTCCATAGGATGCAACGTAGGAATGTGATTGAATCGAATGACTTGACTCCAATTCATAGACAGCATTTCTACCGGAAAACGTAGCACTAGCGATCTGAAAAGCTAGTGTACACAATCAGCACACCATCTACTGTTTGTGATCCTTCGCAGTCAACCAACGCTATAACCCAGTGGATATATCGCAGAAACCCTGACGTGGCAATGAGACAGAATGCGTTACAAATACTGGCTGCATGGGCGATCAGCAAATATCGGGTTCATACGTCGTTCCTTAGCTGAATCGCTTTCAAAAATCGGCGTTTTTATTAAGAGCTTAAACCAATCGGCGACGTGTAACCACACTGTTGGTCTGATAATATACACTCTGGCAATCACCGTCTATATTCAGTGTTGCGGTGTTTGTCTGGAAAAACCACATTATTCGGAGGTAATGCCATACCTCGATTTATAAGGCTTGTATAGTTTTTAACACAGATATCATTACCGATGCTTGTGCGCACCTGTAGAACCCCTTGTGACAGTAACATAGTCGCTGCGAAAGTGTTATTAACATCTGGCGGCTTACATCTCTCCTTTCAGTCCGGAACCGCGCGACTGCTACGGTCGCAGGTTCGAATCCTGCCTCGGGCATGGATGTGTGTGATGTCCTTAGGTTAGTTAGGTTTAAGTAGTTCTAAGTTCTAGGGGACTGATGACCACAGATGTTAAGTCCCATAGTGCTCAGAGCCATTTGAAGCATTTGAAAATCTCTCCTTCTAAGACACAATGGTACCACTCACAAGAAAAACTTATGATACATGTCCACTCATCGCTGATTTTCGGTCAGCATTATTTTGTGTCGGAAGCAATCAGTTAAATGACAGAGTATTGTACAGGGTATTTATCAATGAATATTGGGGTTTTAACGCTTTATAATAGTTATTATATTAAACTTAGTTATAAATGATATGCCAAATGAAAGAGCAACTCAGTTATACCAAGAACTTGTCATGCAGCACACATCCAGCGCTCGTCTAGCGGATTGCAGGGGAAGCATTGCGCGCTGCGCATGCACACTGGTGCCAAACACAACTGTTTGAGTTGCTCTTTCATTTGACATATCATTTATAACCGTAAGTTAAATATAGTAAATATTTTAAAGCGTTAAAACCCCAATATTTACTTATAAACGCCCTGTACGTAGTAGCAGGGAATGCATGATAGGTGAACTTTGAGCATCAGGCTTATAAAGAGAGTGCGCGCGTGCCCGCGCGCAAAGAAAATGAATATGACCTGTCGTAAGGGAAGGAATGGATTTGTAAGCCACAAAGGGAATGGAAGATTTTATTTATTTTTTACTTGGAGAAGTACGTAAAGTCATCAGTGGTACAGATATTTCTATTTCCATAGCCACAGCCGTCAGAAGGGGTATTTCTGATACTTCGCTCATTGTCGAATGTTGTCGTATTGAGACCATAATCGTAATATTTAATTCTAAATATATTGATGAGATACGTACGAGTGTGTGGTCGGCTCCTGGGATGATTCTGTGCTGGGGTGCGTGGCCTGTGGCGGGAATTACTCACATGTCCAGCAGACAGCAGGAGCCGTCCAAAGTGAGAGACCGGTTGGGGTACAGGAATGTAGTTGACCTGTCCGTATCGCCCTCTAGACGGCTAAATAGCGAACTAATACCCTGTACATGTTGGGCAGCCTTCGTGATCACATGTTTCTTCGTGGAAATTGGATTATTTTATATGGACGTGTATTTGCGCCGGACCATTATTCACTCCCATGTAATTGTCCGGTAACTGCTTCTGCATATTACCTATATTTATTTTGTTGAGAAAACATCGATTGTGTTGTGTGCATCTAGCAGGTGAAAGACGGGTGGAAGACCCGTTTGCTGCTTCTTTAGATGTGAGGAACATCTTAGTTGACTTTGTAAATTATAAGGATGATTTGGAATCTGTTAGCTCAGCAACATCGGTATTCGGGAGTGGAAACATCAGTTTCCTCTATTTTTTTGAGTTCTCATGTAACGGTATTTGCAGACGGGATATGTTTAAAGTTACTCAGTTGCTTACAGTATGCTCCACCTTGCTAAAGTTTCAGGTTTCTAGAGAGAAAATTTCCAGTCCATATCTTCGGAATTGTTGCGTGCAAGCGATCGGTAGAATACTGCTGTGCTTGATGTGGAGAATTATCGTGAAAATGGTATGATATTCTGGAAAACTATGGTCCTGTAATCCCAGAGTCTGGAGATGGGTATAGCAGGCAAGCAGGTAGGGGCCAGAAACAGTAACGCCTTTGTGCTGAGGGGAACCGACCCAGCCTTTGTACACCAGTTCAGAGTCCGAGAAAGCTTCCGGATTACGACGATCGACGATTTGGCTTGCGGCTCCACCTGGTTGGGTGAATAGTGGACTAAAACCCAGTTTGCGTTGAGTCGCCTTCAGGAGTGTGTGTGTGTGTGTGTGTGTGTCGCATGTACACTCTGCAGGAATTTGAAAAGATTCAACATAACGAGTGTTTGTGCTGGGGATGTTGATAGCATTCGGACTGCTACCACTGCGGTCCTCGTCCACGGCCGGCTGGCCTCTCTCTGGCTGACTAGCCCTTCCGCGGCTGCAGTCATGGGCCGCGTTTACAGCGGCAGCTTCCTCCGCTGGTACTGCACTGTGGCGCAGTGAGTATGTGGGATGTATTTGACGATCTGTAGACCACTTTTGCGTGGTTGAACGGTCAGTGCAACATGGCGATCTGTACAAAATAGTTTTGCCGCTGAAAGTCTCATCTGCAGTGGTAGTTTCTTGGCGGAACGGATCACCCCCCTGTTTGTAGGGGTTCTTTGTACGTTTGGAACTAGACTACAGGTGTTTCGTTCATGAATCTCCATGTCCGTCTCTCTTACACTGTCTCAGTACTATCCACCACCGTGGCACACGCTTCGCCAGTGGCACTTTTTCCACTAGCCAGACTGAGATGGTTTGCCGAAGCAACTGAACTACCTGTGTCATACCGCCGTGACTTTCTCCCCGGAAAATACGCCTGCCGTTTGTCTGCCATGGCGTGGCCATCCATCCTATGCCACCTTCTTCGGTGACTCCTTTGGTCGCCAGTAAGGGACACATCTCTCTTCTGTTGGCTCCTTGAGTCTGTTTTGGCTATTGCTCCGTCAACATAACTACATGCCACTTGCTACTTTCCCAGTGGGTGTTAAGTATTCATCGCCTTGGCTTTGTGCAGTTGCCCGTGTTCAACTCGTAGTTCATTCTCTTCCAAAGGACACTACTCCAGACTCCCTCTACTCTCAAAATTAGGACACTACTCCAGACCCTCTATATTCTCAAAAGTTTCTCGTCACAGAACTTCGCCTTGGTACCTTTAAGTATACTGATGGTTCTCAGACTGACCTTTGTGTCTAGTGTGCCATCGTCACTGGCGCTGACGTTTTTCAGTATCGGCTTCTGGAACACTGCGCAGTATTTACAATAGAGCTCTTCAGCCAGTATCAGTACATGCAGCGATGTAGGCTTTTGAATAACGTCATGTGCTCATATCCTCTGTGCCCTACAGAGCCTCTATGTGCTGTACACCATCCACCCCTTAGTGCAATGAGTCCAGGAATGGTTTCACTTGATGGAGCCACTATGATGTTTATGTGGGTCCCTGGGTACATCGGTCTGATGGGAAACGAGGTGCCGACGCTGTTGTGCCACAGCTTCAGTCCTCATTCCTTGGCCTGCTAGTTCTTCCAGTTCCTCATATGATCTTTTATCTATATCATACTCCATAAGCCATGTAATGGTGTGCGGTGGAGGGTACTTTCTGTACCACTATCTGATCCATACAGCCCTGTTCCACTCGCGAATAGTGTATGGTTGTAATTTCTCGAATTTTCTCCTCATAATCCATACGAGACATGGATGTGGGGGCAGTGAAATGTTGTCTGACTTGTCCTGAAAAGTGCTGTCCCGAAATTTAAATAGTAACTCTATCCGTGATTCACAACGCCTCTCTTCTAACATCTGCCGGTGGAGTTTGTTTAGCATCTCTGCAACGCACCCTCGCTATTTAAACGATCAGGTGACGAAACGTGCCGCTCTTCGTTGGATCTTCGCTATCTCCTCTATCATTCCTACCTGATAGGGATCCCAGATAGATGAACAATACTCAGGAATCGGGAGAAGAAGCGGCTTATAAGTCACCTCTTTCGGGGATCCGTTATATTTCATTAAGATTCTTCGGGTGAAACGGAGTCTGGTGTCTGCTTTTTTTCCCCATGTCTTTTTTTATATGGTCATTCCACTTAACGTCCCTCTGGATAGTTACGACTAGTTATTTTACGGCAGATGCTGTCTCGTGCTGTTTGTCATCAATAGTGTAGTTGTACAGCAGTGGATTTTTCTCCTATGTATGCGCAACATGTTACATTCATTTATGTTCAACTGCCAGAGCCTGCACCAATCATCAGTTCTTTGCAGGTCGTTGTGCAAATTCTTACCGTCCTCTGGCGTTGCTGTCTGTCTGCAGTTGGTGTCACTTTAGCATCTCCACTGGTCATGGGGAATTAAACATGCCCCAGCAGCTTGGACTTCCTCTCGGCTTTCTCGCCAGAAAGAGATCATCTTCTGTAAGTTGCGTATTGGGCACTATATTTTTAGCCATCGCAAATTAAGTGGGGATCCCACTACTGTGCTGATTGCCCTAAACCTTTGACGGTTCAACATTTCCTGATAGAATGCCCTTTTTTTTTAAAAACTGCCAGCATTCTCATTTATATTTGCCGTCTGAGCTATCGGCCGTTTTAGCGAACGACTTACGGGTTGGCAACCGCGTTTTGTTTTTCTGTCGTAGATATATGGAGAAGAAAATTTAATCTTCAGTTCAGAAATTTAGTTCAGGACCTCCTTTGTCTCTAGGGCGTATTTTGTGGACCTTTCTCGAAGTCCATGTTTTTAGCTGTCTTTCCTTCCGTTGATTGGGCTTAACGTTTAGTCGTTTTTAACTCCTTTTTCGTCTTCGTGTTTTACAGTTCTGACATGGGCGCATATAATCCTAGGTGTTTTTCTTCCCTAAAACAAAACAAACGGAAACTGTGCCCACAAACACCACTACCGCCAGGTCCATCATCATCGTGGTACTAACTGGTGATACCAACTCGTTCGACAATGCAGCTGTACCCTGGACTGTCGCATTCCCTATCATTGACCTACACTGCATTGGACCTGGCTTCGACATTATTCTGTATGTAGCAACAGTTATACCCCTGCCCACCCTGTAACAATTACCAAATACGCCCTGCAACTGTATTTAAATATTATGGTTGCTATCACTTCTGGGACAGAATTTCACAAAGGTTCATTGATAACTCGAATGTGGACTGCTAATACCCTGCAACTTCCCACAATGCTTGTGAAGCCATTGTGGAAAGGATGCTCTCTTAAATGGTAACTACATGTAGTATACTTCCATGAAGTGTAACACAGTTCTGAACTCTGCTCGAGCACCCTACAGAGGACAGTAGTGATGCTGAAGAGAAGACCATCAACCAAATTTGGGTGAGAAATGGCTGCCAAATAGCAGGCGAGTTTGGAAGTGTATCAAGAGTCATACTCAATCACTGTTTTCAGCGTTCAGGAAGGGGGGTTAGGTAATGCATTCAGCCATGTACAACTCCGTACATGCTTATATATCTCTGATCTACTTCATGGAGGTGAGGTCCAGTTTCATCCTCCTTCTGAAAGATATTGCCAGTAAAAGAAAACGGACACATTAATGCCCAGACTCAAGATGAGAGGGATGAATATTACTTTCCAAGGTCACTTTTGGCTGGCAATAGAAATTACCCAACAAATGCGGTCCTTTGTAATAATTAAAATATGTCTAATGGCCATGGCTATTATAATTTCTAAGCCATTTCGTTCTTAATAAAACTCCAGGACATTTCAAATGCACACTGGACTCGAATTTACGACGACGATGCCGGGATGGTTCCTCTGAAAGGTCATGGCCGATTACCTTCCCTACTCCGATGAAACCGATGACCTCGCTGTCTAGTCTCCTCCCCCAAACAAACCAACCCCAACACTTCAAAATTCGTGACACTTAACATTCGGTTTATATTTACGGACTTGGAGTTAATAGAAAGCCAGAAGATGACCATGAACACACATTGCAAAAAAAGGTAGTAAAGCATAAAGTAGTTGGACCACTCTACTTTTCAAAATTTGCTCCCTTGGCGCCCCAAACATGTAGATTTCTTGCAACTATGAAATATTGGGAAGCAACACTGCTTGTGAATCAAAAGAATGTCGCTCCTGATTTATCAAAACATTTTGGTACAAGACATTTGTCACAGATGCGTCAAATCTTTCACAAAGAGATATTACCTAGGAGGACACCTCATAGTTTGCTCGAGCCAGGAACAGCCTTGTGTGGAATTGCCTGCTGTCCTTAAAGGTCAAGAACATCCACTACCAGATCCAATGTTCCTTCATTGCGTATACAGACTTAGTGCCTCCTAGCTCCTGTGACACGTTTGTGATTATGACCCCACTGCCACCCATACAGTCGTCACAGAACATTTACCATTTACATTTTTGGCTTAGCTCGAGAACCTGGTATGGAAGTTGATGGGATTTATCGCAACAACATTTTCGTGACTGACTCGTAGAACAATGATGCCCTGTATGTGCAGGCAGCCGATCGTCGTGTTGGTGGGCTGCCATTGCATAGAGAAGACGAAAGTCCTTGTAGAGACCATAGTGATATATGGGGGAGGTTCCACAGTGCATCTCACAACTAATGCAACTTAGAGCCAACTATCAAGCTCGTCTCACCCCCTGCGGGTCCGGGGTAAGAATAGGCCCGAGGTATTCCTGGCTGTCGTAAGAGGCGACTAAAAGGAGTTTCAACCGTTTCAGCCTTCCATGTGATGGTCCCCCTTGGGGTTTGACCTCCATTTTTCAAAATTCTACATAAGTACGAGCCTTTTGGGGAAGGACACCTTACGTGGTGTACCACTGGTCCTAAGTGCACTCAGCATTGCACCGGCGTTGTAACCATACCCACTATTCCTCAGATTGGGCCTAAACGCCTGATAGGCTGTACAAGTTACGCCCATAGTGCATCTCCATCTGCCCCAGCGATCATGATGGACTTTCCATGGCACCAGAAATCCAGCACGGTAGCCAGCCTGTTGTGGTGGGGTCGTCATGTACCCTCTAGGTTGTAGCCCCCTGACAACACAGGGATCGTACTGCCGATACCTGAGCTGCACCCTCCCCACGTCGGCCAAGGGGTAGATGCCCGTCTCCTTGGGGCATCAGGACTCCCGGCAACGGTCATCCTGCCAGGTGGCCCTTGCTGAGGCTGGGTGGCGCTCGTGGGGAGAGCCCCTGGTCAGAGTGGGTGGTATCGGGGCGGACGTTTCGCAGATGAAACGTCAACACGTATCAGGTCGCTCTGCGGCCGAGTCTTTCAAAAGAAGAGGTACCGTTTCTAGTTCTGGTTCTCCTGCCCTTTCCCCCTTGGCCACTCCCTGGGAGGAGGGACAGGCCCGCCGGCTTGGGGCGAAGTACTTCCCCCGCTATTTGGTCTGTTCTCGAACCGATGGAGGGACGTTCGCCACCTCCAAGCCCATGTTCTTTGTTCAGCACATTGAGAACATCTTCGGGGAAATTGAGGCTCTCAGCAAGATGCGTTCGGGGTCCGTTCTTATCAAGACCACCTCCGCCACACAGTCGGCAGCGCTCCAGGCGTGTGACCGTGTCCATTGTCCTGCATCTGGCACTAAATCGGACGCAGGGGGTTATTTTCATCGTGACCTCCTGCTACAATCTGATGAGGAGCTCAGGGCCAACCTGGAGCGCCGAGGCGTGCATTTCGTCCAGCAAGTCCAACGCGGCCCCAAAGACCATCGCATCGACACTGGGGCTTTTATCCTCGCCTTCGAGGTGGACGTTCTCCCAGAGAAGGTAAAGGTGATGTGCTACTGGTGCGACGTGCGACCTTACGCCGCCTCCTATGCGCTGTTTTCGGTGTTTGCGCTTTGGGCACATGTCGTCACGGTGTGAGGCTGAGCCCCTTTGTGGCGGTTGCGGACGTCCTCTTCGTGAGGAACATACATGCACCCCACCACCTCGGTGCATTAATTGCCCTGGCCTCCACTCGCCTAGATCCTCAGACTGCCCCGCATATCAGAAGGAGAAGAAGATACAGGAACTCAAAACTTTGGATCGGCTCTCTTATTCTGAGGCCAGGAAGAAGTATGACCGCCTCCATCCCGTGCTGTTGACCACTTCGTTTGCCTCAGTTGTGTCCACTCCTTCCGCGGTATCCTCACCCCTATCCAGTCCCCCCTCCGCCTCCTGTGCCCACCAGGGGGCTCTGCCTCCGCATCCCAAATCCCTCCCTTCCAAATCCTCCTCCCCCGTGGCCCCCGCCCCCTCTGCCCCAGGGGCCACCCTTCTTCCTCCTCTCCCCCCGCCACCTGAGAAGCGATCCTCTTCTCAGGCATCCATCGGGGAAACGTTCCGGACCCCAGCTTCCGAGGTCCGGCGTTCCAAAACGAACCCCGCAAGTGAGGACTTTCTTAGAGTCCAGCCCACCACCCCTGTGCCTCCTTGGCCTTCCAAGAAGGCCTCAATGAAGAAGTCTCTATCCCCCTCTCCACCCCGGCGCGTTTCGTCTGACGCTCCATCCGTGAGTCGCTGCTCCCGGCCGTCCTCAGTTTCGCCGGGACGCTCTGCTGCCAGGCACTCAGCTGGCCTCTCGTCGGCAAATGATGCTGCCCCTCCCACACACCCAGGGACAGCGGACGCAGCTGGCGACGAGTCGATGGAACCGGATCCGCCTCATGTCGGTTGTAGCATTGTTCCCTCGCAACCTCCCCCTCCGCGGCCGTCGAGGTGACCAGCTCTTCCCTCGTCTCGTTCCCCCAACCTTTTGACTAGCGATGGTGTTGTTTCATTGGAACATAAGAGGTATTTGGTCTAATCGGGAGGAATTACAACTACTCCTCCGCCTGCACTGTCCGCTCATCCTTGGTCTCCAGGAAACCAAGTTGCGCCCGACTGACCGTATTGCCTTTACCCACTATACCTCGGAGCGGTATGACCTCACCCCTGTGGACGGTATCCCAGCTCATGGTGGGGTCATGTTGCTCGATCGGGACGATGTCTATTAGCATCCCATCCCATTGACCACCCCACTCCAAGCAATAGCTGTCCGCATTACTCTTTCTGCTTTTACTTTTTCAGTTTGTACCATCTACACTCCACCGTCGTCTGTTAGTTGGGCTGACATGATGCACCTGATCGTTCAGCCTCCCCTGCCGTTTTTATTGTTTGGCGACTTCAATGCCCATCATCCCCTTTGGGGCTCTCCTGCATCCTGTCAGAGAGGCTCCCTCTTGGCGGGTGTCTTCGACCATCTCAATCTCGTCTGCTTCAATACTGGCGCCCCGCCTTTCCTCTCAGACTCTACTCATACCTACTCCCACTTGGACCTCTCGATCTGTTCTACCACTCTTGCCCATCGGTTCGAGTGGTATGTCCTTTCTGACACCTATTCGAGCGACCACTTCCCCTGTGTCGTTCGTCTCCTGCACCACACCCCATCCCCACGTCCTTCGAGCTGGAACATACCGAAAGCTGACTGGGGACTTTACTCCTCCCTGGCGACCTTTCCGGACCACAATTTTCCCAGTTGTGACAGTCAGGTCGAATTCCTCACGGCTGTTACCATCAATGCTGCCGAACGTTCCATTCCTCGTACTACCTCTTCTTCACGTCGTGTTTCCGTCCCCTGGTGGAACGAGGCTTGTAGGGACGCTATCCGTGCTCGACGACGTGCTTTACGCACTTTTCGCCGCCGTCCTATGTTGGCGAATTGTATCGAATACAAACGACTCCGAGCGCAATGCCATAGAGTCATCAGAGAAAGCAAAAAAGCTTGTTGGGCCTCTTTCACCAGCTCCTTTAACAATTTTACTCCCTCTTCTGTCGTTTGGGGTGGCCTGCGCCGGCTGTGGGGCATTAAGGCCCACTCTTCGGTACCTGGCCTGACCTCAGGTAATGAGGTCCTTGTTGGTCCTGTGGCTGTCTCCAACGCCTTTGGCCGGTTTTTCGCGGAGGTTTCAGGCTCCGCCCATTACCACCCTGCCTTCCTTCCCAGGAAAGAGGCAGAAGAGGCTCGGCGACCTTCCTTCCACTCGCTGAACCTGGAAACTTATAATGCCCCCTTTACTATGCGGGAACTCGAACGTGCGCTTGCACTGTCCCGGTCCTCTGCTCCGGGTCCAGATGCCATTCACGTTCAGATGCTGGCACACCTTTCTCCGGCAGGCAAAAGCTTCCTTCTTTGTACCTACAATCGCATCTGGACCGAAGGTCAGGTCCCCATGTGTTGGCGTGATGCCGTCGTTGTTCCTATACCCAAACCCGGGAAGGATAGACACCTTCCTTCTAGTTACCGCCCCATTTCTCTTACAAGCTGTGTCTGTAAGGTGATGGAGCGCATGGATAATGCTCGGTTAGTCTGGATTCTTGAATCTCAATGGCTACTTAATAACGTCCAATGCGGCTTTCGTCGCCGCCGCTCCGCTGTTGACCACCTTGTGACCTTGTCGACATTCATCATGAACAACTTTTTGCGAAGGCGCCAAACGGTAGCCGTGTTCTTCGACTTGGAGAAGGCTTATGATACCTGTTGGAGAGGAGGTAACCTCCGCACTATCCACAGGTGGGGCCTACGCGGTCGCCTTCCCCTTTTTATTGATTCCTTTTTAACGGATCGAAAGTTTAGGGTACGTGTGGGTTCCGTATTGTCCGACGTCTTCCTCCAGGAGAACGGAGTGCCTCAGGGCTCCGTCTTGAGCGTAGCCCTTTTTGCCATAGCGATCAATCCAATTATGGATTGCATTCCACCTAATGTCTCCGGCTCTCTCTTTGTCGATGACTTTGCGATCTACTGCAGTGCCCAGAGAACATGTCTCCTGGAGCGCTGCCTTCAGCGTTGTCTAGACAGCCTCTACTCATGGAGCGTGGCAAATGGCTTCCAGTTCTCTGAAGAGAAGACGGTTTGTATCAACTTTTGGCGATATAAAGCGTTCCTTCCGCCATCCTTACATCTCGGTCCCATTGTTCTCCCATTCGTGGAAACAACTAAGTTTCTAGGGCTCACGTTGGACAGGAAACTGTGTTGGTCTCCACATGTCTCTTATTTGGCGGCCCGTTGTACACATTCCCTTAATGTCCTCAGAGTGCTTAGCGGTTCATCTTGGGGAGCGGATCACACTGTCCTGCTTCACTTGTATCGGTCCATAGTCCGATCAAAGCTGGATTATGGGAGCTTCGTCTACTCGTCCGCTCGGCCATCCCTCTTATGCCGGCTCAACTCCATCCACCATCGGGGGATACATCTTGCGACTGGAGCCTTCTACACTAGTCCTGTCGAGAGTCTTTATGCTGAAGCTGCCGAGTTACCATTGACCTTCCGGCGCGACGTACTGCTGTGTCGGTATGCCTGCCGGCTGTTGTCTATGCCCGACCACCCCGCTTACCAGTCCTTCTTCGCTGATTCTCTCGACTGTCAGTACGGGTTGTATGTCTCTGCCCTGCTGCCCCCCGGAGTCCGCTTCCGTCGCCTGCTTCGACAATTGGATTTTGCCCTCCCTACCACCTTCAGAGAGGGTGAGAGCCCGACACCACCTTGGCTCCAGGCTCTGGTTCATATTTCTCTCGACCTCAGCTCACTCCCGAAGGAGGGTACTCCAGCTGCAGTGTATTGCTCATGGTTTGTCGAACTTCGTGCTCGACTTGCCGGTCACACCTTTATTTACACCGATGGCTCCAAAACTGACGATGGTGTTGGCTGTGCCTTTGTCGTCGGGGCCGCCACCTTTAAATACCGGCTCCTCGACCAATGTGCCAGCTTTACGGCCGAGCTTTTTGCTCTCGATCAGGCCGTTCAGTATGCCCGCCGCCACCGCCATTCATCGTACATACTCTGCTCTGACTCACTCAGTGCTCTTCAGAGCCTTGGAGCTCCCTATCCGGTCCATCCCTTGATTCAACGGATACAGCAGTCCCTCCATTCTTTCGCTGCTAATGGTTCTCCTGTCAGCTTTCTGTGGGTTCCCGGACATGTAGGAGTGCCTGGGAATGAGGCTGCGGATGCTGCAGCCAAGGCTGCAGTCCTCCTGCCTCGGCCAGCCTCCCATTGTGTCCCATCGTCTGATGTTCGTGGGGATGTATGTAAGAGGCTTGTGTCGTTGTGGTGGGATGCTTGGTCATCCCTCCAAGAAAACAAGCTCCGGGCAGTCAAACCACTCCCAACTGCTTGGACAACCTCCTCCCAACCATCTCGGCGAGAGGAAGTCCTTCTGACCAGGTTGCGGATTGGGCATTGCCGGTTTAGCCACCGCTACCTGCTCTCCGGTGACCGAGCCCCGCAGTGCCCTTGTGGTCAGGCATTAACAGTGTGCCATGTTTTATTGTCATGTCCCTGTTTTATTCAATTTCGTGTTGTCCTGTCCCTGCCATCTACTTTACCAGATGTTTTAGCTGATTACGCTCGAGCAGCTGCTCGTGTACTGCGTCTTATAACTTTAACTGGCTTGTCCAAAGACATTTAACCTTTTTACTTATTTTATCTGCATCCTTGTCAGGTCCTTCTGGTGTCCCCCCCTTCCCCTTGAGTTTTACTAGATTCCATGTGCTCTAACAACAGTGACTGGGCGCTAATGACCTCAGCAGTTGAGCGCCCTTAAACCACACAAAAAAAAAAGCTCGTCTCCATCCTCTTTCACAATTTGAGTAGGCGTGATGCCCACTTACTCGTTCAACACTTGGTTGATTCTGGGTTGAAAGGTGATAGGGTTACTCATTCCTGCTACCAATGGAAAGAATATTTCATCTTCCAAGAGAACCACATCAAATATATTGCTTTAATTCGTGGAACCACTTTGCCTCGTGAACGTCTCTCTTCAGAGTCTTCGCCTCAGGAAGTCATGCATATCACCAGACTACATATTGCAATGATGCAAGGTTTCAGTTTGTGATAAAGAAGGTCCTGGATTTGTTGGAGACACTCTATGAAACGGCATTGCCTGACATAACCACACTGTCCGATATGCTAATGGGCACTGCAGTAATGGAAGTGGAGGATGAGCAAGATGGGAATCTTCGTCTGGAGTTTAGCGTCCATTGTTTAGGAGAATATGCTAGATTATAGACTAATAGCATTGTACGCTTCCTCACGTACATTTTAGAGTAGTTCTGCTTTCTGTTTCTTCATGCCAGGTCTTTCGTGGGATTCAGTACACGCAATATGTCAGCATTGAACGGAATATGTCAGCATTGAACAGTTGACTGGTGTTGACATCTTGCTCTTCTATGAACGCAGAATTCATGGGAAACTTTCCTAGTGACTGCACAGTACGCAAAGATGAGTAACTCATGGATGAGTGACGAGTAGTACAGGCGATATAATGATTTATCTAAAATCATTTACCTAGATGTAAACCACCTCTGTTGGTTCGCCGCACAGCAGAGCCAGCCATTTCCAGGGTCCCGATGAATGTGTGAAGGAGAAACTGCCAGACTAAAGGATAAGATCCGTGAACCAGGTGGGGATGCTGGTGAAAGAAAGATCTTGGCCTTAGAACTGGCGTATCTCGCCCATTTGCATGATGAAGTCAGGTGCCAATATATTAACTTTGGGATGGAGCCCTTTTGTGGGAGTGGGCTCTCTGGACACGGCTGGGGAACAAAGAGCATTATACGAGGTGCATTCAAGTTCTAAGACCTCCGATTTTTTTTCCGATGAAACTGGCGTTACTTCTCGACGTAATCGCCCTGCAGACGTACACATTTTTCACAATGCTGACGCCATGATTCCATGGCATCGGCGAAGGCTTCTTTAGGAGTCTGTTTTGACCACTGGAAAATCGCTGAGGCAATAGCAACACAACTGGTGAATGTGCGGCCATGGAGAGTGTCTTTCATTGTTGGAAAAAGCCAAAAGTCACTAGGAGCCAGGTCAGGTGAGTAGGGAGCATGAGGAATCACTTCAAAGTTGTTATCACGAAGAAACTGTTGCGTAACGTTAGCTCGATGTGCGGGTGCGTTGTATTGGTGAAACAGCACACGTGCAGCCCTTCCCGGACGTGTTTGTTGCAGTGCATGAAGGAATTTCTTCTTCAAAACATTTTCGTAGGATGCACCTGTTACCGTAGTGCCCTTTGGAACGCAATGGGTAAGGATTACGCCCTCGCTGTCCCAGAACATGGACACCATCATTTTTTCAGCACTGGCGGTTACCCGAAATTTTTTTGGTGGCAGTGAATCTGTGTGCTTCCATTGAGCTGACTGGCGCTTTGTTTCTGGATTGAAAAATGCCATCCACGTCTCATCCATTGTCACAACCGACGAAAAGAAAGTCCCATTCATGCTGTCGTTGCGCGTCAACATTGCTTGGCAACATGCCACATGGGCAGCCATGTGGTCATACATCAGCATTCGTGGCACCCACCTGGATGACACTTTTCGCATTTTCAGGTCATTATGCAGGATTGTGTGCACAGAACCCACAGAAATGCCAACTCTGGAGGTGATCTGTTCAACAGTCATTCGGCGATCCCCCAAAACAATTCTCTCCACTTTCTTGATCATGTCGTCAGACCGGCTTGTGGGAGCCCGAGGTTGTTTCGATTTGTTGTCACATGATGTTCTGCCTTCATTAAACTGTCGCACCCATGAACGCACTTTCGACACGTCCATAACTCCATCACCACATGTCTCCTTCAACTGTCGATGAATTTCAGTTCGTTTCACACCACCAAATTCTGAAAACGAATGATTGCACGCTGTTAAAGTAAGGAAAAGTCACTATTTTAAGTATTTAAAACAGTTATCATTCTCGCCGCTGGGGATAAAATTGTATCTGCCGTACGGTGCTGCCATCTCTGGGACGTATTGACAATGAACGCTGCCTCATTTTAAAACAATGCACATGTTTCTATCTCTTTCCAGTCCGGAGAAAAAAAAATCGGAGGCCTTAGAACTTGAATGCACCTCGTATTCTCCCCTGTAGAAACATTAAGTAATGCCACAGATTTGGTATGGAATGTTTGAATCACGCGCAAAAACTACTCCGAGCAATGTTGTCATGGATTTCCATGTTAATGAAAGACTGTAGAGATGTCCTAGATTCCAATGCAGTCCATGAAGGCTGTCTAGATTGGTATGTGCGTTGTGGACCTCTCCAAACTCCACATGTACCGCTTTCAGTATGAGTTTGCGAAGCCAAACTTCGTCAATCCCAAGTTACATTGTATGGATGTAGTCAGTTTAATCTACTGGGTTAAAGACAGGGATCCATGTGAAACAATTAGATACTCCTGAAGAACTGAGAACTTCTGGACACACAGCTAATAATCCTTTTGAAATAATACCAGAAAACAAGTAGGTTATTGGCGTAATCAATGATGAAGTGAATGGATCACAGAATGTGGAGTTTGTTGGCACTCATATCAAACATATGCGAGTACTGTGTAGATGCAGATGCCGCCCAGTGGCGGGCTAATGGTGTGCATAGTGTGGTCTCAAATGTTATCTCGATAGAGAATTAGTGTGCCTGCTTTATGGCATTGGTGCGGCTCCATAAAGGGTCAGTATATAGAGATTTCATGAGGGCTGCTGCATCATAACATACGGTTCATCTGTGCAGATTAACAAATGACACTATGTGATCAAAAGTATCCAGACATCTGGCTGAAAGTCACGTGAAAGTTCTTGGCGCCCTCGATTGGCAATGCTGGAATTTAATATGGTGTTGGCCCACCCTTAGCCTTGATGAGAGCTTCTCCATTCAGGCGCTGGAAGGTTTCTTGGGAAATGGGAGCCCGTTATTCATGGAGTGCTGCACTGAGGAGAGGCATCGATGTCGATCGGTGAGGCCTGGCACGAAGTCGGCGTTCCAAAATATCCCAAAGGTTTCTATAGGATTCAGGTCAGGACTCTGTGCAGAACAGTCCATTACAGGGACGTTGTTGTCGTGTAACCACTGTGCCACGGCCGTGGCTTAGGAACAAGTGCTAGATCAAGTTGAAATACGCACTCACCATCCCCAAACTGCTCTTCAACAGTGGGAAGCAACAAGGTGCTTGAAACATCAATGTAGGCCTGTCCAGTGATAGTGGTACGCGAAACAAGGCGTGCACGCTCTCTCCATGAAATACACGACCACACCATAACAACACAGCCTCCGAATTTTACAGTTGGCATTAAACACGCTGGAAGATGACGTTCACTGGGCATTCGCCATACCCGCACCCTGCCATCGGATCGCCACATTGTGTACCGTGACTCATCACTCATCACATCGTTTTCCCACTGTTCAATCGTCCAATTTTTACTCCCTTTAAACCAAGTGAGGTGTCGTTTGGCATTTACCAGCGTGATGTGTGGCTTATGAGCAGCTGCTCAACCATGAAATCCAAGTTTTCTCAACTCCTGTCTAACTGTCATAGTACTTGCATTGGATCCTGATGCATTTTGGAATTCTGGTGTGATGGTCTGGATAGATGTCTGCCTGTTACACATTACGACCCACTTCAATTGTTGGTGGTGTCTGTCAGTCAGGCGAGGTCGGCCTGTGCGCTTTTGTGCTGTACGTGTCCCTTCCCATTTCTACTATACTGTTACATCGTAAACAGTGGACCTAGGGATGTTTATGAGTCTGGAAATCTCGTGTACACACGTGGCACCCAATCGCCTGACCATGTTCGAAGTCCGTGAGTTCCGTGGAGCGCCCCATTCTGCTCTCTCACTATGTCTAATGGCTACTGAGATAGGTGATATGGCGTACCTGGCAGTAGGTTGCAGCACAACGCACCTAATATGAAAAATACGTTTCTGGGGTTGGCCGGATGCTTTTGATCACATAGTGTAGTAAATAGACGCATTGTGTGTACATCAAATACATACCATTGTAAATAAAAATGAAAAATATTAATAAGCAAAAGACAGTAAAAATGTATTACAAAAACAAAATTGTTTATAATCTGTTGGTTAGTTTGTTGTAGGGACTATAATAGTTACATTCAAACCCTGCCGCTAGATAATTATTAGTTGCAGCAAACATGAGTTTCTTCCCAGTAATGCTCAGACTTCGAATGGAAAAGCCTACACAGTCGACTTAGTTATTAAGGGTTATAATGAGGGGGAGGGTGGGGGGGACGAAGGTGAGCTCGGATCATATTGGTCCACCTTGGTTTCCTACTATTTTATTGTGCTCCAATTGGCTGAGAGACGTGGAGTGGTTACATGCGAGTTTTAAGAATATATCAAATAACCTTCATCGAGTTACGTCATGATCTTGAATATAACTCGTACAATTGCCTAAGGAGTGCGGTTAGTTCCCGTGGATGACCTTGATAAAATCCCAGTGGTTTCCTGTTAGAAGGGGAGTTATCTTGAATATAAATTGGCGAAGTGGGTAATCTGACGCTGGATGTTCAATAAGTGGTAAGATTATCTTCCCTGAAACATGCATTGCTATACTGTTGCCCTTTAAATCGCGTCCCCTTAGATCCTGTTCTCTGTAGATGCCTGTCCCTTTAAATTTGGAACATACGCTGCTATCCTGTCCCCAGACAAAGCTTATTTCACTCACATGTGACACTTTTTGGGGATAGAATTTTCAGTATCATAAGTGCATAACATTTTTGTATTTAAATGATGACTCAAGGAACCAGATTCCTGTGTACTGTAGCATAATTTTTACATGTCAGTAAATAGTTCATTAATTGTAACAAAAGTTCCACCTCATTTTGCCACTGAAGTTATATTTTATGGTGGTTTTCGTTTTGAAATGAGTTTTCCTCCGGTATTAAGATCAGCAATAAAAGGAAATGCATATTAACATTTTGAGGACTGAGCAGCTAGGGCTTAGTTCAAGCGACGGATCCTGTGATATTTCAGTTTCTTGACTTTGTAAGAGGGCGCTCTGCCTGTGAAATCCTGCAAAGAAACAGACTTAGAATTAGAATTTGTTATATATGCCTTAATATGAAAAAATTTCAGACATTTTAGAAACGAAATCCTGTTTTATTAGCACCAGGGATATTCTTAGTGTTGTGGTTAATTATGTTTGTGACATTACTAGTAAATTACATTATTACGTTGTACAATGTGTGCTCATTCATTTCTTACAGTTCCATACACATAAAAGGTCGAGAAGACAAACGATGTTGCCCTTGGCGTTAGCAGAGGAGGTAAGTGTTTTTGTAGATTATTCAGTCACTTTCGGGGGGGGGGGGGATATTTAACAACTAAAATATGCAGCATTGATGTTGCTCAATGAAACTAACTGAAAATGTAATTTTACATTGAAGATTGGTTACATTTACCTCATTGTGTAGAATTTCCGAAGATTTTGGAAAATGAATCTGTATATCACAATCTTCAAAATAGTGCATGGCATCTTCTCTCGCATTTGTGGAACATCATTACTTTGTATTTAAGTTTTTAGTGAGTGTATTTCTTTTACATGGTTAATTTCTTGGAAAATGTACTTTTGTATTGTCTTCATAACTGCTAGGAAATCGTATCATATTGCTCAAAAGTGTAAGTTGTCTCACATTTTTTCACTTGACCTTCTTTGTCAATGAGTTACGTTGAAAAATGAAAAACATAGTGGTAGGACACACAGATGTTAAAGGTATTTTCGGTGTCTTTTATGTATGGTCTGTTATCTACAATACTTATAAAAGCAAAAATACTTGACAGTATTTATAGGTTGCTAATATTTTATCTTATTGTCGATGTACACACATAAAAAAGTTCTGCATCACCGCAGTTCCCAGAACTCCTGGAATTAGACGTTGACTGTGGATGTTGTATTACAGACAGTCTGACTGTTCAGGGATATCACTAAACCCACCCAAAGATGTAAAGAACCATGCATGAGCAACACCTGTTACACAGAGGGGGCCCGACAACCGATCAATTCTAGTCATTCCACCAGGAAGGAGGTACATGTGTGTAGGTTAGCCATGTCCAGACAGTCAACACTGCGCTTTGCTCGCTTCCACATTGTTACTTTGTGCCAGGAAGGGCTCTCAACAAGGGAAGTGTCCAGGCGTCTCAGAATGAACCAAAGCAATGTTGTTTGGGCATGGACGAGATGGAGAGAGAGAGAAAGACAAGAACTGTCGATGACATGCCTCGATCAGGCCGCCCAAGGGCAGAGGATGACCGCTACCTACGGATTATGGCTCGGAGGAACCCTGAGAGCAACGCCATGTTCAGTAATGCTTTTTGTGCAGCCACAGGACATCGTGTTAAGACTCAAACTGTGTCCAGTAGGCTGCATGATGCGCAACTTCACTCCCAAAGTCCATGGCTAGGTCCATCTATGCAACCACGACACCATGCAGTGCGGTACAGATGGGCCCAACAACATGCAGAATGGACTGTTCAGGATTGGCATCACGTTCTCTTCACTCATAAGTGTCCCATATGCCTTAGAGACAATCGTTGGAGACCTGTTTGTAGGCAACCCGGTCAGGCTGAACGCCGTAGACTCACTGCCAAGGCAGTGCAGCAAGGTGGCGGCTCCCTGCTGTTTTGGGGTGGCGTTATGTGGGGCCAACGTACGCCGCTGGTGGTCATGGAAGGCACTGTAATGACTGTACAATACGTGAATGCCATCCTCCGACCGACAGTGCAACCATATCTGCAGCATATTGCCAAGGCGGTCGTCTTCATGGACGACAATGCGCGCCCCCATCGTGCACGTCTTGTGAATGACTTCCTTCAGGATAACGACATCGCTCGACTAGAGTGGCAGCATATTTTCCAGAAATGAACCCTATCTAACATGGCTGGGATAGATTCAAAAGGGCTGTTTATGGACGACGTGACCCACCAACCACTCTGAGGGATCTACGCCAAATCGCCATTGAGGAATGGGACAATCTGGACCAACAGTGCTGTGATGAAGTTGTGGATAGTATGACACGACGAATGCAGGCATGAATCAGTGCAAGAGGACGTGCTATTAGGTATTAGAGGTACCAGTGTGCACAGCAATCTGAACTACCACCTCTGAAGGTCTCGCTGTATGGTGGTACAACATGCTATGTGTAGTTTTCATGAGCAATAAAATGGGGGAATGATGTTTATGTTGATCTCTCTTCCAATTTTTTGTACATGTTCCGGAACTCTAGGAACCAAGGTGGTGCAAATCTATTTTGATGTGTGTACTTAGTTCTTGTTCATTAAACACGTTTTCCATATTTGGTCTCCCCTCCCCCCTCCCTGAGGCTTGGGGTTCTACCATAAGTTCATGCATGGCTTACACAGGACCCATAGTTATACCAGCCCTTTCTTCCTTACCGCTCTGCATTTATCCTCCTTTCCTCCCTGTCGTAACTCCTCCCACTCTGGCCCCTCTGGCCCCTCTGCCCGCCCCTTAGTTTTCATACCTACAGTATGTTGACCTGGCCAGCAATCTGGTTTTCTGTGTTCCTTCCAGTTTTGTTGCCATTGCTTTTTCTTTTTGATCCTTCCTTGTTTAGTGTTTCTGGTCCCTCTTTGGAGTTTGACCTCCACTTATAAATTGTCTCTCTGTAGCGTGAGATAAACCATTTGGGGAATAACTCCCTCCTAGTACCTATGGCGTCGATCCCTCTCCCCCTTCCTTCCCTGGGGTAGCTCCACATGGCATTCTCTCGTTCAACTCTCCCATTGGGCGTCTTCCACCCTCTGCCATTTCGTATTGGCCATACTAGGTTGACCAGTAGTTTCTTACCCAGCAGTGAGCCCAGCTCCCAATCCTCCTCACCTTGTAGTTGCGGGGCCTCCCCACCACCGTGATCCATATTTTGCTGGATTGCCCCTGTGTTTCGGCCCTTCTTACTACATATCCCCTCCAACCTTCCTTGTCCTGCGTGTTAGCAGATGATCCTCCTATGGTAACATCTGTCCTCGGTTTTCTTCGCGAAAATGGTCTCTTCCGTTGTTCAAATCATCGAATATTCGTCTGGAACTGGAGGCCATTAGTTAGCGTTCACATTGCTTATGGAGCCGTTGGCCTTGTCTCCACAGTGGCCGGGTTCTTCTCCCCTTTTTCCCCTGCATTTTGCCTGGTTTCTCTGCCATTTTGATTCCCCTTTTTTGATCTTCTCGTGGTGTTGCCCACATTGTCACGATCATGGTATTGCGCATGCTACGGTGTTCTGTATGGTATGGTGTGGTGTATGATATGGTATGAATGGTGGAGCTGATGCCCCAAAGCGCATTGCGTATCTGTGACGGTCCTGCTCTCTCTGTTTGCTCCCACCCCATCCTGATCTTTCCTCTCCCTGCTGCCCTTTCATACCTTTAACCTCTTTCTTTGCCCATTTCACCTTCCCCTTGACTGACTGACTGTCCTTTGTGTTGTCTCTCTCTATTTCCGCCGCCTTAGATCTCAGGACTGATGACGTTGCTTTTTGGTCCCCTCCTGCCACCCCAGCCCATCCCCAATCAACCAACGAAACAACCAACATTCTTGATCTGCCCTTTACACTCCTTGATGTCGCAGTTTCGCTGTTTTGAACAAATATCTTCCGGTATGTTTCCTTAAAATTGAGTAATTTACTGTTACTAACTTTATGGTTAAGGATGTGAGATCTACGTTTTGTGAAAACTGCCTGCATGTTAATTCCACTACATAGGCTGACTAACAGCTACAGAATATGGAAATGGAAAACCGATCTACTGTAGAAATACAGTAGATTCTGTACTACCGCATAGCAGTGTTACTTCCTATACCAGAAATGTGTCTGTATAAATGGCGCAAGTTGAATACTTATTTAGTTTTTCTTTCCTTTTCCATATTGATTTTATTACGTTTTTGTACTAGGAAAAAGCTTCAGCGTATCCCATAAATACTTGTCTCTGAACGTACAATAGCAAAAATTGTACGCTAGACTTTTATACTGTCAAACCCTATCTTGGAACCTTTCTCCTAGATAAGTCAGTACTTATCATTAAGTTCCTTCTTTTGAAGAATTTACGTAACAACATTATAACAGAACTCGCTCTGTCCATTCTTCATTCAATTTTGATTCTGTTGCTTACTTTTCTAAAATCTTGTCTTGGCTGCAAACAAACACCTACACTAGTCACACACGTCAGTAAATATTGTATTTATATTACATGTGCCCAGTACTTTGCAACCTCCAAGGCGCTTGGAGTGGCTTGCAGGAGATCAATCTTCGAACAGGATGTAGGGCACAAAAGGCACTGGAGCATGTGGCTTGTGGTTTGTTCTTGTCCACAATCACAGGACGTATCTTCTGTTATGAAGCCCCATCTCTTCAGGTTGTCTCTGGATCGTCTGATTCCTGTCTGTAATCTGTTTAAAGATTTCCATACCAGCCAGCTCTTGTTGCGTCCAGGTGGTAGTTCTTCAGCTTCTGGCGTCTGCAGGTGAGGCGTCGACTTCTTCTATAACTCCAGCCTTGCCTTCTCTGGTGAAATGGTGAGCTTCTCGGATGTTCTCTGGAAGCTCTTTCCTCTGGAAGCTCTTTCTCGATCTCAGCCGTTGCTGTGGTGGATTATGTCCGTGCAGTGGATGGGCACTGTCCTGTTCCACTTTCAGCCTCTCCTTGTTAGCAACCACTGTTCTGTGTACCCATGGTGGCGCTATTCCAGCCAGGCAGTAGAGCATATCAGTTTAGGTAGGTCTTAAGCAACCTGTGATCAACCTGCAGGTTTCGTTGAGAGCAATGTCTACTTGTCTGGCATGAGATGACCTGCACCAGACTGGAGAAGCATATTCAGCAGTAGAACAGCACAGTGCCATTGCAGAACAGCGAATAGTTTGTGGATGTGATTCCCACTGTGTCTCCGCTACTTCGCGAATTAGGTTGTTTCGAGCGGAGATTTTAATTTTAGTGTTCTTGCAGTGAGTTTTGAATGTCAGAGATCTATCGAGACTCCCAAGTATTTAGGTATATTATGATGATGATGATGATGATGATGATGATGATGATGATGATGATGATGATGATGATGATGTAGTTGGATGCCTGACCATGCAATCTGTAGCTCACGATTAGCTTCCCTGTTCCTTAAATGAAAGGAACACACTTGTGTCTTCGAAGGGTTTGGTCTGAGTTGGTTCCGATTGTAATAGTTTCACAATGCTCTAAGTGCTGTTGTCAGGTTTCTTTCTACTCTTTCAAAGCATGAGCTCTGTGTAGCAAGGACTAGGTCATCTGCATATAAGAATCTCTTTGTGCCTGGGGTCAATGGCTGGTCGTTGGTATAAATGTTGAAGAGAAGTAGAGCCAAGACGCTTCCCTGAGGCAGACCATTTTTCTGCGCTCTCCAGCGACTGTGTTGTCCTTGAAATTCAACAAAAAAACCTACGGTTTTGGAGGAGGGTGCTGAGTAGTCTAACGAGGTGGGCGTTCTTGATCATATTGTATAATTTTGCATGGAGTAACCGATGATGGACAGTATCATACGTTGCTGTGAGATCCACGAAGACCACATCAGTTACTTGACGGGTTTCAAAGCCATTCCCTATAAACTGAGTCAGATTCAAAAGTTGCCCTGTGCAGCTTCTGTTTGGTCGAAATCCTCCTTGTTCAGGTATGAGAATAGGGTCTATTACTGGTAGGATTCTATTCAGAATCATACGTTCGAACAGTTTATAAGGGTGACACAAAAGGCTAACTGTTCTGAAATTCTTGGGATGATTTGCTTCCTTTCCACGTTTCAGAAGAGCTATCACCCTGCTCTTTCGCCAGATCTTTGGTATATGGCACTGGTTCATGCAGTTGTTGAAAAGCTGCAGGATTCACTTTCTTGTTTCTGGACCGAAAATCTTGAGTTGGTCCATACGGAAGTCATCTAGACAGGATGCTTTACCAGTTTTGCTCTCCTTAGTAGCCTTGTTTAATTCAGATATCTGGAATGGGAGAGTCGGGTTCCTCGTTTGTTCTTGGACCTCTTGCTGTACTTTCGGAACTTTGATTCTATGGCTTCCTTTTCCATTCATGAGCAGTTGGTTTGCTATCTGATCTGCAGTAATGCTGCAGTGTGATGTGGATCTGGTTGGGCCATTATTGAGGCGTCTCAATAATCTCCACGCTTTATGACTGTTTCTGATGAGATCAAGTTCTTCCGTCGTTTTAACCCAAGAATTCTTTTGGATTCTTTCAGAGATGCAATAAGTTTCTTCCCAGCCAGTAGCATTGTCTCGTCGAATGGATCTTCTTAGAATAGCACCTTATACTCTGTAAATTGGGCAGTGAGTTCTGAAGTTAGACCAGGAATGTATGATGTTCGACAACCCCGAGGAATTGCAAGTCTGGAGCACCTCTTTACAGCCCTCACAAAAGTGTCATATGAGTCAGGTGAAGGTTCAGTATTGGGAATTGCAGCGTCCAGCGTTTCTGTAAACTTCGGCCAGTTGGCTTTCCTGAAGTTTAACCTCCTTCTGAACGGAACTGTCTGTGGTCTAACTGCTGCGTAGATTTCGCACATGATCGGTCTGTGCTGTGTATTTGGAGTAGGATTGCAGACAGGTTTTATGCACTGTTGTGAGATGTTCTCGCTGCAAAATATCAGATCGGGGTTGTATCTGCTTTTCCATCTGCCACTGATGAAAGATGCAGTTTGCTTAGGGTCATGTATAAGGCTCAGATGGTTGCCTTCCGCCCATTATTGTAATACCATTCTCATCATCATGCTCATAGCCCCCACGTGGTGCTGTGACAGTTGAAGTCACCAGTCACTATTTGCGTGTGTTGACTATAAAAGTTATCTGCTAGATTGATTTTGAGATCAACGTCCGGTGGTTTGTATGCGGATGTGACTGTACAGCCTTTGATTTCCAAAGTTTCGACTACTTCTCATAGTGCCTGAAAATGTGAAATATTTCCCACGTCATCAACAGCAGCATTCCAATTCACACCCGACCTAAGCAGTATCGGCATCCTTCCCTATTTGAACACAACACCCTACTCCTTGCTACACATCACGTATCAGTAGAACATACATAGATGTGAGACCTGTCCCGTCTGTCTTACCACTGTCACCTATTTTTGTCTCATCGTGGGTATCTCCTACAGTGTCAGAGGCAGGGCCACCCGTGAACGTGGCCACACAGTCTACCGACTCGGCTCCAACCATTGTGCCGCACCCCCCAGTGGGGCTTGCCACTTTGTGGCGGGTTCGTGCTCGGCTACCGTGGGGCCCCAGCCTTTGCAGCATTTTCTCCCTTCTGTGCTGCATGTATGTCCTCTCGCTATTCTTTTTCCCCTCCCTTGCGGAACATGTCTGGGGTATTACTGGGAATGTTCCGCACAATCTGTTCGTTCCCTTTTCCTTTCTTTGTTTACCTTCTCCTCTCGTTCCTCCGCTTGGGTGTTCGAGGGTCCTCGTTTTCTTCTTCCTCCCTGTGCACTCCCACAGGCTGGCTCACGCGTCTGATATGTAACAGGTGAGTGGGTAACGCGTAATTTTCAGCCCCGTGTCGGCAGGTAGAATTGGCACGTACCCCATGGTACAGGCCAGGCCCAGAGAGGGATGATTGCCTGAGCTGCAACTTCCCAAATTGCCGTATGATTCCTCCGTCAGGTGTTGGGGAGGTGCGAACAGTCACCTAGGGCAGGTGCCCCCATTTGTGAAGGAGCGTGCCACCGGAGATGCTGGCAATCTTGGGGGATTTTCTTGCTGACGTCTATGAAACGTAAACGGTATGAGGCTAACGATTCAAAATCCCTTCCAGCTGCACCACGGTTCCTCATGGTCTCTTATACTGAAGACAGTCAGTCCTTCGCCGTGGTAAATCCGTTCACTGTTCAGAAAGGTGTTGATGCAATTTTGAGCCCTGCTGCTTCTGATTCTCAATCGCAACAACCGCTTACCACCTCACTTCTCCACAGCAACCCAGTTTGTGTCGAGGCCCTTGGACCTCTGAATTCTTCCTGTGGCTTTAATTACACTAGGCTGCTTGACTGTTTAACTGAGGCTGAAATCCAATCTTATCTCTCTGATCAGTGTCATTTCCATCCATCGGGTTATAAAAATGGTAGACTCCTCTCTAATGCCCACCTGCACTATTTTTATCACTTTTGATATAGTGGTGTTTCTGTCCAAGATCAAAGCAGGCTATGAAATTATAACAGACAGTACATTTCGAACCTGATGTGCTGCTACCAGTTTCTTCGTTTTAACCACACTAGAACCTAATGTCGACACCCAGCCAAGTGTGTAATCTGTTGTAGGGATGTGCATGAGGGCAATCGTCTGCCTCCTTCTCTCCGCTGTATCAAGTGCAATGGCGGCCGTGCCGCCGCCTCTCTGTATTTTCCTGTGTTCCTTGATGCGTGGGCTGCCCAAGAGATCTGTGTAAGGCAAAAAGTACCTTACCCAGTCACTCGCAAGTTATTGGTTAGTCGCAAATACTGTGTTCTCCCGTCTGGTACCTATAGTTCTGTTCTTAGTACGTCTAGATTCATGAAGGACATGCCCACACAGACATGCGACCTCAAATTCAGCTCTGAGGTTGTGAAATAGCCCAGTGTCATGGTAGCATCGCCATCCCCCCGTCCAGATGTGCAACAAGACATCAAACTTTCAGCTCAAGGGGCGAAGCCACCAGTTACACAACTGGTAGGCCAGAAAGGGCAGGAGTAGTACTCCCATGGAGACTTCCTACATCCCTCCAGCCAAACAACACCCAACTGTCCCTTTGCTAACCAGAAAGGCTTGAAGCAGTCCACCAAAGGCAAACGATCTTCCACTCCGCCAACTCTGCGATCCTCTTCGACAGTATTGCTATGTGACACCTTAGCCTGGCTGGCCTGAGTGTTGCCTGTGCGCACCACCAACCGTTTTTCTGCGTTGGACTCCATAGACCGACAGCACAAGCAAGCCAATGCTTCTGTGCACCCCATGGAGCGGGATCCTCCTGCATTTGTGCCCTGAAGCAGTGACTCTTCGCAGGCTGACACTCGGCAGCCACCGAGGTGACACTCCATCTCGTCCACATCGTGACTCTCCTCCACTCGAACGTTCGTGGCCTTTGGTCCCAAAAAGAGGGTTTACGGCAGCTTTTAGCATCGCAGCATCCCCTTTTATGCTGCCTTCAGCAAACGAAATCGCACTCTCTCAACCACTTGAAGCTTTGATATTCCTTCCTGGGCCGTTTTGACCTTCTCCCTGGGGTCGGCAATCCATCTCATTGGGCTGTCATGCTGCTCGTAGGGGATGACGTTCGTAGTCTACCCATCTTCAAGCTGTTGCAATTCCCCTTTATCTTCCTCACCTGACTTTTTCCCCCTGTAACGTTTACATCCCTTAGTCATTTGATGTCACCAGGGCAAACTTCCTTCAGCTTATTGGGCAACTACCTCCTACATTTCTGCTACTCGGCGACTTTAATGAACACCATCCCCTTTGTGGTTCTCCCAGAACCTATCGGAGAGGTTCCCTCTTGACTGACCTTCTTAACCAACTCTACCTCTTCTGCCTTAACAGTGGAGCACCCACATTCCTTTCTGACTCCTCCCACACATATTCTCATATGGACCTATACCATTAAGCCACTGTCACCCTCATACCTAAGACCAGTAAGAATAAAAACCTTCCCTCTAGCTTACGCCCTATTTCTCCCACTGACAATATTTGCAAGGTGACGTATGAATCACGCCCGGCTCGAGTGTCATTATTTACTAACGACTGCACGGTGTGGATTTAGAGTGTGGCGTTCTGCAGTTGACCATCTCGTTAGTTTGTCCACCCGTGTCATGAATGGTTTTCTGCGGAAAACCCAGACTTTGGCCGTGTTTTTCTATTTGGAGAAGGCCTACAACATCTGCTGGAGAACTCTTCACATGTGGGGCTTCCGTGGCTGCCTGCCCCGTTTCCTGCGGGAATTTTTAGAAGGCAGAGTTTTCAAGGTGCATGTGGGTTCTGCCTTGTAGGACACCTTTATCCAGGAAGACGGTGTGCCTCAGGGTTCTCTCCTGAGCATCATCCTATTACCTATCGCCATTTACCCTATAATGGCCTGTCGCCCACCGGACATCTTCGGCTCCCTCTTTGCCTTCTATTCCAGCTCTCACGGACCTGTCACTGAGCGGCGTCATCGACGACGTCTCGATCGTCTGTACTCCTGGAGCACTTACAATAGTTTGTTTTTCCACTGACAAACCCGTCGGTATGAATTTCTGGCGGCGCAAATGGTTTCTCCTACCATCTTTACATTTTGGGCATGTTGCCCTTCCGTTAGTTGAAACTACGAAATTCATGATGCTCATGCTCGCTAGGAAACTCTTGGTCCTCTCATGTGTCTTACTTGGCAGCCAGTGTTACGCGGTTCCTCAATGTCCTACGTGTCCTCAATGGTACCTCCTGGCATGCTGATCGAACCTCCGTTTGTAGCGATCCATTTTCCATCCGAAACTCGACTGTGGGTGCTTTGTTTTTGCATCTGCACGTCCAGCCTCTTACGCCATCTCAACACATCCGCCATCATGTTATCCATTTGCCCACTGGCGCCTTTTACACTACCCCAAGTGAGAGCCTGTATGCTGAAGCTGCTGAACTACCACTGTCCTACCGTCATGACTTTCTCCTCAGGCATGCTGTTTGTCTGCCATGCGTGTCCACCCATGCTATGCCTCCTCGTTCGATGCTTACTTCGATCGCCAGTACGGGGCACATCCCTCTTCCCTGTTACCTCCTGGAGTCCGTTTCCGGCGCTTGCTTCGGCAGCTTAATTTCAAACTACCTGCAACTTCCCCAGTGGGTGTGAATGCTTCGCCAATTTCACTTCGTGAAGTGGCCCTTGTTAACCTCTGCCTTCATTGACTTCGTAAGGACACTACTCCAGCCTTACTCTGTCGCCTTCAGTTTCGTTAGTTTCGCACGGAATTTCGCGGTAGTACATTTGTGTACACTGATGGCTCTGACTGACTGTAGGGTCAGATGTGCCTTCGTCATTGGCACTCACGTCTTTAGTTGTCGGTTTCCGACACACTGCTCAGTATTTACAGCCGAGCTCTTCGCCTTGTATCAGGCCACAGAGCACATCTGGCGTCACAGACTATTAAATTGTCGTGCTCGCACACACTAGGCGCCCTTCAAAGTCTCTGTGCGTTTTACACCGCCCATCCCTTAGTGCAACTTTATCACTCGTGTTGGAGCCACTGTGAATTTTGTGGATTCCTGGTCATGTCGGTCTGCCAGGAAACGAGGCTGCTGACGCTGCTGCCAAGGCTGCAGTCCTCTTACCTCAGCCCACTAGTTTCTATATTCCCTCCAGTGATCACAGTGTTGCTGTCCATCAGGAGGTAGCGTCCCTTCGGCATCGCCATTGGTCCTTCCTTAAAGGAATAAGCTCAAGATTATTAAGCTTCTCCCAGTGGCATGGGCGACGTCCTCTCGGCTCTGCCGCCTGGAGGAAGTCATTTTAACTCGGTTGCGTATTGGGCACTGTCTTTTTAGCCATCGTCATTTTATAAGTGGCGCTCCCCCACTACTTGTTACACTGCGCCCAAATTTTAACTGTTCGCTTCCTCCCGGCTGAAAGTCCATTTCTTAACCGTTTATGTTCCCACTTGCTGTCTGATTTATCGACCGTTTTAGCAATTGACGTGTGGGCTGTGGACCGCGATTTACTTTCTGTCCGTGAAAGCGATATGACGAAAGGCATTTAATTTTTAGTTTTGGACCTCCGTTTTGTATGGTGACTTTAGTAGCTCTTTCTCCACGTCCCTGTTTTTCACTGTCTTCTATTATGTCAATTGGGATTGACATTTAGTCATTTTTAACACCTCTGTCTTCGTGTTCTATAGTTTTGACGTGTGCGCATATGACCCCGGTTGTTTTTTCGCCCAAAAACGAGACACTGTACCGCATTCTACGTGAGCACCTCCTCTGACGAGCAGTTTGTCACTGTGAATGGCCACTGCTAGACTGTGGCTGAGAGGCAGCTGGACCGTCCAGTTTGAGATGGCTGCCTGACCTGATGTGCTAGACTTCGACAGTCACTGCGCTGTCACTTTTAGGGCCTCATCTACACCTGCTTCTGTCCCAACGCCTGCTCCCATTCCAGCTCTGCACACGCCTACTGTCGCCCCCCCCCCCCCCCCCCCAGTGCACCTGTACAGTTTTTTCAACTTTTCTGCTACTCTCCCCAACCCTTCCCCCTTTCCCCATCCAACCGTCCTGTCACAACACTATATGTGCTTCCTACCATAGGCAGCACTGCAGCATCCTACACCACCCTTTCCTCATACTGCCCTCCATCCCCATGACACATTTCGTGTGTACAGCCACATCAGCTGAGATAGCTGTTCTCCGTGTTTAGGCCTTACTACCCTCCCGTGTGCATGGTTTTTCTTTTTCATCATTTTATGGAGGATTAAGTTCTGTGTTCTTACAATGCCCTTGGTTGATGCTCAACATCTCTTCCATGTGGTGAGTTGTAATCTATCCTATCTCATATTGTTGCCCCATCCGGGATTTTCTAAGGTGTAAATTACACATTTTGACATTCTCAGCATCCTTGCAGCAACACACCCTAACAGAATCTCAAAATATGTATCAAAGTAAATAATATTGTTTGATTCGAGAGTAATTCTGCTTCACCTACACTGTCCACATATTCTCGTAACTGTTGTTGTATGCACTATTTGACTAGTGCTGCTCGATTATTCTCATCTCACAGCACGATGGTGGAATGTGGTGTATCACAGGTAATGGGATCTTGGCTTGACCACACACGTTGTGAGGATGGTGAAAACCTCTATAAATAGCGCCTCAGTCTTGAGGTGGGCTGTGTGCCAAAGAGATGCGCGGCTGTGGAGATGGAATAGTCATTATCGGGCAACCTCTGAGGGATCTGCTCTGCCTCAGTTGTATAAGGTCTGCCTAGGCACACAGGGCTCTATCTAGAGACTTTTATTTAACTAGTTCTTCCTGGGACCGAGATGGAGCCTTCCAATTCTTCTCTTCCCCCTCCAGTGGAATCGATGGGCCATTGGTAGGTACCAACACCCAGTCTAATAACAGGGTTCATCCAGCCAGTCCAACAGTCTCTGTTAACAGTAACAGAATGCATGCTGGTTGTCTGAATGTGTTTGCAATAGTTAAATGCAAAGAGTAGCTTTGATAAAGTTCCACTATTCTGCGTATAAAGATGTTTCGAGGGTTTTGCTGGAACTTAAAATCTGTCAAACGCTAACCAAATGGGACGCTGTTGGTAGAAACGTCTAGTTCCCAACAAGTGAACGACATCCAGCACAATGCCCTGTAGAGTATGCAATAGAAAATGAACTGCAGAGTGGGTGAGGCCAGGAAGGTATTGTTGGTGTGATAAACCTAATTGAATGGGTGTGTGGTGATACAGTGCAATCACTCTTTTACACTGACTATCAACAGCACGAAACTTCCAGAGTATGTTAAGGCAGTATTCCTTAGTCTAGATGTGTGGATTTTTTTTCCCTTGAACACAATGCGCCGTTTTAAATACCAGCACTTGGGACTAACTACTGTTCCTGAAAGGGAGACGCCACTTGGGGCAAATGCTGTAAGACTGCCCTTAAAGGAGTCTTTTGTTCATCTCTTTGGAAGTTTGTAAATTTCTCCGGGGATCTCCCGGTCTGGAGTATGGCTTGCAGTGTCTCCCTTGAAGAAAGGAAGATGCAGAAGATAAAAACATCAAAGTGCCTCCCATATGGTGAAGCCAAAAAGATCTATAAGGCTATGCAGCTGCCTCCCTTACTTCAGTTCTCAACATCCAAACCGGAAAACCGATGCTGCTACATGAATGAAGATCCCTATTGCTAATACTACTACTACCAGCTGTGTTTTTCAATGCACTTGGGTGCTGGAGTTACTTCGTAGCCCATACCTCCTCCCAGAACGCCAGACAAGGCAGCAGTTACCAATGTTGCAGAACTCCCTGAACCTCCAAAGGTTTGAACTGGCCCACCATCCAGCACTGCCTCTACCACCTTGGTGGTTGTGGCTCCGAAACCTACCCAAGATAAACAAAAATAGACGTCAAGGAACTGGCTGCTAATGGAGACAGGAAGGAAATAGTCTGACGTTCATGTCGTCTAGACTAAGGAGGAGCAAGGAGAGGTTGTTTGGCGGCTGGTATACTCTTCCAATAACACACACACACACACACACACACACACACACACACACACACACACACACACACACACACACACACATTAAGTGGGTTTCTCATTCATAAGAATGGAAAGTTTACTTAACTCAATAGGTATTCGTTGTGGTACGTGATCTTGAGTGTAGTCCTCAGCCTCACTGCTGAAGAAGTACAGTGTCTCCTATGTTCACAATTAGGGTTGCTATGTGCTGCCTGGGTCTGTGATAGTGGCGGAGCTAACTGCTACTGTGACTTCTGCAGGGCTGTGACATCATCTGGAGACATTTTTTCAGACAATGGCAGAGCAATTTGCGCTGACTAGTGCCACTGTCAGCCGGGATACAACGTTCTGTCGTTACCGCTACACCATGGAAAACGCTGAGTTGGACACAAGGTCTGGCAATTAAGAGGTCTAAAATTGCCTGCTTTGCGTGAGAGAGTTGGACAGTGCACTGTTCGCAGCTTGTGATACCGTGCCCAGTCACGACGAAACCCGTACAGCATGCGGCAAAACTTGCAACCAGCGTCAAAGGAAGTCCTCCGAAGTGGTCTAATTTGATAAGGCAGACAAGCAACTTTCCCAGCAAATGGAAGGAGGGAATTTTGGTGCCTCTTCTCAAACCGGGAAAGTACCAAACGTTTCCTAGTGGTTACTGGAGCGTCGACTTAACGAGCTGTATAGGCAAGACCTTGGAGCGAATGGTTAACGGTGGTCTGGTCTGGGTGTTAGATACAAGGCAGCTCGTAAGTCGCTCTCAGTGTCGATTCAGGAGATAGCTATCCATTGTCGGCAACGAGACCCTGCAAGAGACCGCTATACAGCAGGGTTTCCTGTGCAAATAGCCTCATTCTTTATCAGAAAAATATACGACACGTCTTGGAGACACCATGTTGTAAGGCAGCCCCACCAATAGGGCTTCTGTGGTGGTCTCCCTTCCTTTATGCGGTCGTTTTTATTGAAGCACTTTTTTTTCAGTTCCAAGTCGTTAACATGTTGTCGAATAGTTTCGAGCAGGAGGATGTCGCTCAAGGCAGTGTTGTAATTGCTACCATCTTCGCCATATCCATAAACAGTATCATATGTATGGTAAGGAGTGCCATACAATGTTCGTTATTTGTGAATGATTTTGCAGTGTTCTGTTCCTCCTTCGGTATTGCAACAGCAAATCGTCAGTTGCAAGTGAAAGTAGAAAGGATTGATTGATTAGGAGCGGGCTGCAAACACCGCCTTTACATTTTCTGCAGAGAATAGTGTGTGTGTGTGTGTGTGTGTGTGTGTGTGTGTGTGTGTGTGTTTTCCATGTCGTATTTTTAATTTACTTGAACTGCATATGTGGAACACCATTCTCGCTTTTAAAGCCTGTGCAGTTTCTATGCCTCATTTTTGACTCCACACTATTGTGGTTACCACACCTGAAGGCAAGTTCCCAGAAGACACTAAACATTTTAAAGTTTCTTTGACACAGGTTTTGGGGAGCGTGTGAGATATGTCTGCTCCAGTTTTACAGGGTTTACATGCAAGCCTGACTGGACTTTAAGTGCCTAAACAGAGGGACTCTTTTTGTCCCTCCGTTTTCCCACAGTTTGTCCTCTAAATTCGGTTGTCTCCAGAGTTCACTGTATTCGATGGCAAATTTCCATGATCCTTAGGGCCTTGTACGAGACGAGATGTGCCATGCCTGCTAAATTCCTCATGTTTCAACCCCCCCTCCCCCTGAGTTGCCTTCAGTCTGTACAATGCTTGTATCCAACTGATAAAGTATTCCAGGATGTCCAGAACTCCTTCCTCTGGCCACAAAGCCTGGAAAAGGAAGACACTCTGCTGGACGCCAGGGCACACGGGTATTGTGGGGAACGAAAGAGCGGCTGTAGCAGCCGAGGAGTCGTCGTGTTGTAGTCCTTGGTTAGTTTCGTATGTCATTCCCCTTGCATGCAATTGTCTCACTGCTGAGGTGAAGAGTCGTGCATCGACGGAAAGAGGAGTGGTAGGAACTGACAGCTGACAAGCTGCTCATAGTGAAGACCACTATGTGGCCACAGTGTACCACCTTCCATCCACACAGGCGGGACGAGGTTCTCCTTACTTGTCTACACGCAGGCCACACCTCTGTCGCATGAATTCTTGCTCAGGCGAGAGGACCCTCCGACATGAGCTGCTTGTGGCATACAGATCACCGTCCACCACATTTTATTAGACTGTGTTTTACTTTCAGAGGAGAGGGCAGCAGCGGATTTCCTGACAGACGTGCCCTCTATTTCAAGCAACATGCAAACGAATGTGGCAAGCGTTTTAAGGTTCAGAGATCTGCTCGACTTCTCTCCAAAAAATTTAGGGAGTTGTTCTTAACGTGTTATCTGGGCGATTGCCTCACCCACGATTTTTGTAACTGGTCAGCCAGACGCATTGCTCGTACCTTTCTTTCAGCTTCTGTAGTTTTACTTCTGTTCCCAGGTGTAGCACCTTTCACCTGCTCTGTTGTATGAAAGGCCTGTGAGATCGAGTGGTTGTGTGTGTCAACGTGAGGTGGGAGTGAGCGAATGGGTGTCAGAAGATTTCCTCCTCACTGTGTCTCCCCTCCCCTCCTCCTCCTCCCCCCCCCCACCCGAGCACACACAGTCAAAGAGAAACAGGACTATGGATCCCCATAAGGGTTTAGATAAAGTCTATTACCACAGACACATGCGTGGTGGTCCAGATCCACCAAAACACCTCGATTTTTTGTCACTTTGATATGAGAACTGTCATCCTAAAGGAAGAACCAATTTGTTTTCTTCATCAGAATGGCTTGGAAATAACTTGGTTGCTCATCGGCTGGTTGCACTTCTTAAGCCTCGAAATACCTTTTATTGTAACTGAAGTATCCGTTTAATCAAAGCGTCGGTGTAACATCACAGAGCCATTCCTAGCGTACGCTGCCCCTCATAAGCGATCTCCCTGAGGGCCTCTCGAGGTTTGTCGTGTTGAGGACCTGCACGCCGTTTACATACAGACAGTTAACGATATGCTTCTGTGTGTTCCGCCAATCCGTTTTGTGTAAGATATTTTGACGACCGACCAGATCATTTTCATAGGGTTGTGTCGGGGTGGCGAGGACGTGAGACGACTAAACTCGTGACACTGGGAGCGGACGATCATGTCGGTCGTCGAAATATTGTGCACGAATTGGAAATGACTCATCTGAACACGCGGAAGTGAACTGTCGATGGCTTGTGTGGAGGAAACCTGACAAATCGAGCAGTAGATTAATTCATATAAATGGATGGCACTGTGGAAGGCTCGAAACATGCTGTTTACATCTTTGTTTACTGCAAAGCGGAGATTTTGTGGGCTGGAGTAAGCAAGGCTCGCTAGTGTGTAAGCAAGCTGCAAACGTCTGCGAAATCCAAAAATACATTTATGGTGTTTATTCGGAGACTTGACAAGAGAACAAGAGGATGAAAATTTAGGTGCTTGGTTACTTATAGTGAGGCAGTTCTGGTCGAGAACGGGAGTCATCCATAGTTCCCTTCTGTCATGTTCGCCATCTGTCTTAGATTTAGATTCAGATGGGAACCTCCCCTTGTAAGCTTGTCCGCTCGTGTGTTGTGATATACATTTGTAAGATTTGCTAATTCATTCAGAGAAGGACTTTTCGTACGTCTGACGTCAAGTAAGTTTTCACACGCAACCTCAGTTTTGTACAGAATCTCACGTTTGGTGAAAGGAACGAGTACAGGATTCTACAAACATTACTGATAGACTGTTAACGGTCAGAGCATGTGTAGTAGGTTCCTAGGTATGCGAGTGGCACGAAGACTTCGTAAGTGAAAGAGCCCAGTACATTGTTCTCGACGGCGAGTGTTCATCAGAGACAAGGTTAACGTCAGCAGTGCTCCAGGAAAGCAAGATAGGGCCGCTGTTGTTGTCTATACACACAAATGATATGGCGGACAGGGAGCAGCAATATACTGTTTACTGCTGATGCTTTGGAGTATGGGAGGGTGTTGAGGATGACTGTATGATGATGGATGATGATGACTTGGCCAAAATTTCTAGTTGGTATGACGTATGGCAGCTCGTTCTAAAGTAGGAAAGTGTACGTTAATGCAGATGAGTATGAAAAAAAAAACCTCATAATGTTAAGATATAGCGTGAGTAGTGCTCTGCTTCACACAGTCACGTCATTTAAATATCTCTGCATAACGTTGCAAAGGTACGTGAAATGGAATGAGCATGTGAGGATTGTGGCAGGAAAAGCGAATGGTCAACTTCGGTTTATTGGGAAAATTTTTGGGAAAGTGTGGTTCATCTGTAAAGGAGACGACATACAGGGCACTGATGCAGCCTGCTCTTGAATACTGTTAGTGTCTGTGATCTGCACCAGGTCAGATTAAAGGAAGATATCAAAGCAGTTCAGAAGCGGTTTGCTCATTCGTTGCGGGTAGGTTTGAACAACACAAGAATATTAGAGATTCTTCGGGAACTCAAACAGGAATCACTGGAGAGAAGGCGACGTTCTTTTCGAGAAACTTATGAGGAAATGTAGGGAACTGGAATTTGAAACTGACTGCAGAACGATTCTAGTCCTGCCAAATATACATGTTGCGTAAGAATCATGTAGTTAAGACAGGTGAAATTCGGGCTCATATGCAAGCAAATTGTCGTTTTCAGCTCCCTCTGTTTGCAAGTGAAACAGCCTGGAAATGACAAGAAGTGATACTGGGTACCCTCCGCCACGCACTGTACAGTGGCTTGCGGTGTATGTACGTGTGTGTAGGTAGTTTGTCGGTAAGGATACGATTTCTTGCCTTCACAGAAGAAGGGTATTTTTGATATAAATGCACCAATTGTACGTCACTATCCGTTTTATGTCCGTATACTTTGTGCATTTTTCCAGTGAGGAGATTCCATTCCCCAAGTGTGGCTGTAAGATTTCCGAACCTATCCTTGGCGGGAATAACAACGTTGTTCATCTAGAGGACAACAGCCAGGGGATGCAACTGTCTCGAGCTAGCGTGGTGGTGGTGGTGGTGGTGGTGGTGGTGGTGGTGGTGGTGGTCGGGACTCGGCTCCTTAGATGTTGGAATAGGTGGTTATCATTGGGTACCAAATCTGTTTCCAACTGCCACAACAGCTTCATGTGCAGGTACATTTACCTGATATGACGACTTCTTTCCGTTTGTAATCCAATCGTCTTCTCTCATGTTTGTCGCCACTCAGTTGGCAACCAAAACTTGCATAGTATTTTTTCCCCATTGCAAGTTGAACTGTAAATAAAAATCATAATTTTTTTTCTTGCAGAGAAAAAAAATCACAATGCTTTCGACACAAACCTTTCAATCTCTGGTGCATGCCACCTGTGTGCCACTTACTATGATGCTACTGATTTCCTCGCACGAAGCAATGTACCCTGTCATTGCAGCAAATTATCAAACAAAAACTCGGTTGAATTTTTTGATATGCTCCAAAATTTAGTGAACTACTTTTTGCACTTCATTTGAATACTAAACGAACATGATGTTCACCTTGCATAAAACTTACTCTTCATGGCCAAAGTATGACACCTCTTTGTGACCAATTAACGACGTCTCTTGATAAAATTCCGGAACTTTGTCCACAAAAGTTAGTGCGCTTACCTTTTACTAATTGTGCTTGGTCTCCTTCTAAATACTTTCTTGCACAGTTGATACACCGCTCCAAATGCTGTTTCTACTTCCAGAAGCTGTCTTGGTATGTCTTTTGCTGGTTCGCGTGAAGTGTCGTCTGCGAATTTTCTTGCCTTGCCTATCATTGCAAATCTTCGTTGTTTTAACGTCTCAATATCATAAACGTAGATCCACGTCTCATCATCAGTTAAAATTATCTCAACGAACATCTGGTTCCCATTTGCGCCATACAAAAGCTCTTCACAGATTCAGAGGTGAAGGTCTTTCTGGTCTTGACTTCATAGCCGTGTGACCAACCTGACGGCAACACGATGCAGTGTCGGGGTTTTGTGACAGGATTCAACTGAAATATTAGATTCTTCTGCAGTCTCTCGGACATTCTGTCTTAGACTGGCACGCACAGTTTCGTTGACGTTCCTGACATGAGTGTTGTCGGTAGACGTCAAAGAGCATCCTGAATGGGCCTCATCTTAAACTTCCGCCTTCGCATATTTAAACTGTGTGAACAATTCGTAACACCGAGTACGGCTTAAGCACTCATCAACGTAGAATTTCTGCATCATCCTGTGTGTGTCTGTAAATGTTTGCTAGAGTTTGTTTCATGCAAAATGTAACGCAGCGTGTTGCTCCTCTATCTCTGCCATCTCGAAATTCGCAAACTGTGCAACGTAACATTCTACTCAGTAAAGCTCTGAGCGATAACTAACGGATGTACAGCAATGAAACTTTATACAGTTACACATTAAATACAGGTGTGTACAAGGATGACAACACCACTTCGTTCCAACACACCACTAGCGCAATTACGAATGTTTACGAAATTCTGAAAAGACAATATTCTTTCTTATGATATTTCTATGGCATCTCCTATTTCCAACACCTTGAATTGTTAATTGTGTCGTAGATCACTCTGCACTTCGTCGATGTGTTAATGAGTGATTGCAACTTTGGAATCCCCTTCAATTGACCATTTCTCAACTGCTGTTAGTGTGGCAGTGGACATTTCGTAATCTTGCACCGGTTTCGGACGTATTTTCGTCAGTGTTAAACTGTTTTAAACTTTCTGGTGGTGTGATATTCAGAGTTATTGTTTGAGTGGAATGTATACGACATTCCTGAGTTAAAAGATGTGGTTAGATCTGATGTGTGGAACTACTGAAACCCATTTCACTGTGGAGCGTTACAACACTACCTCCATTCAGATCATTCATTGTCAGTTCTCTGCCAGGCCAGGAAATTTTCTTCGTGTAACCATAATGGGATCATTCACCAGTCACAGTCTTTATTTAGAGAGCACTACTCTTGGTTTTCATTCAGATGGCTTGCTGGTTCATTTAACGCAATGGGTAGCTAAATTGTTGTCTGATGACTTAGTTATGTAAGAGTTTGTTCCACAAAAATCAGTTAAATACAGCAGCATACTCGGTTGGCAAGGTGCTGTGAAGGACTGGTTATCTGACCCTCCAGGGGGTTCACAGAACTAGTGAATAAGTGCACGGCTGTCATGGGTCCCCAGCCTTTGCAGCATTACTTCCTTTCCATGCTACAAGCTTGTACTACCACTACCCCCCCCCCCCCCCCTGTCTACCTGCCCTGCCCATCAGATGGTTTTCTTGGTGCACACCTTGCTGGGATCTGGTTTATGGTAGGGAATCGAGTTTTCACTTCATACATTTTCTGTAACTTCTCATTAAATAAAAACATAGTCCCCATTCTTGGATTTGACATGCCACCTACTTCCAAAGTTCTCTGGAAGTGCATATCTTGCAGAGGTGGTCACACAATGCAGTGGATGCTCCAAATTTTGTGCCTTTCCATCATTGCACCCTTCACAATGCATCACTGGCCAGGTAGCCATTGGTGAGGCTGGGTGGCGTGTATGGAAAGAGTCCCAATTCAGAGTGGTGTTACTACAGCAGATGAGCTGCAAATGTAGTAGATGAAGTTATCTTCCACTGGCAGTCATACAGCCCAGCAGTCTCTATGGAAGGAAAGACCTCTCTTAATCCAGAGAGATACAACCTTAAAATGTTCCCTTCCTTGGCTATGCCATGGGAGAACCATAGGGGTAAATGACAAGCAGAGAAAGGTGCTCTCCACAACATGGTTTGCATAATGACTGATGGGGATTCCTTGTTGGCCGCAAAAAGAACTTAAAAGACAAGTTTGTGGAAGTGGAAGTCATCTGTATAATGAAAAGTGGGTCAGTTTTGATCAAAACAGCATCCCCTGCCCAGTCACAGGTGCTGCTTGCTTACAGCACGCTGGGTGACATACAGCTGACTGTCACTCCTCCATAACATTCTAAATATAATTCAGGGCATCATTTTCCGCCAAGTTCTGCTCTTGCAATCTGATGAGCTGTGCACCATTTTGGAGTGAGGGGTGTACACTGCGTTCATCATGAACATGGGGGACCAATGGACAATGGGTTGCTATAGGTGCCTTCATCTTGGCCTGTGAGGGCAATTAATTGCCTGAAATGGTCAAGGTGATTATATACCGATATGTGATGTGAAACTGTATGCCCCCCACCCCCCTTTCCACGATGCAGTGCTTAAAATGTCAACTGTGGAATGCACCATTCCCCCCTGCTCGCCAGAATGCACCATTTTCCAGAGAGAAGATAAGAATACGAGACCCTGGATGATCTAACTTGTCAAGAGCCAAACAAGTGTGAGTGGTTGCACCCAGCACGTATAAATGTAATATGCTGCAGCTGCCATGACCTTGCCTGCTTTGGCAACAGTACTCTCACCAGCTACATCTCCGACAGTGGGGCTTCAGGGCTGCTTGACCAAGCCTCCACCCCCCCCCCCCCCCCCTTTCCCTATAGTTGGCAACTCTCCTCCTGCTACTTCCACCTCACCTACTTGAAAATCATGGACTTCCCACCCATCTGGGACATTGGTCCCCCACCTCCCAGCCAGACAAGTCGTGTTCCTCTGGCTTGCCTAGCCAGAAAGAGGTCCCTTGGGACATGGGACACTTGCTTCCAGGGTTTCCACTGGTCTGCAAACACTCTAAGAAGAAGAAGATCAAAAGTCCTCAAACAAGGAAATTCTGGTAGCCCCCACACCACCAAATTGCACCTGTTCCATTCCTGTGACCAAGGAAGAGATTCTGTTTTCCCATGAGGCCCAGTTAGTACCATATAGTGGAACCCAGAACCTGTGTATATTGATGCTATAGCCCCTCAAGCTATGGCAGCACGTGACCCTAAGGCATAGCCACCTCCTTGGTCACTTTATGGCCCCACAGTACTTCAACATTATTATTCTCCAGTGGATCTATAGCAGTTTTTTCCACCTCCAGGCTGAGCTATGACATCTTTCAATCACTTCCCCTGCCTTCCATATTGCCCTTCAGGAGACTCGTTTTCCACCAATGCAGACCCTGGTCCTTCATTGATAGGGTGGGTATTAAGACTCGTGCTACCTATGACAGGGTGTCAGGCAGAGTTTGCACATATATTCAGGACACTCTTTGTAGTGAACTTGTGCCTCTTAATACACCTTTAGAGGTTGTGGCTGTTTGAGTAAGGGCATTTCAGAATATCACCTACTGCAGTGTTAACCTCCCCCACCCCCAACGGTAAAGTGTGTCAGAATATACTGTAATCATTGGTTTCTCAGCTTCCCCCACATTTTTGGGGATTTCAATGCCCGTAACTCTTTTTGGGGTGGCACTACAATCATTGGCCATGGCAAAGACCATGAAAGTTTACAGCCACAACCTGACCCTAGCCTACTGATTTCTGGTAGCCCCACAAACTTCAGCTTGGTGCATGCAACTTTCTTGGTTATTGACCTTCGTATCTGCATTCCTTGTCTTCTCCCATCCATCCATCCATCCATACATCCATCCCCAAGAGAGTCCACGATGACATGTGGTGACCACTTCCTGATGTCTTCTCTGCCGAGATGGGCTCTCAAACAGTGTTGACCAGGGTACTTTCACATCTCCTGTCACCCTTGGCTTCCTGCTGCATGGAGATATTGATGAGGCAGCTGAGAATATGACCGCACTCAATCTTTGGCAGCTGAATTGGAGATCCCCTGTCCGTGAACCTGCCCCAAAAGAATACAGTACCTTGGTGGTCATAAAATGCTACAGGGGCCATTAGAGATTTATGTTGGCTCTCCAATGCTCTAAGCAGCACTCACAAAGCACCTTATCACCTGTAAGCAGCTTCATGTTCGGGCCTGCCACCTAACAAAACAACGGAAATAAGTTTGCTGGAAATGGAATCATTAAACCATAAGACTATGTACCTCTCCTTTCAGACTTGGGTTAAGATCAGAGATCTCTATGGATACCAGACACCTACAGATGTGCCTCGTATTACCTTGAATGGCACTGTCTGCACTGACCCAGGTGCCATTACTGAACATTCTGCTCTTCTTTATGCCTGGGCATCTGCATCTGAGCATTATCAACCTGCCATTTGTCTCCTGAAAGAGTGGATGGAGCAAAAGCAATTATCTTTCACTACACACCACTGGAGCCGTGTAATGCTCCATTGAGCAAGTGGGAATTTGTCGGTGTCTTAGTCCACTGCCCTGATACAGCCCTAACACGAGACCACATCCGCATCCAAGTGATTAAACATCTATCAGGGTACTGTTGGTGTCATAGCTTTACCATCTTTAACAGCATCAGGAGTGAGGGCAAGTTCATATCACAATGGCAAGAAAGTTAATTTGTCCCAGTACTGAAACCACGTAAGCACCTTCTAGAGATGGGCCATTATAGCCCAATTAGTATCACCAATGCTCTCTGTAATTTTCATGAATGCAGGGTGAGCCAGCAGTTGTGTTGGCTCTTTGGGTCTCGGGACGTTCTTGCTCCGTCCCAGAGTGGAAGCAAATTTTGTGTAGAGGTTTATGAATTCTTATGCCAGATAAGTACCACTGCAGCAAAATCAGGGAGATCTAGCAATGAAGTGGATCAAAAATCCAAGCAAAGAACAGTAGAGTACCAACAGCCCATGTGCCACCAAAGGATATAAGACTGGACCATGTCTGTCACTTGGAAGTAAGGCAGAGATGCAAATTTCCTGAATATAATGAATCTAAGTGGGTTTATTGTGAAAAGTATGTAGTCCCATTGTGCAGTAACAAAAATGAAGTGCTTTAACACTAGAACCGCTGATACTTGGACGTACCTAGAACCACAGCTGGGTCACTAATGACCCGCGATCTTTTCCTTTATTTCCCCTATGTCAATGGGTTATTGTTACTGCTAATCAATCTATTGTTAGAAGCACTATGATATTTAGAATGAAATTAACAAAAATAAACCATGTTTACACAAATTATAACTTAATATTTTAAAACTTACATGTATATACTGAGTGTTTTTACTGGCTACCGTTACATAATGAACACAAATAATAGTCTTTTGATGTACATTTGTTGCACACAGTTTTCTTGCAGATGTGACACTTTACAAATGATTTGTTTCCTTCACAGTTAGACTTTACAAGGTGACGTGTTCACTTTTTTTGTCTGTCAGGAATATCTTCAGGTCTGACAGGGACGCTAGTCTTTCTAGTCGCTGCGTACTTCTCAGCAAGCTCCTCCACCAGCTGCGTTTCAATTTTTTATCATTTAGAGAATTGAACAATACCCATGCATTTATCCCAGCCAAATCCAGCAAGTTGTAAAATGTGTGAACAGGCCAACGTCTCGATGGTGCTTTGACAGACTATTTGTGAGCCATTTGGTCAACCACGTCCACTCCATATTTAGAGCCGTTATAAAACGTAACAGTATCTGGCTTCTTTTTATACCATCCTCAATTGTCACATAAGGATGCATAGTGCTCAGAATCAGGACATTCTTGTTGCTCTTACAATGATAAACAGTCAAGTGTGGTATCATCTTTTTTTCAACAATACTGTGCTTTATAACTGTTCTCTTGCCTTTTTGATATAGACTGGTATTTCCCTGTGAGATCGATTTATTGTTCCCACAAGACTCGTAGAATTAGCTTTCAGTGTGTCAGAGAGTGCTAATGAGGTGAAAAAATTGTCACATGCGACATTTATTCCATTTTTGAGGTAAGGTTGCATAAATTTTTTTACAACAAAGCCACTAAGACGCTCATCACTCCACCTAGTATCATTCTTTCCTATATAAGGGATATCATTCACAATATATTTTGAGTCTTTATCTACCGTCATCCAATACTTTTGCCCGTATTTGTCAGGATTTGAGGCCATAAACTGCGTGAATCTGCAATGGCACTTTAAAGGAAAAAGCTGTTCGTCGATTGTTATATATGGACCCGGTATGTAGCTAGACTGTGCATTCGCAATGAACTCACTCCAGATTTCTGATACCAAAGCAAGCTTGTCTTCTCTTAGTCATTCTGATCTTGTGAATATATTGTCAAATCTGAGATAACGCATTGTATCTCTGAATCTGTCACGAGCCGTTGTTGATTTCACAAAATTATTTCCCCACTTCACTGACCACAATGTGTCCAGTTCTAAGCTCTTAGCTCCAATAGCACCATGGACGTACAATATAGCTATAAAAGCTTCCAGTTCTTTAATTTTTATAGTCCACTCATCTGAGCTCAGTACACGAGGTGCTTCAGTTTCTGTACATTTTACAATATGTTTCAAAACTTTGTCCATTATCATTAAATGCTGTCCACTCTAACAGGTCTCACTCATGTGGTTTGCATGTGGAGATGGTCCTGTCCTATCTTTGAAAACATTCTGTTGTCAATATCTTCCAACTGAACAGTCACCTAATACTCCAACTTTCCAGGTTGTTCCGTCAGGTGCTACAATATCGCTACCTGAAGGAAACTGAAGTAGTCCAGAACCCTGGGCAGTTTGTTGTCCACACCAACCTTCAGGACATCCACTTCCTTGAGTTGACTTAGTCTCTGTGGCAGCTGTTCCTGTAATAGTAGTTATACATATTAGAACATGATTTAATATTGAATATATTGTGTAATATTAGAACAAAAAAAACGCCTTCATAAATGTAACATATAACTTGTAAAATTTCAACAGGAAACAATGTATAAACATAAGTGTTGCAATTCAAATTACTGTCTATGCAACATATACATAAACAAAAATCATTATAAAACACACACACAAAAAAGCATACCTATCTCATCAGCATACAGTAGAACCTTCTCAGGAGTAAGATCATCTTCTGATGTAGAATCCAGAACTATTGGCGATGGAAATTGTTCCTCAGATAGAGACTCCAGTGGTTCACCCTCAGATTCATTATCTAAAATCTCATTTAGAGCATTTATAATGTCTGCTTCTGTGCGTAGAAATTTGGCCATAATATATTCGTAAGGTCAGACTTGTTTGAACCTCTCTTTCTCGTCCCCTGCTGAAAACTGGAACGTCAGCCTGAAGTGAAGTAAAAATGAGTTTCGCGATTGTTGACAAAACACACTCTAACAATAGGCATGAAACTACATGAAAAATGCGATTGTTACAGCGACTGCACTGGGCGTGTCAGAACTGACCCATCCGCAGTTCTAGGTGAACCTTCATATTTCTCTTTTATGTTATCACCATAAAATGTGAAATGAAGTATAATCACTAATTACGTTATTTAATAAAAGTCACAGAAATGTAACACTCTAGGCAATAATACAAAAGAGTGACAAACAAAAAAATGATCAAGTGGTTCTAGTGTTACGGAATTTCATATGCAATAGGACGAAATGGTTAGTACTGAAATAAGCTGAAAAATTTAGGATTAATTCTGTCTTGTATTTAAATAATTTTTCTTCATATAATCTCCTGAGACTTAAGTACTTTCTTTCATTTTTCCTCTCTTCTAATATCAGTTAAGAAGTGTGTGTGCATAAATATTTGTGTTTGCATAAATATTCCTCAAACTACTCTGAAGTGTGTTTCAGAGGGTATTTTGGAAGGCACCATGTGTTAGGATTTCTCCTCATTGCAATTGCATATGGACTGAGCAAATAACGGATGATTAACTAACTTTATGTATACAGTAAATAGCCTAATTTGGTCTTCAGAGTTTCTAAGGGAGCTAAATGCATGAGGCTGAAGAATGTTTCTAGATTCTTCACTAATACTGGTTCTTGTATTCTCATAAGGTTAGTTTTGTGGGATAATTTGTATTTGTTTTCTCAGGATTATTGCTCCCATCAGTCAAGCTAACCTGTAACCATCTGTGATATCCTTCTTTGTATGCATTCAGTCAGTTGAACAAATGGTCTGATCCCTCACACTTTTAACAATTATCTAAATTTGGCCACACAGATGAATCTGAGTCATCCACCTGTTATGGACCTTGTAAAACTGTTCCATTTTGAATTCCAGAAAATTATTATTGTCTTAGTTTACTGTACAATTATTTTGAATCATTCATAATACAGTAAAAGTATGACTTTTTTCATTTTGTGAAATCCAGAGTTTTACCTTTCTATGCATCAAATCAAGTTGCCAATCTTTGCCCCACTTTGAATTTTTTTCATATCTGATTGATTATTTCTGCAAATCTTTCTTGACAATAATTCATTATTGGTAAGTATCATTTGTGAAAAGTCTGAGGTTGCTATTAGTACTGTTGGTCAGCTCATTAACATAAAATAAGGAGGACTAGAGTTCCAGCACCGTCATCTGGTGCAAGTCAGAAGTTATTCTTACTTGGGTTGATGAGGCTCCATCCAAAATTTCATACTTCATTTATCTAGTGCATCACTTTATCAAATGATTGAATGTCCATACAGTTTTTTTTTCTTTTTTTTAAACTCGTGGTCCTGAGTTCAGCAGACATTATTGTGGAAGCGCCTCCCTTCCAACAGGCAGGTAATAAATTTCTTGGTTTCCCTTTTAGTGCTTGACCCAGGTTTGCTTGAACCAACAGTGCTGACCTATGGAATGCGGTGACACACACTTCCTATTTCCACATCTGTCAAAGGGTGTTAACTATCTCTCCCAACCAGTGTGAGTGGTGTTGACAAAATGGAAATGGGGTGAGAGGATAGAGGCAAGTGAAAGAAGAGACTTTGTATACTGTCCAAACACTGTCTTTGGTTTCTCCAGCACTAGTAAAGGATGTAGTTTTTACACATCTGCCTATTGTTTGACACTTTATCTCCATGTTAAAACTTCTTCTCCCATAACCCTAACAAATAGTATAGTGAGAGGAGCCCTCTTCTATTCTTATTACAGTGGTTCGCAGGGTATATATGTAGACATATTGCAGTCTATGTGATAGTGATTTACACTCAAATTTTGTTGATTTACATTTATTTAAGTGCTGAACTTTTTCTTTCAGGAAAGAAAATCTGATGGTGATAGCGATTCATTAGTCTCTCGTAGAAAGCGAAGACGAAGTGATAATGCAGGTAAGCTGTTTACATGCTACTGCAATGTCTCTGTTATGAGAATCCTGTGAAATGTGATCTTCCATACTCAGCAAATGGGAAGTGATTCTCCATTACATAAGTGGCACTTGTCACCCACTTGATAATTCATATTTCTGTCCCAGGAAAACGCAAACAAAAATGTTGTTCATGGTTCGTGTTGGGAATTTCTTTTAGAGCTGTCTGCATTACTGAAATCAGAGGTCATTAGAAGTGAAAATAAATTTCTGACTTTTCTAGACTGTAAAAATTCTCTTTCATGTTTGGCATTTATTCATTACTTCATTCACCTCAAGCCACCTGTGTTAGACTATATATTTGCTGGTGGTTACTTGACACCATGCTGTTTGTGGATCTGCCCATCTAATAACATTATCTACACTCCACGTCTACACTCTGCAAACAACTATACAGTTCATGACAGGGGGTACACCTCACTGCCCGTTATTAGGGTTTCTTCCCCTGTTCCATTCGTGTATGGGGTGCAAGAAGAATGATTGTTTTAATGGCTCCACGCAAGCTGTAATTAATCTAACCACCTCCTCAGAATTCCTGTGGAATTGGTATATATGGGGTTGTAATATGTTCTGAGTGGCATAATTTGAATCCAGTTCCTAATATTTAGTAAGCAGGCTTTCTTGGAATAATTCATGTCCACCTTAAAGAGTGTGCTAGCTCATTTTATTAGCAGTTCTGTGATACTCTCCCATGGATCAAACAAACCTGTGACCATTTGTGCCACCCTTCTCTGTACGTGTTCAGTATCACTTGTTGGGTCCTATTTGATATAGGTCCCATACACTTCAGCAGTATTTTAGGATGGGTGATTTACAAGCAATCTCCTTTGTAGACTGACTGGATTTCCCTAGTATACTACCAATAAATTGAAGTCTGCTGCGAGCTTTACCCATGACAGAACTTCAACATATTTATAATATAATATTGTATTACAAAGTTTTTCATTTTGTGAAGAGCACAGTTTTTAATTTATCAACATTTAAAACAAGGTGCCATTCTTTGCACCAGTTTTAAATCTCATCAGGCTGTAACTGAACATTGATGTCACTTGTCCACTGTACCATTTTACTCTGAGGTGACGAAAGTTGTGGGGTAGCGATAAGCACGTATAAAAATGGCAGTAGTATTGCATATGCAAGGCATAAAAGGCCAGTACATTGGTGGAGCTGTCATTTGTACGAAGGTCATTCATGTGAAATGGTATCAAGCATGATTCTGGCAACATGATGGGAATTAAGACTTTTAACACGGGAGGGTAGTTAGAATTAGATGTATGAAGCACCCATTTCTGAAATTGTTAAGGAATTAAATAGCCAGCAAACTCGCACCAGGGAAGAACAGCATTCTTTTATTTGTTTTTTGTGAAGGTGTGAAACCTATTGAAATTCATCAACGAATGAAGGTCCAGTAAGGGGCTGCATGTTTGTCACAGCAGCAAGTCTTCAAATGGAGTAGGAAGTTCACAAATGGTGTGACTTCAGTGGAAGATGCTCCTCGTCTAGGTCAGGCAGGCACAACGATTTGTGACTCCACCAAACATTGCAGCAGTTGAAGCCATAGTGAATTGACACTAAATGACAATGCAGCATGTTTACAGATTAATGGGTCAGCACACCACATTATGCATGATGTTCTCCAGTTTCACAAAGTGTCTGCAAGATGGGTCCCACGGCAGCTGACTCCTGAAATGAGGGAATGGCATGTTGATGCTTGTGAAGATGTTCTTGAGCCCTTTGAACGAGAAGGTGATGGCTCCCTTGCATGAATCATTACTGGGGACAAAACCTGGGTTCGCTTCCACCAATGGGAAACGAAGAAAGCCAGCAAGGAATGGTGCCATTCCTCATCACCAAGTGATTTCCATATGTTTGGACCATTCAAAGGCGCAATGGGAGGAAAGATGTTCTGTTCTGATGAAGTGGTGCACCCCGCAGTGCATGAATGGGTTCCATGGACTACCAAAGAATTTTTTTCTAAAGGAATTTATACACTTTGTAAGTGCTGGAGGACTTGCGTTGAGCGTGGGTGAGTTTATATTGAAAAGTGATACAGCTTTGTACCATTTCTGCACAGTAAATAATATTAAAAAAATATTTAAGGTTTTCATTTGACTCACCCTCATACTTACTTCACTCATCTTTTCAGCAGTAAGCAGACAGTGCTTCTTTCCAGATCAAAGGCAAGGCCTTTCATAAAAATCAGTCATGTTGTATACCAGCTGTGCTGTAATTTCCATATCATGTTTAACCTGAACTTGATCACCAAACAGCTGTTCAGAGACCATCTCAAATTGCCGCAAAGAGCAAAATTGACTATGCAGTTGCAGAATATGCTGCCAAGAAAGTGATACTCGGCTATTACCTCACTTCATAATCCATGGCATCTGAGTTCCCAAGCATTCTCGCCTCATCACTGCACTCAGCTTCTATATCAGATTCCCTGACATAAGTAGAGGGTTTTTGCCTTGTCATTGCTTTCAGTCTCAGAATCCTCCATCTGTCAGTCTTCACTAGCTCCTGTCGCAGACACATGTCCACCTCTGCCCCTGTCCTGTGCCTTGTCTCTCTCTCTCTTCACTTTCAATTCCTCTCCAACACAATACTTTTCTGTCCCGCACTTACTCCCACCACACTAAATTGCACACTACATGCAACTTCTTCTCTGCCAATGGCTGGGCCATGTACAGGCTGTTACATTTGAATTCAGATAGCAGGAAGCATTGTTCTTTCTGTGGGAGTTTATTTTTATGTTGCCTAATGTGGACATGCATTAATATCTCCCACAAATGCACAACTGTGATAAGAAAGGACTTCCAGTTTCTTTAAGAGTCACAGTTGCTATAATTAAAAAACTGCCTGATTCTAAGACTTATCTTGGAATCTATTCAAAGTAAAATTCTCACACACAGTTCAAAATGAAGGTAATGCCATATAGTTTTTTGTGGTAGTTTTGTGCTATTTTATGGACTTACATATATCATAATTTTCATCATGATTAACATTTTTTCCAAAAACACAATTTTTAATGGAATAAAAAGTGTTTTATATAATTCAGCATTGATTTAAAAACAATGTTAGTAAACTTTCTATGTACCTTCAATGAAGGGTTATAGAGAAAATAAAAAGGAATCGAAATAGTGGCAAATGCTGCTGAGTGCACTATGGTGTATTACACAACATCCATGAATCATGATGACACCATCGTTGATAGACTGCTGTTCGTTTCACTGTGGGAGGATGCTGAGAAGTGGCACCTGAAGAAATGACCTTCTTTTTGTTCCCATGATCAATGACCAGATGGCATGAGAAGGAAAGAGGCTTTCCTTCTCATTCTGTCTGGTAAGCCTCCCATGACCTGGGGTTCAGGCTGACTTTTCTGAACTCTGCGTCTTTTCCTAAATCTCTCTCTAGTCCTTATCCTTCACAACACATCCTTCCCCTTGAACACTTCTGCCAGGAGGAGGAGCCACTGGCTCCAAAAACTAGCAAAATTAATACCTTTATTGAAACTTCCTGACAGATTAAAACTGTGTGCTGGATCGAGACTCGAACCCAGGACCTTTGCCTTTCACTGAAAAGTGCTCTACCATCTGAGCTATGCAAGCATGACTGACACCCCGTTCTCACAGCTTTACTTCTGCCAGTATCTCGTCTCCAGTAAAGCTGTGAGGATGGGCTGGATTCCTGCCCTCCTCCCTCCCCTTTCCCCTACATGTTGTCTGGTTCTTTGTGCCATTTTGTTTCACCTTTCCACGTGTCTTCTTCCACTGGTGTTGTCACAGTCAAACTGTGGAGTGGGGACTGGGATTGGTTGGCAGCAGGGCTGGGGCATCATCATGTCTAGCACCTTAGAGATTTCACCTGCTGTCACCTTCTACAACATCCCTCATGTTCTTCAATTTCCCTACCATCTCAGCATTTGTTTCATCTCTTTCTTTGCGTGTTTTCCTTTAGCATTTATTGCCCTGTGTCATTTGTGTTGTTTTTTGTAACCCAAACAGACCTTCCCTGAGGTTGGATTCTAACAGCTTTTCCATTCTTCTGCTAAGAATTAGTGTTAGTATTTTGCAGCCATGAAATACTCTCACCTGTCAGTACCTGCTTTCTTTGAAAATGGAATCATTACACTCTTCTTGTAGTCTCAGGGTATTTCACCTGTATTGTACACCTTGCTCATCAGATGGAATAGTTCTATTTTGTCAAGGCTGCTCTCCCAAGGCTATCAGTAATTCTGATTGGATGTTGTGCACTCCAGGGACCTTGGTTTGACCCGGGTCCTTCATTGCTCTGTCAAATTCCTCCTGCTGTATCATATCTCCCATCCCATCTTCTGTTTCCATAAAGTTGCTTACAGCTTCACCTCCTATGTATAGACCCTCTATTATACTCCTTGCAGTATTACCTTCTTTATTTAGTAGTTTCTGTCTATCTCAATTCTTGATATTCATACAGCTGCTAATGTTACCCCCAAAGACCTCTTAAATTTTCCTGTTGGCAGTGCTAATCTCTCACCTTATGACATATGCTTCTAAATCCTTAAATTTGAACTCTAGCCTTTCCTGCTTAGCAATTTTATACTGACTGTCACTCCTTTGTAGATGTTTGTGTTCACTTTTATATGCTTCATTTGCTGCATTTTTATATTTTCTTTCTTTGATCAATTAAATTCTGTTCTCTTCTGTTGTCCAAAGATTTCTACTAAGCCTTGTCTTGTTACATAACTGATCTTCTGCAGCCTTCACCGTGTCATATCCATATTCATTTGGTCTGCTGCTGCAGGGATGGGCAATAACTTTGGCTTGGGGCCATTCTTATGTAGGCAGAGGTTAGCAGAAGGTCACACCTTTTAAAATGATGGCATGCAGTAGTCCACTTTGCAGTTCAGAAAAGTTATAAATTGTTGCAAAAAATTCTGTCTTGGGAGGCCAGACAAAAACCACTAGTGGGCCACTGTTTGTCCACACCTGTTCTGTGTTCCTTTCCCCTGTCCTATTGTGTTCCTTTCCTCTGTCCTAGTCAGTAATTGCCTAATGCTCCATCCATAACTTACAATGACCTCTGGCTCTTTCAGCTTATTCACATACCATCTCCATAATTTCCTACCTTTTTGCCATTTTTCAGTTACAATCTGCGGTATATAATCAGTATATTCTGGTCAATCTGCATGTGCACCTTGATATATCTTAAAATCTGGACCCATAATTCAGTCTCTCTCTCAAAATTATATAATCAATCTGAAACCTGCTGGTGTCTGCAACTCTTCAGTGTCTGTAACCTTCTTTCATGATTCTTAAACCAAGTGTCAGTGATGATTAAATTGTGGTCTGTGCAACAATCTACCAGGCAGCTTCCTCTTTCATTTCTTTCCCTAGTCCACATTTTCCTTCTATTTTTCCTCCTCTTTCTTTTCCTACTATTGTATTCCCATCCACCATCACAATTAAATTTCTGTATCACTTAACTGTACAAATAAGTTCTTTTGTTTCACCACACATTTCTTCAATTGCTCCATCTGCAGAGCTAGTGGGATTGTAAGCTTGGGATACAGCAATGGGTTTTGGCTTCATGTATCTTGTCTACAATAATCTGTTAACAATGTTGTTCATAGTGGCTTGCTTGAACTGTTGTTTGTTGTTTTCTTATTCATTATTGCATCTACTCCTACATTACTTTATTTGATTTATTTTTCCAGCCCTGTATTCATCTGGCCAGAAGTCCTGTTCCTCTCGCCATTGAACTTCAATAATTCTCATTATATTCTAACTTTAAGCTATACATTTCCTTTTTTAAATTTTCAGGCATCCCTCCCAGATTAAGGACACAATTTACCATTCTCCAACGTGTAGAATATCAGTTGTGTTTCTCCTGACAACATTCTCCAGAGCAGTCCCTACTTAGAAATCCACATGAGGTATCATTTACATGTGTGGGATGTTTTACTCAAAAGGATGCCATCGTTTAACTGTACAGTAAAGTTGCATGGCCTAAGGACAAATTACGGCTGTAGTTTCCTCTTGCATGAAGCTGTTCGCTGTACCAGCACTGCAAGGCCATGTAAGTTGGTGTCACAAGGCCAGAACAGTCACTTGCCCAGACTGTCACACCTTCAACTACCGAAAAGGGTGCTGCACTCCTCTTCAGCAACCACACTTTTGTCTAATCTCTGAGCAAATACTCCTTCATGGTTGCATCAATGGTACGGCTGTCTGTTACCACTGAGGCATGCAAAATGCCAAAGAGAATGTACTTGGTGACTCTTAGAATGGATCATGTTTGCCCCCCCCCCCCCCCCCCCCGCCTCACCCACCCCTGCCCACCCACACACCCACACACCCACACACCCACACACACACACACACACACACACACACACACACACACACACACACACACACACACAAAAACACAAAAACACACACTTAAGTTCATTCAGGTGGACACAAGAAAGCCGTTTCATTGTGCCTGTCTGCAGCTCAACAAGTCATCTTTATGGTGGATAGCAATCTATCTTCTTCAGAATATTGTTAAAATTCCAATTTGGGTTTTCTGCTGTTCAATTAGTGCCATTTTATTCCATGATGAGACATCCTTAGTTTCTTTTACTTGTCATATATTTGTGCCTAAATTTTGACAGTAACTCAAAATTTAACTTTTTTTTCCCCTGATGATCAGGAGCCCAACAACCAGCCAGAGAAGAGACTGGTGGTGAGAGAAGAGGGGAAGAAGAAGAAGAATTAGGAGAAAAAGAAGCAGTAATGGTGAGTTTTGTCAGTAGCATATGGTTACCCCCACAATCATTCCTGTTTTCCTTTCAGGGCACTCAGTTTTCATGTGCATGGAGCTTCAAGCAATGACAATAGGCCTTCCTTTTGTGTGCTGATATCCATTTCTCTAACTATTTTTTCATCTGAGACTAAATGTCCCCCTGCAGAAGTGCATTATTTCTGGTAACAGTCACAATTTATGTCATCAATTAATTTCCTTTCTACATACACCACCCACCTTCTGAACTAATAGTGTTCAGTATGTGTTTTTGTACACTGGTAACTACAAACTACAGTCCCTGCCAAATGTATGCAGCACATTTACTGTGGAGCCAATGGAACCAATGACAATTAGAAGTTCCTGTCTTGGTGTGGCTCATTGTGCTACATTCAAGTTATTAGCCATCACTACCCCATTGTGATGTTTGCCTGCTTTATTTCTTCTTTGATAGTTCTTGGAGTCAAAGTATTGCATTGTTATACTGGCTGAGAAATTGGGGATGGAAGTTCAACCCTGAGTACTGTAAATGATGTAGCCTACAGTTGCACAGTTGTGTTTAACAGTTCACTGTTCACAACCCCCTAATATTACACAGTTAATATGTCCAGTTTGCTATTGGTTAACTTTTGATAAGCTTCATTAATAGTTTGCAGGCAGACATCAGCATACTGCTACAATAGTTCACCACTGAACATCTATGAGCAGTAAAAACCCAACCACACAGTTCATGCAGAATAATATAGTATGTGTGACACTATTGAACAGACACTGTCATTATTTTAAAACATGCCTATTTGTGTTGCGTTAATTTCATGGTTAAGATGATGCATTGTTGTTGATCTAACCAATATAAGTGTCTCGTTTAAAAATCGGCCATGGTCTGATTGTCTCGGGACTAAAAATCGGGTCTTTATATATCCTCACAATAATAGATACTATAAGTATACTTAGTTTGATGTTTGTTACAGAAATGACAATTAAAACCTAACTCATTCAATTAACTGAATATATTCAAAAATTCCACCTTTTTAACAATTTCTTCTACCAGAAAGGTCAGGCTAAATTATTTTTTAAATAATGAAATTAACAGAAATAATTATAGAAACAATACTTTTGGCAAACCTGGTAATTGCTTGGGAAACAATTAAGGGCTGGCTTTGCTAATATGTTATCGAATGATGACTGAGACACATCAGTATACCAGGAACAAGTTCACTGACCAACTTACTGAGGAAATGGGTAAGAGTGAATTAATAGGTGTCAGAATAGTTGGTACTGACTTAAGAAATGAGGAAGCTTGTAATTCTGAAGGCTTGGGATAGGGATTGCTAAACTTCTACTGCCCTTAATAGTTCGAGAATGGATGCAAAAACCACTACCAAACTTTGTGGAAAATATGTTATCACTTTATGCAGATTGGAATGTCCACACTGGGTTCGCTCTTGATTTTATCTTACAGTGAGAGAACACTCCTCACACTGGCTCATACATTGACAAGTTATTCTATTGTGTCTGACCAGAGGAGAGACACCACAATAGGTCCTTGTGGGTTCTCTGTCTGGAACTTCCCTACACAGCAGACACTCACAAACAGTATCCCAGTTTCATAAAAAATTAACTTTTCTTTAAGGAAAAATAAATCAAGAGAGCATGTTAAATATCAGGATATTTGTACCTACTTGATATTAGTCCATTAATGAATTACAGTAATTTTATTGTGCATGTTGTTACCTGAAGCAAATCTGAACAAGTCTCATGTAGGGATTTTGTACTGTTTGATGTTCAGTGGTAGATTTGACCACTGTTTTCTTCCAAGATCTCAATTCCAGCTGTCCTCAGGCAGAGAGTCAGTCAACCTGTTGCCCACTCTCTATGGACCATGATTTCTCAGTCAGCATGTGAGCCCCATAACCTTTGATTTTGGCACCACTTGAAATAGTATCCTCAACAACAGAGTTCTTCAAATAATCATTATTTTCTTCTGTTGTAAGAAGAAAGTAACCCTGGCAAAGTTTTCCAGTTTTGTGGTAATTCGTCCTGTCTATTCTTCATTAATATAGACTGCCAAAGGAAAATGTTACACCTCAGAAGAATGTTGTTGTTGCCAAGTTACTACTGTTTGTAATATTCCACAGATGCTGCCAATGCTCAGTTGTTTTAAATTGCATTTTCACTGTATTTACTTTTACTTCCATCAATGAAATCTGTGTATACACACTCAGCAATACTTCCATGACTGGCACTATCTACTAAAAGAAGTCCTTTGGTCAATATTTATCACATTAGAAACTTTTATCTCAGATGGACATTATCTTTTACACTTGAAAATATTGGAAAATTACTTTTTAACAAATTAACCATGTACTGGTAGCTAAGTTTTCACTCACCTGGAGTTATCATTGTCCAGTCCCCAAAACTGTTTCAGCTTAACTTCAGCTATTCTTTCATATTAAATGTTTTTTGAAAACCGAAATTCTGCTACTAATACTGCTGATTTTGAGGTGACAGGGAAATGTACAGTAAGACAGAAAAAATGCAACAGTAATGGCAGGTTGCCCAGTTATGTTAAGAGATTTCTTTTAAATCACTGATTTTGTTTGTTGTGACCCATGAAGCAGTGTGTAAAACAGTCAAGAAGGCCAGTGGAGAAATGGCAGGTAAGCAGCTGTTAGTATATCATTTGGCGATGAACTGACATTGCTTATTTCCCTTATGATGGTTGTAGAGGTATTACAGGCAAAGTTTTAACAGATTGCTAGTTGTGCTCGAGAGAAATAGGTGCCTATTAAGTGAATTAAGGTTGGGAAAGAACTACTGGGGTTTAATAATGAAATCAGGAAAATACTGAAGTAAAGATAAGTCGAAAGATTCATGCGTCTATGAAAAGATGTGTGTGTGAAGTGTACAACTACTACCACAGTCACATTGTAGCAAAAAAGATGTCAGGGGATCTAAGAAAATACTGGTTCTATGTAAAATCGGTGTCTAGGGTTACTGCTTCTTTGCAGTCATTCATTGACCAGTTCGGTGTGGCAGTTTCAGATAGCAAAATAAAAGCTGAAATTTTGAATTTTGTGTTGAAGAAAGCATTCATGCAGGAGAATTGTACAAACAAACCATTGCTTGATCATCACACAATGTCCCATATGGATAACATAGTAGTAAGCATCCCAAGTGTAGAGAAACAACTGAAAGGGTTGAAAACAAAGAAGTCGTCAGGTCAAGGTTGAATACCAATTTGGTTTTACAAAGAGTATATTATGGCATTGGCACTTTGCTTAGCATAGCTTTGATTTGTCATGAATTTTTGGCTTAGTGCAAAGTCCCAAGTGACTGGTAAACAGCACAGGTGACTCTTGTATATATACAAGGTGAAAGAATGGATCCACAAAATTACAGACCAATATCCTTATCAGTTTGATGCAGAATTCATGAACATATTCTCAATTCAAATATCAATAACTTTCTTGAGACTGAGAAGCTTATGTCCACAAATCAGCATGGTATTTAGAAAGGATTGCTCATTTGAAATGTCACGGTATATAGTGTGAGAAAAGGGAACATGAACTATGTATAATGAAGGCCAGCAAACAGTTGACAAATTAATATTGTTCTTCTTAAAAATTTATGCTTTTAATTTCAACACTCACTATTTACAGATGTAGCTCGTGGAAGATACTTAATATAACAATGAACACAATCCATTTGTAAAGTTTGACACAAAAATGCTTTGTGTGTCAACAGTGGAAACATTTTGACTCTGTAATTCAGTGTTGTAACATTATGACTGATCTTGATATCCACTCAAAATTCACATTGTAGCACTGCACAACTGACCGTGCCGGTATCATCAAACTCTTTTTATCTTCAAAGAATTAATATCATCTTCAATGATACTAAGCTCAAGTACCACTGATCCAGTCATAAGAGTGTTTCCTCCCTCATTGCACAAATTTATCTCTGATGATGCTAGAAAGTCAAAATGTGTAACATCACAACTGTTGGATGATGTGGTTGTTTGTTGTTGTGGTCTTCAGTCATGAGACTGGTTTGATGCAGCTCTCCACACTACTCTGTCCTGTGCAAGCTGCTTCATCTCCCAGTACGTACTCCAGCTTACATCTTTCTGAATCTGCTTAGTGTACTCATCTCTTGGTCTCCCCCTACGATTTTTACCCTCCACACTGCCCTCCAATACTAAATTGGTGGTCCCTTGATGTCTCAGAACATGTTCTACCAACCTATCCCTTCTTCTAGTCAAGTTGTGCCACAAACTTCTCTTCTCCCCAGTCCTATTCAATACTTCCACATTAGTTATGTGGTCTACCCATCTAATCTTCAGCATTCTTCTGTAGCACCACATTTCGAAAGCTTCTATTCTCTTCTTGTCCAAACTATTTATGGTCCATGTTTCACTTCCATACATGGCTACAATCCATACAAATACTTTCAGAAACGACTTCCTGACACTTAAATCTATACTCGATGTTAACAAATTTCTCTTCTTCAGAAACACTTTCCTTGCCATTGCCAGTCTACATTTTATATCCTCTCTACTTCAACCATAATCAGTTATTTTGCTCCCCAAATAGTAAAACTCCTTTACTACTTTAAGTGTCTCATTTCCTAATCTAATACCCTCAACATCACCCAACTTAATTCGACTACAGTCCATTATCCTCGTTTTGCTTTTGTTGATGTTCATCTTATATCCTCCTTCAAGACACCATCCATTCCATTCAACTGCTCTTCCAAGTACTTTGCTGTCTCTGATAGAATTACAATGTCATCGGCGAACCTCAAAGTTTTTATTTCTTCTCCATGGAATTTAATACCTACTCTGAATTTTTCTTTTGTTTCCTTTACTGCTTGCTCAATATACAGATTGAATAACATTGGGGATAGGCTACTAACCTGTCTTACTCCCTTCCCAACCACTGCTTCCCTTTCATGTCCCTCGACTCTTATAACTGCCATCTGGTTTCTGTACAAATTGTAAATAGCCTTTCGCTCCCTGTATTTTACCCCTCCCACCTTTAGAATTTGAAAGAGAGTATTCCAGTCAACATTGTCAAAATCTTTCTCTAAGTCTACAAATGCTAGAAATGTAGGTTTGCCTTTCCTTAATCTTTCTTCTAAGATAAGTCGTAAGGCCAGTATTGCCTCAAGAGTTCAAGTATTTCTATGGAATCCAAACTGATTATCCCCGAGGTCAGCTTCTACAAGTTTTTCCATTCGTCTGTAAAGAATTTGTGTTAGTATTTTGCAGCTGTGGCTTATTAAACTGATTTTTTGGTAATTTTCACATCTGTCAACACCTGCTTTCTTTGCTCCGAAGGCCGTCAGTAATTCCAATGGAATGTTGTCTACTCCGGGGGCCTTGTTTCGACTCAGGTCTTTCAGTGCTCTGTCAAACTCTTCACGCAGTATCGTATCTCCCATTTCATCTTCATCTACATCCTCTTCCATTTCCATAATATTGCCCTCAAGAACATCACCCTTGTATAGACCCTGTATTTACTCCTTCCACCTTTGTGCTTTCCCTTCTTTGCTTAGAACTGGCTTTCCATCTGAGCTCTTGATGTTCTACAAGTGGTTCTCTTATCTCCAAAGGTCTCTTTAATTTTCCTTACCCCTTGTGAGATAAGCCTCTACATTCTTACATTTGTCCTCTAGCCATCCCTGCTTAGCCATTTTGCACTTCCTGTCAATCTCATTTTTGAGACGTTTGTATTCCTTTTTCCCTGCTTCATTCACTGCATTTTCATATTTTCTCCTTTCATCAATTAAATTCAATATTTCTTCTGTTACCCAAGGATTTCTACTAGCCCTCGTCTTTTTATCTACTTGATCCTCTGCTGGCTTCACTACTTCATCCCTCAAAGCTACCCACTCTTCTTCCACTGTATTTCTTTTCCCCGTTCCTGTCAATTGTTCCCTTATGCTCTCCCTAAAACTCTGTAAAACCTCTGGCTCTTTCAGTTTATCCAGGTCCCATCTCCTTAAATTCCCACCTTTTTCCAGTTTCTTCAGTTTTAATCTACAGGTCATAACCAATAGATTGTGGTCAGAGTCCACATCTGCCCCTGGAAATGTCTTACAGTTTAAAACCTGGTTCCTAAATCTCTGTGTTACCATTATATAATCTATCTGATATCTTTTAGTATCTCCAGGGTTCTTCCATGTATACAACCTTCTTTCATGATTCTTAAACCAAGTGTTAGCTATGATTAAGTTGTGCTCTGTGCAAAATTCTACAAGGCGGCTTCCTCTTTCATTTCTTAGCCCCAATCCCTATTCACCTACTATGTTTCCTTCTCTCCCTTTTCCTACACTCTAATTCCAGTCACCCATGACTATTAAATTTTCGTCTCCCTTCACTATCTGAATAGTTTCTTTTATTTCATCATACATTTCTTCAATTTCTTCGTCATCTGCAGAGCTAGTTGGCATATAAACTTGTACTACTGTAGTAGGTGTGGGCTTTGTATCTATCTTGGCCACAATAATGCGTTCACTATGCTGTTTGTAGTAGCTTACCTGCATTCCTATTTTCCTATTCATTATTAAACCTACTCCTGCATTACCCCTATTTGACTTTGTGTTTATAACCCTGTAGTCACCTGACCAGAAGTCTTGTTCCTCCTGCCACCGAACTTCACTAATTCCCACTATATCTAACTTTAACCTATCCATTTCCCCTTTTAAATTTTCTAACCTACCTGCCCGATTAAGTGATCTGACATTCCACGCTCCGATCCGTAGAACGCCAGTTTTCTTTCTCCTGATAACGACATCCTCTTGAGTAGTCCCCGCCCGGAGATCCGAATGGGGGACTATTTTACCTCCGGAATATTTTGCCCAAGAGGACGCCATCATCATTTAATCATACAGTAAAGCTGCATGACAACAGTAATGATTCCATTACCGAAAAAACAAGGAACCAAGAAATGCAGCGAGCACAGGACAATCAGCCTCATTTCACATGCAGCCAAAGTGATGTTAGGAATAATTAATAAGAGACTTGAAAAAGTAATAGAGGGGAACCTCGGTGAGGAGCAGTTTGGCTTTAGACGGAATACTGGCACCGGAGATGCAATAGGGCTCCTACGAATCTTGGGAGAAAGGTTTATTGAAAAAGGAAGAGACCTATGTGCTTCATCGATTTAGAAAAGGAATTTGACAATGTTGTTTGGGACAAGCTGGCGACTATTATGAGGGAAAAGAGAGTGGACTGGAAAACCAAAAGACTTATAAACTCATTGTACCTTAATCAAAAAGTTTCAGTTAAAGTGAGAGGAGAAAGTACAAACTGGACCCAACTAGGGAAAGGAGTAAGACAAGGATGCTGTTTATCACCTACTCTTTTCAATCTGTACTTGGAAAATATGATTGACCAATGCTCATTAGATGACAAAGGAGTAGAAATTGGAGGAAGAAGAGTAGGGTGCTTGAGATTTGCTGATGACATGGTCCTTCTAGCCACAGGGGAAAAAGAATTACAGGATTTGGTGGACACCATTGCAACTAACGGAAAAAAAATATGGAATGAAAATTAACACAAATAAAACAAAAGTATTGGCAATAGGAGGAAATAAGGAAATAAAAATTGTGCTGAATAGAGAAAATTTTGCACCTGTTCTAGTGTTTAAGTATCTTGGAAGCAGGATAGACACCGACTGGAAGTGCACCACAGAAATTAAAACGAGGATAGCAATGGCAAAAGAGGCATTTTATAAGAAAAGGAGAATCTTCTGCAGCGGTCTGGACAGAGAACTCAGAAAGAGACTCATAAAATGTCTCGTGTGGAGTGTTCGTCTAAATGGCGCTGAAACGTGGACTATGAGGAAAAAAAGACAGAGAAAGGCTGGAGGCTTTTGAGATCTGGACGTGGCGGAAGATGGAAAGAATAAGTTGGATGGACAGAGTAAAAAATGAAGAGGTACTGAGAAGAGTGGGAAAGAAAAGACAGTTACTAGATGTAATAAAGAGAAGAAAAAGAAATTGGATTGGGCATATATTAAGAAAGAATGACGGACTGATAAAAACAGTTTTAGAAGGTTATGTAGAAGGGAAAAGGAAGTGAGGCAGGAAGAGATTCCAGATACTGGATGACATGATGGACAGTACAACACACAGCAGCCTTAAGAAGGAAGCAATGGATTGCAGAAAATGGAGAGGCAAAGGACCTGCTAATATAGCAGATAACTGATGATGATGATGATGATGATGATGATGATGATGATGAACACTTTCATTGTAATCAGGAGAACAGGAGGAACCTTTGAGAAGGCCTTCCCTTTTTATACTCTCAAGGCATGGAAAGGTATTGCTTGGTCCCAAAAAAAGTCAAATAACTATGTAATGGAACACTTCTAGTTGAAACTGCTAATTCAACCCAGGTATCTAAGCTTCTGGGATCTAAGGCCTTAGATGAATACCCACTAGAGGCCTTAACTTTAGTGAGGGTGTTGTTACTAGCTCCAATATGCTATATCTGTCTCGAGGTTTGTCCATTTGTTCCTAGCCCAGAGCGATGCTAAAAATTGGAAGAATTTGGCTGTACTTCTATGGGATGTAATGGGAGTGCTACATGTGGCCATTGCTGAGGCTCAGCTCACAAAACAGGCAATTATTGTATACTTCTTGCAAAATAGGTAAACTGCTCCAAGGATCACCCAGTGTGGAGCAAGAAGTGCGAGGTTTTACAACAAGGAATGGAAAATTCAGGAGTTGAAAGTCAAGCTATGGTGAAGCTATAAAAGCTTTCGAAGCTACACAATCTCATGTTCTTGCTACTTCTTTCACATGAGCCCTTAAGACGCCAATTGCTGAGTGTGATGCCTCTGCACAATCTCAGACTACAGATTAAAGTATGAGCTCGTGCACTTGTTGGAGAACCTGTGGGGGAAATGCTCCAGTTGAAACTGAAGTCTTCGAAAGCCATCAGCAGTGGGCGTCACCACCTAAGGCACATATCACTACCCACCATCAGAAGCAAACTAAGCCATACCTCTAACCCATCTGTAAAGAAAAACGTCATTCAAAAAGTAATTCAAAGTCCAAGAAAGTGGCAGCTAAACCTTCAGATTGGTGAGCTCTCTCTCTCTCTCTCTCTCTCTCTCTCTCTCTCTCTCTCTCTCTCTCTCTCTCTCTGGTGGAAACTAAGCTTTGGAAGATATGGCCTTCCAGTCACAGGAATCGGAGAGCTGAGAACTGGCTAACATTCCCCCTGATCTCACCGGCAAATGACCTCTGAAGGAGAAAGAAAAGACCAACCATCACTAAACAATGGCTGCCACATGGACTTCTGCATTGCAGTTATATTTAAATTGATACCGCTCACATTTGGAAGAATGACAGCTCCTGGTCCAGGAGAAACACTTCTGCATCTGCTGACAAGATACTCATTTTAAAGTCACAGACACATCAGCATTACAAGGTTACCACCCCTACAGGAAAGATGATGATACTAGAGGCAGGGCTATAGGTGGAGTGACTGTTTTCATTGATGACAGATACCCCTCCTCTCCTATCCCTCTTACCACGACCATAGCAGTAATTGCTGAGAAAGTTCTCACACCCTTTAATATCACAGCATGTTCTTTGTGCCTTCCACCTAATGATGATTTGGTTGTAAACATACTGACAGAACTCTTCAGGCACTCCTACACCCATTCCTCATGGGGGACTTATGTGCACACATTGTGTTGTAGGACTCACCTACCACTTGCTCCAGGGGTCAGATTCTCTAGCAATTCATCCATTCTGAGAGTATCTGCTTTCTGAACTTGGGTCAGATGACGCACTTTTCCACAGCTCCAATGTCTTTTTTCAGCCATTTACCTTTGTTATTGTTCCCCAGCTGTTGCAGACTGAGTTCAGTGGGAAGTGGCTACAGATTCACATTCCAGTGACCTCTTCCCAGTGTGGATCATTCTGCCAACAGGGGATGACAGGAGACCATGCAGATGGATGATAGAAAGGGCAAATGGGTTGCAGTATAGTTGATAGGCTATTTTTGAACAAAAGGATTGTGCACAGGACACAGTGACCCATATCAGTTGTGAGATCCATTCAGCTGCTGCAGAGTCCATCCCCCAGTCTAGTAGCCACCTCAGATGATGGCCTGAGCCTTGGTGGAATTAAGACTAGATTGGCAATCAGGGCCAAATGAACAGTCCTGCAGAACTTCAAACACCATCCAAGTACAGGAAACCTTCATGCCTACAGATCTGTGAGAGCACATGCGAGGTGAGTCATAAAAGAACAGGTCTTCCTGAAAGGAATTCTCGACTTATATTAATTGGTCTACTTCCGCTGCACAAGTTTGGGACTCAGTAAAGTGGATTTCAGGCAAGCGCAGTACACTTCCTCTTACGGGCTTGTCAAGGAATTTGGTGTTGACAGACATGACAAGCCATGGCTCAGGTTTTAGCTGAAAACATTTTTACTGTCACCAAGTCATCCAGACAAGCTCCTGCTTTTCAGGTGTTCCATAGGATTGCAGAGATGAGGAAATTCAATTTCTTGCCACATAATGAGGAAGTCCACAACCTTCTGTTCGCCATGTGGCAACTGGAATTAGCTTTGTCTGTACCCAGAGACACAGCTCCAGGACGTGATAAGATCCACTATGCCAGGTTTTGTCATCTGTGCTCTGAACTGAAAGGATGGCTCCTTTGTTGTTTTAGTCAGATCTGGTTTCCTGAACACTACCCCATGAATTTGAAGGAGGCAATATTAATTCCATTCTGGAAACCAGGCAAAGACCTTAGTGCCCCTAACAGTTACTGGGGTGTAGCCCTTACAAGTGGTATGGGGAAGACTCGTCAATGCATGGTCAACTGCCACCTCCTCTGGTTGCTTGTGTCGTGAGGTCACGTGATCCCCTAGCGGTGTGATTTCAGCCCCTACACTACAATTCCACTCTTGACAATCAAAATTTGCTGGGGACAGCGATACAGGAATCCTTCTTATGCTGAAAACATTTGGTTTGGGACTTTTTAGACATCCAGAAAGTATGAAACGTTTTGCAGGTACAACATCCTTTGCCAACTTCATGAATGGGGACTACGTAGACATCTGCCACTTCTTATCCAGTTCTTTCTTGTGGACTGGCATTTTTGATACCACCTGGGAAATGCCTCGGCTGACTGATATGTTAAAGAGAATTGTCATGCTAGGCAGTGTACTCAGTGAAATTTCCTGGCAGATTAAAACTGTGTGCCGGACCGAGACTTGAACTCGAGACCTTCGCCTTTCGCATGCAAGTGCTCTACCATCTGAGGTACCCAAGCATGACTTAAGCACACTCTGCTGCAGAGTGAAAATCTCATCCAGTGTACTCAGTGTCACACTGTTCGCCATCACTGTCAGTGGCATTTCCTCCACAGTCAGGAGAACTGTCAAATACTCTTTGTTTGTGGATGACTTTGCAATCTTCTACTCTTCCTCTGATCTTAAAACAGTGACAATGTAGCTGAAAACCTGGACCAGGACTACTGCTTTTTGGTTATCGCCAGAGAAGACTACACATGCCAATTTTAACTGTCCTTGTCAAAGTTTTAACCAACCAGTATTCACAATGAGGGACAATATTTTACGTTTTCGAGAAACTGAGCACTTTTTGGGTTTATTATTTGACTCAAAATTAACTTGAAAGACATATGAACAAAGGGCTTCCAGTCATTGAATACTTTGAAATGCCTTAGCGTACAAATAAGGGATGCTTGACAGGTCCTCCCTCTTGCAGTTTTATACGGCATTTGTTCAATCACTTTTAGTTTACGGTAGTGTGGTCTATAGATCAGTCCTTATTTCCTATCTCAAGGTGTTAGGTGCTGTCCACCATGAGGACATTCTGATATTCACTGGAGCCTTTTGGACCAGTCCATTTCAGTCTGTCTCTGGATTTGGCTGGACAGGTGCTGAAAATCTCTGTGTCCCAACTTTGTTTTCGTCCATTTTAAGCTCGTACCACAGTTTTATTGTCGTTTATAGAGATGGATCACAGGAAAAGAAAGTCTTCAGTTGTTTTGCTGTTTTCCCTCAATGGGTTTTCAAAGTGTGTCTTCCAGAATAATTCACAAATTATGATGCAGAGTTAAATGACATTCTAATGGCACTGAAGGGGATACAGACATCACCGTACAAGGTTTCTTGTCTGTTTCGACTTGCTTAGTTTACTACAAGAACTTCACCAATTGTATCCAGAAATCTGGAAGACCAGTTGATTCAACACATCCATGACTCACTATAGTGATGCCAACACTGTGGCAAGGAAGTGATAATTTGCTGGGTACCTGGCCACGTCATGATACAAGGAAACTATATGGCCAACAAAACCACTGAGGATTCATGTTAGAATGGTGCTGTTCATCAGTGTCCCATATTGTTGCATGGCATCATCTCATTTTCTGACAAATGCATCATGTCAGTAGGAGACTAAATGGTTGCATGTGACACAAAACAAACTTAATTTTTGTCGTCATCTGTCTTCTGACTGGTTTTATGTGGCCCATCGGAAATTCCTCCTTGGTGCCTACCCCTTCATCTCAAAGTAGCACTTGCAAGCCATGTCCTCAATTATTTGTTGGACATATTCCAATCTCTGTCTTCCTCTTCAGGTTTGCCCTCTACAGCTTCCTCTAGTACCATGGAAGTTATTCCCTGATGTCTTAACAGATGTCTTATTATCCTGTCCCTTCTCCTTTTAGTGTTTCCCATGTATTCCTTTCCCCTCCATTACTAAGCATAACCTCCTCATTCCTTACCTTATCACTCCACATAATTTCCAACATTTGCCTGCAGCACCATATCTCAAATGCTTTGATTCCCTTCTGTTCTGGTTTTCCCATAGTCCGTGTTTCACTGACATACAACGCTGCTCCAGACGTACATTCTGAAAAATTTCCTCCTCATATTAAGGCCTATGTTTGACACTAGTAGACTTCTGTTACCCAGGAATGCCCTTTCTGACAGGGCTAGTCTGCTTTTGATTTCCTCCTTGCTCCACTGGTCATTGGTTGTTTTGCTGTCTAGGTAGCAGAATTCCTTAACTTCATCTACTTCATGCCCATCAGTCTTGATGTTAAGTTTCTCACTCTTCTCATTTCTGCTACTTTTCATTACTTTCATCTTTCTTTGATTTACACTCAGTCCATATTATGTACTCGTTACATTGTTCATTCCATTCAGCTTATCATGTAATTTATCTTCACTTTCACTCAGGATAGCAATGGCATCAGTGAATCGTATCATTAATATCCCTTCGCCTTGTATTTTAATTCCAGTCCTGAAGCATTCTTTTATTTCTATCATTGCTTCTTTGATGCCTAGATTAAACAGTAGGGAGGAAAGATTACATCCTGTCTTTCACACTTTTTAATCTGAGAACTTCATTCTTGGTCGTCCTCTCTTATTATTCCTTCTTGGCTATCCTATCAATGTGTCTTGATTTTTCTTTGATCTTCCTTCCATTATCAACTGCAATGTCAAGATTGCCTCTCTGCTCCTTTTGTAAAGCCAAACTGATCGTCATCTAGCACATCCCCAATTTTCTTTTCCACTCTTCTATGTATAATTATTGTCAGAAACTTGAGTGCCTGAGCTGCTAAGCTGATTGTGTGATAATTCTTGCACCTGTCAACTCTTGCAGTCTTCAGAATTGAGTGGATGATATTTTCCTGAAAGTCAGATGATACGTCCCCAGACTCGTGCATTCTAGACACCAATGTGAACAGTCAATTTGTTGCCACTTCTCCCAATGATTTTAGAAATTATGATGGAATGTTATCTGTCCCTTATGCCTTACTTAATTTCAAGTCTTCTGAAGCCGTCTTAAATTCTGATTCTATTAATGGATCCCCTATCTCTTCTAAATTGACTCGTAATTCTTCTTCTATCACATCTGAAAAATCTTTCCCCTCATAGCGGCCTTAAATGTACCCTTTCCACCTATCTGCTCTCGCCTCTGCATTTAACAGTGGAATTCCCATTGCATTCTTCATATTACCACCCTTGTTTTTTGTGTCACCAAAGGTTGTTTTGACTTTCCTGTATGCTGAACTAGCCCTTCCAACAATCATTTCTTTTTTGATTTATTCAGAATATCCATGCAACCTTTTTGTCTTAGCTCCCTGTGGTTCCTATTTATTTCCTTCCTCAATGACTTGTATCTCTATGTTCCTGAGTTTCCCTGAACAATTTTGTACTTCTTTCATTCACTGATCAACTAAAGTATTTCTTCCGTACTCGTGGTTTCTTCGCAGTTACCTTCTTTGTACCTCTGTTCTTCTTTCCAACTTCTGTGATTGCCCTTTTAAGAGATGTCCATTCCTCTTCAGCTGTATTGCCTACTGAGCTATTCCTCAGTGTGCTATCTATAGCCTTATAGAACTTAAAAGTGCATCTCATCATCCCTTAGTATATCTGTATCCCACTTCTTTGAGTATTGATTCTTCCTGATTATTCTCTTGAACTTCAGACTACTCTTCATCACTATTTCAATAGAGTCTGTATCTGCTCCTGGGTATGCCTTACAGTCCAGTATCTGATTTCTGAATCTCTGTATTGCCATGATGTAATCTACCTGACATCTTTCCTTATCTGCATGCCTTTTCCAAGTATACCACCACCTCTTGTGATTCTTGAACAGAGTATTTGCTATTACTAGCTGAAATTTATTACAGAACTCAATTAGTCTTTCTCTAACTCTCCTTGTCCCAGGCCCATATTCTCCTGTATCCATTTCTTCTACTCCAGCCCCTAAAACTTCATTCCAGTCCCCCATGACTATTTTATTTTCATCCGCCTTAATGTACTGTATTACCCTTTCAACATCCTCATGTACTTTCTCTGTATTTTCATCTTCAGCTTGTGGCATCAGCACGTATACCAGAACTATTGTTGCTGGTGTCAATTTGCTGTCGATTCTGACAAGAACAAACCTATCACTGAACTGTTCACTATTACACACTCTCTGGCATACCGTCCTATTCATTATGAATCCTACACCTGTTACACGATTTTCTGCCACTGTTTATATTACCTTATACTCATCTGACCAGAAATCCTTGTCTTTCCATTTAACTTCGCTGAACACTAATATATCTAGATTAAGCCTTTACATTTCCCTTTTCAGATTTTCTAGCTTCCCTACCACATTCAAGCTTCTTACATTCCATGCCGTGGGATGCAGGATGTTATCCTTTAATTGATCATTCAATCTTTTTCTCATGGACACCTCACCCTTGACAGTCCCATCCTGGAGATCCAAATGGAGGACTAGTCCAGAATATTTTGGCATTGGAGTGATCATGACACTATCTCAATTACAGGCCACATGTTCTGTGAATTCACACTACGTGTATTTAATACAGAGGTTTCCATTGTCTTCTGCATCCTCATGACATTGATCATTGCTGATTCTTTCGCCTTTAGGAGCAGCTTCGTACTCGAGGACAAGAGTGTGCTCTGAAAATCTGTCAACTCCTCTGCCCTCTTCGACAAGGCTGAGACAGCATCTATGACGAATGGTCGTACAAGGAATGTCAAGAAAGGTAGGAAGATGTATTTCCTCAGCAAGGCAGACAGGATACAAATTTCAAGATACTCAGCAGTCTGCAACAAATATTCGGTGATGAGGATGAAGAGGTGGAGAACAAATGGAAAAAATTCAAAGGCATCATTCAATATGCCCTAGACAAGTATGTTCTGAGTAAGGTTTTAAGGGATGGGAAAGATCCACCATGGTTTAATAGCCATGTTAGAAAAGTGCTATGTAAACAAACAGCACTTCATCTCAGATTCAAGAGAAGTAAAAACCTAGCTGACAAACAAAAGCTGAATGAAGCAAAAATGAGCGTAAGGAGAGCAATGAGAGAAGTGTTCAATGATTTCAAAAGTAAGATGTTGTCAACCTACCTGAGTAAAAACCATGAGAGATTTTGGTCGTATGTAAAATCAGTAAGTGGGTCAAAATCATCTACTATTCTCTCTGTGACCACACTGGCACCAAAACGCAAGATAACAAAGAGAAGGCCAAAATACTGAATTCGGTCTTCCAAAGTTGTTTCACCATGGAAGATCATAACACTGTCCCTCCTTTCAATCATTATGCGAACGTTGAAATGAAATGGCAGATATTGAGATAATCGATAGCGGTATTGAAAAGCGGCTACAATTGCTTAGTAGTGGAAAGGCTGCAGGACCAGATGAGATACCTGTGAGATTCTATAAAGATTATACAAAAGCACTTACTCCCTTCCTAGCAGTAATTCATCATAGATCGTCTGAACAATGAAAGGTACCTAGCAACTGGAAAAAAGTGCAGCTCATTCCCGTTTAATAAGAAAGGCTGTAAGACAGATCCACATAATTATAGACCTATATCATTGATGTCAATCTGTTGTAGAATTATGGAACATGTTTTATGCTAGAAAATTATGACTTCTTGGAAGAAAATCAACATGGATTCCGCACAGATCATGCAAAACTCAGCTGGCTCTGTTTCTCCACGAGATCCACAGCGCAGTGGACAATGGCGCTCAGGCTGATGCTATGTTCCTTGACTTCAGTAAGGCATTTGGTAGCTTTCTGCATTGCTGTTTAATGAAGGGAGGGGGGGGGGGGGGTAAATTTGAGCTTACGGAGTATCAGAACAGACCTGGCCCCTCTGTGGGTCTGGGGGCTAGAATAGGCCCGAGATATTCCTGCGTGTCATACGAGATGACTAAAAGGAGTTCCACACATTTCAGCCTCTATGTGATGGTCCCCTGTAGGGTTTGATCTCCATTCTTCAAAATTTTTTCAAAGAGCGAACCAATTAGGGAAGGGCACCTTACAAGGTGTATCGTGTCTATCATGCATTGACATCTTTAGCACACTTTCTCGTTGTCGCATTGCAGTCCTGCCCATTCTCCATCTCGTGGGTGAGGACACCTTCCTGCGTGCGTTTTCCACAATTCACTATGCAGCATTGATTTCTGCATCGACGATGAACATGGACTTCTTTGCACCTGATAGCCAGAGTGGTAGCCAGTCCGTAGTGGTGGGGCCACCATGTACCCTGTAGGTTGAAGTCCCCTGACCACACAGGGATTGCTCTGCTGATAATGCCTGCACCATTAACTCCCCATGTATGCCAAGGGGTAGACGCCCAGCCCCCTGGGGCACCAGGACTCCCGATAATGGCCATCCTGCCAGGTGGCCTTTGCTGCAGCTAGGCGGTGCCCATGGGGAGGGCCCCTGGTCGGAGTGGGTGGCATCAGGGTGGATCACACGTGATGAAGTGTAGTCCATCATCTCTTGCTGGTGGTGAAACACCAGCAGTCTCTAAGTGACGACAAACTCGATTAAATGCACAGAAGTATGACCCCAAATCATTCCCCTCCCTGGCCACACCATGGGAGGAACATCAGGCTAAGGATGGCAGCAGATCTTATTCGCCCCGGTACCTTGTATGTTAAAGAGCTGATGAGGAAACTTTCATGATGATGAAGCCTCAGTTTTTTGTTGAGCATTTAGAGGACAAGTTGAGGGAGGTGGAGGGCTTAAATGAGATCTGTGTCAGTCTTGATCAAAACAGAGTCCTCTGCCCCGTCACGGGAGTTACTCACTTCTGACATGCAGGGGAATGTTTCTGTAGCCATCGTGCCCCATAAGAGCTTAAATATGGTCCAGGGTATCACAGATACCTTCTTATGCAGTCTGACGATGAGCTGCATGCCAATTTAGAGCAGCGAGGTGTATATTTCATCCGGTGTGTCCACTGGGGTTGGAAGGATAATCAGGTTGCCACCAGTTCCTTCAACTTGGCCTTTGAGGGTGATATGTTGCCCGAGAAGGTCAAGGTGATGATGTACCGGTGTGATGTAAAGCCCTATATCCCTCACCCAATGTGGTGCTTTAAGTGCTGTAAGTTTGGTCATGTGTCTTCCTGCTGTACTTCCAGCATCACATGCCAAGATTGCGGACGCCCATCACATCCCAATATTCCATGTGCCCCGCATCCCATCTGTGTCAGCTGCGGAGAGCACCATTCGCCTTGCTCCCCTGACTGCAGGATTCTCCAGAAAGAAAGGAAAATCATGGAGTAAAAGACCCTGGACCAACTGACCTACACTGAGGCTAAGAGAAAATTTGAACATCTGCTGCCTGTGCGTATGACATCATCTTATGCTGCCGCTACAACAGTTTTGGCACCATCAGCTCCGCCAACCCAGGTCACCTCTCAGAGCCAGAAGAGTACACCTGCCCCCTTGACAGTGGGGGCATTTCCATCCCTGTTGCTCCTGCACCACCTACTTCAGGAGCAACACCCCCTCAACCATCAGGGACATCCATCCCCATCTCTAAGCTGGAGGAGCGTAATTCGTCTTCGGGTTCTCTCACTAGGAAGGGTCCCTTGGGACACTCCATTCCCAGGTTTCTTCTAGTGGGAAAGATGACACCCACCAGTGTCTGAAGAGCCCAAAAGCAGCTGGTTGTAGGGCTTCATGCTCATACCCAGTCCCGGAGACTGAGCCAGTGAAGTCCTCCCAGCCAGGGAAACCCAAGGAGCAGCGAGAGAAATCCAAAAAGAAAACTCCCAAGACCAAGGAAACTGCAGTGGCACCCAAACCACTGCTACCTACAAGTTCTGTGGCTGAGGATGGGGTGGAGGTTTTGGTGTCTGCTGAGGACCTAGATCTCGCCAGAACCTCAGACACAATGGATATAGACTGCTCAGGCAATAAATCAGAGGCAGTGTGTGACTCTGAGGCGTAAACTGCCTCATTGAATGTTCCATGCCTTCCCAGTCTCACGATGTCATCCTCCAGTGGTGGCAGAGCTATGGCAACTGTTGCACTTTACACCTGCTACCTGCATTGCTCTCCAGGAAACATGGTTCCCAGAAATGCGGATTCCTGGCTTCCACAGCTATAAGGGATATTACATGAACCATAGCGACTACAATCGAGTGTCAGGTGGAATTGGCATTTACGTCCTAAACTCGGTCTGTAGCTGAAGCTCTGGCTGTCAGAATAAGGACGATGTGGGAAATAACTGTCTGCAATGTATACCTTCCTTTGGATGGTGCAGTACCCCTGAATGTATTAGTTGCACTGATTGATCAACTCTCTAAACTTCTCCTACTTCTGAGAGATTTTAATGCCCATAACCCCTTGTGGGTTGGTACTACGCTCACTGGCCGAGTCAGAGATGACGAAACTTTACTGTTGCAATTCGACCTCCGCCTCTTAAATACTGGGGCCACCACACATTTCAGTGTGGCTCATGGTAGTTACTCGGCCATTGATTTATCAATTTGCAGCCCAGGACTTCTCCCAGCTATCCACTGGAGAGCACATGATGACCTGTGTGGTAGTAGTTGTTAGTTGGTCTATGGAGGAACGTGTCAGTGATATAGATCAAGAAATAAATGAAGACAGTGATTTTACATAAGCCAGTGACCACAGTTCTGCTATTGAACTAGAGTATCATTCGGAGGAAATAACTTCAGGAAAGCTGTGATGAGGATGTCTGTTTCTTCAAGGAAATACTTAATCTGTTGAAATAAAATGTGTTCGGAGTGGTGATAAGAAAAAATTGTTCATAGCAATTAATTTCAATTTGAAAAAGGTTTTTTTGTCCCTATCAGGTGGACTTTTTATGTGCAATTTTAAACCCTGGACATTAGTTTTATTTGTAAATTTATTTGCTACGGAGATTGTATAATTTTACAGGATGTAAAATTCAGTACTCTAACAGTCTGTTTATGTGTACTATTTAAATGAACCACACAAAATTGTGCGCTTTTGTGTGATGAATAGTCAAATGCTGCAGGCTTTGTTTAGTGCAGTAAAATAAACTAGAAGCATTTAGACAACACTTAAATAATTGTAAAAATAAATGTTATATAGCATAAATTAAAAATTTCAAATCATTTTTGCCTTGATCCCAGTTTAAACATTGGGCTCCCAGAGACCCCTCCTTGTGGTATGAAATGGAAAAAAATTCCCACGCTTCATGACAGAGCATATGGGAACATTGCAGGAGACCAGCACCTCCAGGGTCCTAATGGAGGTGGTTTGCCATTGCCTTCCTCCAACTGTAATGGGGACGGATGATGATGATGATGATGATGATGATGATGATGATGATGGTGATGATGGGGACACAACAACACCCAGTCATCTCGGGGCAGGTGAAAAATCCCTGACCGCGCCGGGAATCAAACCTGGGACCCAATCCTGGGGAAGCGAGAATGCTACAGCGAGACCATGAGCTGTGGAGCTCATGGCATACTTTACAGAAAAGTCACCTCTTGAGTCGTTACGGGTTAAATGACTTCCATCTGTTGATACACTACCAAATACAGTAGCGGCCTCGTTTGTACTGTGTGTACAGTTACAATGCAGTGAGGCCAGTACACTGATGCTAGCAGTCACATATGTGTTGTTATGGGTGAATACTATAGATAGCCACTTGGAGCGGTACATCACCATGTTTTAAGTATGTTTGTAGTTGGTTTTAGGTGTATGAACTTGCAATAGTTCCCATGTCAGTAGTGAGGTGTTGGCTCTCATCAGTATGCTCTGATGACTGTTTGTGCCCTCTGGGAAGCTCTTCATAACTATATTATGCTGTAAAAAATCATTTACACACATCTTTGTCAAATTACTTTGAAAAAATTACTTCACTACAGTCTTGACACTATCGTATAACATTTCATTGTAGTTCCTTTGGAAAGGATGTTGAATAGTTAACTGTCTGCTCAGCAGAATTTAATGTAATGCTGGTGGTGAGCATTGCTTGAAAACTGAGAAACCAAAATGAAGGAGAGTTAAGGCCTAGATAGCAACAAGCTCAGTGTGCTGACCTGAATTTGCTTAGTGAGCTACAGTGCGAGAACAGAAAGATTAGGGAATAGTTCAAGAATGGACAAACCAACATTTCAATTTGTCTTTGTGACAGTAATCTCACATTTTTGTTGGTAAGTAGTGTGGGATAGGGTAAGGATGACCTGCTAACATGGAAAACACCAAGGAACGCACAGCCACATAGTTTGTCGATTGCAAACATAACTTGATATCTAGTGGGGTTATACAACATGATGTCCAGTCAGAGCTGTGTGCCTGGTGTGGCGGCTAGAGTCTCGCAATCTACTAACCACTGCACAATGTGAATTTCCAACACACCATTTTACAGTTGACCATTTCATAACCTTGTCAACCCATGTCATTTCTGCGGAAATAACATTGTACCTGAATTGTGAATGCTAAAATTAGACTTTTAGTATGTGGGAGCTAGGTAATGCTCTTAATTCCTCCTGACAGCTGCCTCAAGACTGGACAATGTTAGTGCTCTGATGGTGCAGCACTCTTCTCTTGCGGGCAAGCACTTTCTCCGTCGTGTATACAGACGCATCTGGACAGATGGCATGTTTCCCAGACATTGGTGTAAAGCCACTGTCATACCCACACCTAAGCCCTTGTAAGGACAAGCACCTTCCTTCTAGTTCTAGCCCCATTTCTCACCATCCATGTTTGCAAGGTGTTGGGACATGTGATTCAGGTCTGGCTGGTGTGGCGGCTAGAGTCTCGCAATCTACTAACCACTGCACAATATGAATTTCCGACACACCATTCTACAGTTGACCATCTCATAACCTTTCAACCCGTGTCATTTCTGCGGAAATAACACTGTACCTGCATTTTTTGACCCGGAGAAAATGTAAAATACATGCTGGAGGACTGGAATACTCCGTACTCGCTACACATGGGGCTTCTGAGGCTGCCTGCACCATTCCCTTCAGGAATTTTTAAAAGACAACTTTCAAGGTACATAAGGGATTTGCCTGTCAAACCCATTTATCCAGGAAAATGCTGTGCCTCAGGGATCCGTCCTGAGTGTTGTCCTCCTTGCTGTCACCTTTGATACTGTTATGGCCTGTATCTCGCAGGGCATATCCGGCTCCCTTTTCATTGATGATTTTTCGATCTATTGCACTTTCCCACAGACTGGTCTCATTGAGCAGCGTCTTCAGTGATTGTCTTTACTCATGGAGCATTGACAAAGGCTTTTGCTTTTCCACTGACAAAACGGTTTGTAGGAATGTCTGGCAGTGCAATGGGTTTCTTCCACTGTCTTTACATCTTGAGCCTGTTGCTCTTCTGTCTGCTGAAACTGTGAAATTCCTGGGTCTCATGCTTGATAGGAAATTTTCTTAGTCCTCCCACATCTTACTTGGCTGCCTGCTATACCCTGTCCCTCAATGTCCCATCAACAGCACTTCCTGGGGAGTGGATTGGACCTTCCTCCTGCAGTCCTACAGATCCCTTGTCCATTCAAAACTAGGCTGTCGGTGTTCTTTTTATGCATCCATCTTGCACCATCATGGCATTTGTTTGGCTACTGAAGCATTTTACGCTAGCCCAATTGAGAGTATGAATGCAGAAGCTGCTGAATTACCACAGTCATACTGGTGTGATGTTCTCCTCAACAAGTGCACATGGTGTTTGTCTGCCATGCATGGCTACCCATCCTCTGCCCTCTTTTTTGATGATTCTTTTCACCACCAGTGTTAGGTGCATCCCTCTTCTGTTACTTCCCTTTTGGCTGCTGCTCCAGCTGCTTAAATACGTGCTACCTGACACTTTACCAACCTCGGCTTCTTGCGGCAGCCTGTGTTCACTCCAGACTTCATAAGAACAGTAATCCAGATTTGATCTATTGCATAAGTTTCTCAACCTTCGCACGGAACGTAGCAATAGTGCATTTGTGTACACTAATGACCGTCAGACTGGTTGCGGTGTCACGTGTGCCTTTGTCATTTGCATTGACAAATTTCGGTACCAGCTTCCAGAACACAGCTAAGTATTTACAGCAGAGCTCTTTGTTCTGTATCAAGCCATGCATTACATTTGGCAACACAGGCTTTTCAATTGTTATCTGCTCCAGTTCTCTCATATCCCTTCAGATCCTCTGTGTGCTGCACAAGGTCCATCCCTTAGTGCAACTGGTTCAAGAAAGCTTCCACTTGCTCACTCTTTATGGAGCTACTGTGATGTTTATGTGGGTACCTGGTCATGTCGGTCTGATCAGAAACGCAGCTTCTCTTGTTGCTGCCAAGGCAACAGACTACCTCAGCCTGCTAGTTCTTCCATACCGTCTGATGATCTCTGTGTTGCCATCAGTCTGCAGGTGGTACCCTTGGGCATCACCACTGGTCCTTCCTTCATGGGAACAAGCTCCAGGAAAGTCCATCTGCCTGTCATCAGCCTTTGACAGTTTGGCATTTCCTGACAGAATTCCCTTTTTTCAACCACTTATCTTCTCATTTATGTTTGCTGCCTGAGTTATTACCCATTTTAGCGAAAGCTCCACAGGCGGTTGACCCTGTCTTACCTTTAATCTATCGTAGCAATAAAGCAAATGACATTTAATATTTAGTACAGGACCTCTGTTGTCTCTATGGAAAATTTAATGCAACTTTCTCCACAAGGAATTTTTCAGTTTTAACTGTCTCTCTTCTGTAGATTTGACTTAACGTGCACTTACTTTTAACTTATTTTTTGTCTTAGTTTTCAGATGCTCTGACATGGGTACATATGACCTTAGTTGTTCTTGTGCCCTAGAATAAAACAAATAAAACAATCAAAGTGTTAAGAACATACTTGATTTTGTTTCTAAAAACAAATTCAAATTCAAATTGAATTTAATGAAGATTTCAGATGTGGAACCCTTTTGCAGCTTTGACTGGGCTCCCTTTATGAGTGCTGACAGGAAATGCACAATTGGGTTCTTTAGAAGTGAAGCAGTGTTTCTTCATGTATAAGGAACTATTGAACTCAGTGTCCATGACTTGGTGTGAAAACTGAAGTGATTTGTGTAATCTGATATGACAAAACCCTGGAAATGGGGCAAAAATAGTTAATGTAGCTGATGTAAATCAAATAAAGTAATTCCATTGGCACCTTTTGATCTGTATTTTCAGAACCTTCTTGCCCCTTTGTGGCCATAACTTATGGCTTACAATCCTTTTACTATAACCATTTTTTAGGGGAAGAATAAAGGAAAAATATGTGAAAGATGAACTTGGCTAAATGACATACTTAGACAATTTAAAAGTAAAATAGTTCATAAACTGCAATAAGATATTTGTTCTATTACATTGTAGTGGTAAAATTGAGCAAATTGGAATATATTTTGCAATAAATATTTAATTATCAGTGCTTTGCCTTTTAACAATGACAGTATTGCTGAGCAGCCTTGAATTCTCTGCATAACAGTTACTCTTGACACATGCTCTGACGACTAAGTTTATTATAAATGAGCATGGTACTGTAAGTGACAGTTGCATGGCATTAGATTGTTAGCCATCAGCCTCCGGGCCACCCCTCTTACAGACTTTCAGGAAAACCAAGCAGATCTATGCTGACCTATCGTACTTCAGCACAGTTGGACTTGTAGCAATATAACTGATTTTTAATTCTGAATATTGTCTTTTTAATGAATAATATAAGATGATTTGAATTACTAGCACATTAGTAAATCCACAAACCATTAATTCTTACTGCAAAAATGCTTTTAGTTTGTATAAATTCTTAAGCTTGGATATATTCATTCAATGGTGTCATGTTTCTCTAACTAAGACTCAAGAAATTGAAATTCCTTTTCAAACTTAGTGAAGAGGCAGGACATTGAAAGACAGCAAGTACCATCATATAAAATCAGTGTCACTGACAGGGCTTAGATCTTGTTTTCCTGTCAGATCTCTCACACTACCAGTTTGTTGTTTTACTCCTCCATTTGGCCTCCTGTCTCTCTTCTGCATTCTGATTCTCATCTGAAATCATGAAAACATTGTACTGCCTGTCCCAATTTGTCATTGGCATTGACTGAATTTTTAAAGATGATTTCAATATTTCATTTATATTTACTGATTTAGCCTATATGACGACTGCAGGGTTGTCTTACTGACCTCCAAAGTGGGAGACAGTGCCACTTTCTTCCACGGTTGTCTTCAGTGTGGCTATTGTGTGAGGAAGAACACTGTGAGCAGTAACATACCTTCCAGCAGCAGGTCGAACATGTTCTTTTTATGCAGTTCATATTGATGCTCAAACTAACTGACTATGTGCTAGATTGCTATGTGAAATGTATATTTAAGTGATGATCCTCATATGGTTGAATTTTGTTGCAAGAAGAATGAAAGTCACCTGCTGCTCCAGTGTAAACTTAGGGGTGGACTGTGTTGTGTCTTCCAAAATGTGGAGTTTCTATGGAGTAATTAAAACACAGTAGGATAGAAGAGCTCATGTCAAAGAATTGGATAAGTAGTTCACTGTGACTTTTCATATTAGAGCACAGCATTACACATACACCTAAAATTAAGTAGACTGTCCCCAAGTTGCCCTGGAAAGGAAAGTTGCTACTCATCATATAACAGAGATGCTGAGTTGCAGATAGGCACAACTAAAAGACTGTCACAAACATAACTGGTTATAGTAGTTACAGGTACTCCTTTTAGGGTATGCAGTACTGTAGTCCAGTGTAACACAAATGAATATTGACAAATACTTAACACAGGTTTGTGTTTGCTTTTACTTCCAGTTCCAAGAACATCTACCAGCCAGGGAAAGTAGCTGTTTTTTATGCCGTGAACCGGTGGGAATTACAGGGACTCCAATGACTGCGCTCACCAGCACCAGCAGAATCAGCCTCAGCCAGAGGCTCGGTGAAATTATACACATGTGGAACATAGAAATCGACAGAAAAGGAATGCTCTGTGAAACATGCTGTTCACAAATTAATGAGGTAGATGAGAAGGAAATGCGAGTAAACCAGCTGAAGAAATTAATTATACTCCGTGTGCTCCCCAGGGACCCTGATTATGGTAAGCACTGCAGATGTTCCACAAATGAGTCACATTATCTGATTCTCAGTGTTTATGATAATTTTGTCTTGAAACAAATTATTGTGATTTCAGCACAAGGGAAAGGGTGGGTAGGGGAATGGTGTGATCATTATAGTTGAGAGTGGTTTGTGGCTGTTATGGAACACTGAGAACCCTGCTATTGTGGTGGATCACCTTGCTTATTTTGAAGGTTAATAAATGTGAAAGACTGAGAATCCTGTTTTATTCAGTGATTACTTTAATTTTAAATTATAACGAACAACATAGAGATCAGTACAAAGCAAAAAATCCTTTTGCGGTTTTCCAAAAAGTTTTATTGTTCTGGTACCCTGGTTGGAGACAGTAAGAAAATTATGAAACATGTCCAGTGAAATGTTCTAAACAGCATTACTCTCCTTTGATTTTCATAACATTTACTCGTGTGCTCCTAAATCCAGAAATTTTGGTGTAAAGAAAACCAAGTTCACAAGATATGGCATGCAGTATGGCATTTGAACTACAGAATTCTTTATACTGTGCACTTAAATGTGTCAATCATTGGCCTAGTTATTTGCAACCTTCATCAGAAACAGCTTTATGAGGACTCGTGTCTTTGGCACACATTGCAACACACTTCAGTGTTATAGTATTGTTTATGACTTCCAGTATCTCTGAAGGAGCTGTGTCAGTGTGGGTTTTATCACAAATGTGCTGCTTTAAATGAGTGGTTCCTGACTGGAAACACAATAATGCAAGTTGTATATGTGGAATATGTACCTACTAGACTTGATGTTTCCATCTATAACCAATCAAAATGTACTCTATACTTCACTGATTAGATCCCCCCCCTATTTACTTCCTCAATGTGTATGCATTGATTCCAGTCTTACTGCTCACTGCATTGGCTGTCTCATGTTGCGAGGTTATTTACACATACATGAGAAGACATTGCTGGATGTAGCCAAGCATTATAGACATATTGAATGTCTTCGGAGTGAAACATTGTCGAGGCCTGATGAAAGAAATTGGACTTCTACTGCAATAGCACATTGAAACAACTGAATAGTAACAGATAAAAATTTCTTTTGCGCTCTGGGTATCAGTCTGTTTCCTTCCTAACCCAAATCTCCACAGTAGTGTACCCTATATATTGCTTTGCTTGCAGGTCTACTGTACTCCTGTGGGCTATCTGACATTGCAGTACATTTGGACTGAAAGGCCAATATTACATCAGGCATGAATATTTATAAAAGTGTGGTGTCTGTTCCTTTGGATGTTTGTTTATTTATTTATGTAGCATCCCATAGATCACACATGTAATATAGGATTTGTCATTTATTTATTTATTTATTTATTTATTTATTTATTTATTTATTCTTTCTTTGCCCATGGACTCCAGCTGAATATCCAGCTGAGATTATTGGGTGTGTCATACAATAGCCTATTAACATTAAACTTGATTTCATTATATATATATGAAACAAATAATTAAACAGAAATAGTCCATAATCATACAAAGGTTTTACATTTTTCACGTTATATGTATTATATATATATTTGATTACAAATAACACATAACAACACATACACATAATAAATGGACAAACACATACAAACAGCAAAACAAATTACATACACATAGTACATAAGTAGTGTACAAGAACTTACTACACAAAAACAAAAGTACGTGCTCATGATAAACAATTATTGATCATGAACTACGCCTTATACACAAAACGTATTATGGATGTTTAACAGATTTTCTATAAGTACCATAATTCTGAATTTGAAAAAATAATTAAATTAGTTTAAAATTTTAAAAAATAAGTACAGGTTTCAATCCACAGTCTGAGACAGGTATTCATTTACATGGTAGTAGCATTTTTCCATCAAGTATTTTTTTTACTTCATGCTTGAAATTATTTTTGCCATTCAATTCTTTAATTTGAGATGAGAGTGCATTTAAAAGCTTTATTCCTAAGTGGCTAACATGTTTGACTTCTAGTTTTTCCTACGTAGGGAATGTGGAAGTCTTTACAGTGCCTTGTATTGTGATCATGGTAGCTTGAGTTGGTTTGCAGATTGAAATTATTTTTACTGATCATTTCCAGGTATTTAAAAATATATATCAATGATACTGTCAGTATCTTTAGTTGTCTGAATAAGGGTCTACAGTGAGTTTGTGGTGGGCTGTGTGTCATGATAAGAATAGCAATAAAAATTTCATTTAGTCTTTACCTGGTTTTCCCCCAAAAACGTATGCCATAGCTTGCAACTGATTGGAAATAACTAAAGCACACCACTCTAATACATTCCTTGCTACATACCTTGGATATTATTCTTAAGGCAAAACATGCTGAGCTAAGTTTCTGAGTAGGATATACACTGTGTTCATTCCAGTTTAAATCTTGGTTAATTTGCATTCCCAGAAACTATGTGGTGCACACTTTTTTTATTTGTTTGCTATCCAGCATAAGGCACATATTTTCCCCTTGTCACTTGCTTCCATACTGTATAAAGTTTGTTTTCTTTGTATTTAATTTCAGCTTATTTGAATAAAACCATTACTGTATGTACGAGAGCATTTTTTCTGCTGTAGTACACAGTGATTCTTTTTATCACTAATTATGATACTCGTGTTCTCTGCAATTAGTAGAATTTTGGCTGAGCGATCTAGAGCCTGTATATCATTGATGTAAATTAGAAATAACAATGGGCCCAGAATGCTACCCTGTGGAACACCTATTTCAATTTGTTTTGGTTCAGATATGAGTTTAAAATTGTGAAGTTTGCTGGATGACCTCAGCTCAACAACTTGTGACCTGTTTTGCAGATAAGATTCAAACCATTTTTTAACAGTACCCCTGATGCCTATTGCTTCAAGTTTCCCTAGTAATGTTGCATGGTTCACAGTGTCGAAGGCTTTGGATAAATCTAGATTAATTCCAACAACCTGTTTGACTCCAAATTTCTTACTTTTTCTGTTGTGTAGTCCAATATGGCTGTTTCTGTACTGTGCCCTGCTCGAAAACCATGTTGACTCTTATTTATTAGTTTGTTTTTCTAAACATTGTGTAACCCTGATTTTCATTAATTCCTCAAGTACTTTGGAGAAGGCAGGGAGGGCAGATATAGGTCAGTAATTTTCTATTTTATGTCTGTCACAATTTTTGTATAGAGGTATCACTTTAGAGGTTTTAAGTCTATCTGGAAATATCCCTTCAATAAGGGACAAGTTTGCTATGTGTACTATAGGTTTGACAACACATGGAGCAATTTCCTTAATTATTGATACAGGTACATCATTCAACCCAGAGGACATTTTGGATTTCAAGCATTTAATGACTTTTAGAACTTCATGCTCATGTGTTGCGATTGCCATCATGCTGGTATTTACCATTGGAGTCGCAACTGTTGGTTGTTGCTTAAATTTACTACTTAAAGTAAGGGGAATGTTTACAAAATAATTGTTTACTTTGTTTGCCATGGCATCTTTTTCTATGGGGATATTTTCATTATTTTTAGGATTGATTTCCTGTTCTTTAGTTTGACCCTCAGTTTTTTTTTACCATTTTCGATGTCATTCTGGACTTGTTCCTAGCCTGCATTATTAATCTATCACTACTTAATAATTTTGCTTGCACTATTACTTTCTGGTAAGTGCTTCTGTATATCCTCACATACTCAACAAACTGCTGATCATGACAAGTTTTTAATTTTAAACGCCAGTTGAGTGGCCGTGCAGTTCTACATGCTACATTCTGGAACTGAGCAACCGCTACAGTCACAGGTTGCCTCGGGCATGGATGTGTGTGATGTCCTTAGGTTAGTTAGGTTTAATTGGTTCTAAGTTCTAGGCAACTGATGACCTCAGAAGTTAAGTCGCATAGTGCTTAGAGCCATTTAATCCATTTTAACTTTAAACTTAGTAATTTCATGGTTTCACTTGACTTTTAACTTAGTAATTTCATGGTTTCACTTGACTTTTTAATTCCGGGTGTAATCCAGGTCCCTTTGGATCCAGATGATCTATAACTCAAAAACCTTTTTGGGAAACACATTTCAAAGTGTGTCATAAAAGTGGAAGCAAATGTATTGTAAGCATCATTTGTGTTTGTTTGTGCCTAGACCTCTGACCAAACTGCATTTTTAAAATTATTTTTGAACTGATTACAATTTTCAGTAGAGAAAAATAGTTCGTACTCCTTTTTATTTTCCTCCTCCTTGGGCATTGCAGTGAAATTAAAGGTTAGTGCATTATGATCTGATAATCCTGTATTCACATTTGTATCTGCAACTTCATGTGTGACCATATTTGAGAAGATGTTATGTATTAGGCTTTCACTGAAATCTGTTGTTCTAGTGGGAACTGATATGTGGGGGAACATGTTGAAGCTTTTTAGCATGTCTAAAAACTTTTTTACTGAACTATGGACCAATAGATTAATATTAGTCACCACAAAGAATTTTGGTTGAGTTCTCATTTGGGAAAGTGTTGAGCATTTCTTCCAAATTCTTAAGAAAGACTTCAGTATCTCCAGATGGTGATCTGTAAATTGCTGCAACAATTATTTTCTTCTTTAAACTATATAACTGAATGGCTACTGCTTCAAAATCCTTTTCTATGATTAATGGTTTAGCCTCGTATCTTTAATTAAATTTAAGCTTGAGATTTAGATAAATGCATACACCATCACCTTTGGCATTTTGCCTACAGTACTGACTGGTATGTTTATATTATGTGTGACCAAAAGGATTTAAACTATATCTGTACATTATATAAGGCTCAGTCACAACTTCTGTGCAAGGCTATGACAGGTGGTGTGGGCAGCCTATCACGTTAGGCTGCAGTCACCTGATCTCACATTTTGTACTCGCTTACTCAGTTATGCAGGACTCTGACACTTGTCTCACTCCTCTGTCAACACAGCTTCCCTTTCATGTCATTTGTCTCCTAACACTGCAGTCAGGTGTCATGTGGTGTAACTATTTAATACAATGATGTATTATATTCTGTACCTTATCTTCTATGCTTCTTCTCAAACTCTGTTATAATTACTTTAAAAATCAAAATTGATGTCTTTGATGCATCAAATTTTTATAAATAACTTACTATGCCACTTTTGACTCAACAAATTATTTATTCCCTTCATCATCACACTCATGAACTACACTAAAATATAACATTCATTCAGTAACAAAAGAGACACTCACAATAATTTTGAAGGTACCTCTTCTGTGTCTCACAGCATACATCAGTTGTTGAACTAACTCTCCTTTGGCAGCCTATGCCTTTACAGGACAGTGTGGTGGCACCACAGAATACTTATTTCCACAGCATATAGTTTCTCACCCAAAGCTACTGCAATAGCTGTACAGTGCTGAAGGTGCATAATGTCCCCCGATGTAAGTCACCACACACAAAATAGAAATAACACTAATGAACAATATCTGTACATTTATGTTTGACATGTTGTTTTCTGTTACTCTTTTCATAATACGTACATAACACATCTTTCAAAATGTCATTCATTAATCAGAAGTCATTGATATGTGCATCTATCCTCTGGAGTAGTACGTACAAGCAGAGTCTGTGAACATGGTGTCCCAGTGAACACAGTCCAAAGTTATTTAAATTTTTTTTTCCATATGCCGTGAATGTGGATTTCTTTTCATAACTATGGCTTCTGAGATTGGTTACATCCTCAGTACAGCATTGTCCATGATAAAATACGCAAATTTACCTTTAACTGCAGCCATAATTTAAGAGCATGTCACTAAAGTGTACATAAAGTACCTGAAAGATGTTTTCCTCTCTGTGTGTACAATAGTAGGCAGTGCACAACCACAGCGGGTACAGACACCGGAGGCTCGACCCAGTACTGGGGCTGGGGACATACGTGCAGCAAAGTCACCTGGTGAGTAAGAGTAAATTTGCCCATAATTGCAGCCATAATTTAAGAGCATGTCACTAAAGCAGTACATAAAGTACTTAAGATGTTTTCCTTTCTGCATGTTCAGTAGTAGGCAGTGCAGAACCACAACGGGTACGGACACCGGAGGCTGGACCCAGTACTGGGCCTGGGGACATACGTGCAGCAAAGTCACCTGGTGAGTAAAAGTAAATTTGCCCATAATTGCAGCCATAATTTAAGAGCATGTCACTAAAGCAGTACATAAAGAACTTAAGATGTTTTCCTTTCTGCATGTTCAATAGTAGGCAGTGCAGAACCACAACGGGTACAGACACCGGAGGCTCGACCCAGTACTGGGGCTGGGGACATACGTGCAGCAAAGTCACCTGGTGAGTAAGAGTAAATTTGCCCATAATTGCAGCCATAATTTAAGAGCATGTCACTAAAGCAGTACATAAAGTACTTACAATGTTTTCCTTTCTGCATGTTCAATAGTAGGCAGTCCAGAACCACAACAGGTACGGACACCGGAGGCTGGACCCAGTACTGGGCCTGGGGACATACGTGCAGCAAAGTCACCTGGTGAGTAAGAGTAAATTTGCCCATAATTGCAGCCATAATTTAAGAGCATGTCACTAAAGCAGTACATAACGTACTTAAGATGTTTTCCTTTCTGCATGTTCAATAGTAGGCAGTGCAGAACCACAACGGGTACGGACACCGGAGGCTGGACCCAGTACTGGGGACATACGTGCAACAGAGTCACCTGGTGTGTAAGAGTAAGAGCCCACTATGCGAGGCTTACATTCCTGCTCTGTATACTAGTGAATCAAATGTACCCGGACACCTATTAGTAGACATTAAGATTGTGTGTTCTCCTTTATTAGGATTTGAAACTCTTCTGGGGACACTCTGACATTTTGAAATCTCTGTGGGTGGATGCCAGCTCATTCTTCCTTGATAGCTGATACCAGAGAAGGTAGAAATATTGGAAACAGGGTATGGAGTGAAGACACCATTATAACTAATTCCTAAGATGATCCATTGCTTTCAGGTTGGAACATTGGCAGGCAAGGCTTCTTCAGGAATGCCATTGCCTAGCAATGCTGATCCATGAGAGGCACCATTGTTGAGCTGATCAAATCAGTCATTGTCTGTGAACTGTTCCTCTGCTGTGTATAGTACACAATACTGTCAAATATGTACTTACCCTTCTGCATTTATCATATCCTGAAGTGCAATAAGGGGAGAACAAGTTAAGGAGGAGAAATTGCATATTGTTACATGCCTGCCCTGCACTGCATTGTTGGCAGTAGAGAAAATGGCAGATAATGTTCACTTAGTAGTCACAACATCCAAATTCTTCCGCCAGATAGGCACGTAGTATAGCACTGTTTGTCACTCCAAATCTCGTTTCCACTCATCCACTCTCCAGTAGTCATAGATTTTTATGCTACACTCAGTGTGGCTTTATGTTGAACAGAAATATGTTGTTTCCAGAAGCTGCTCAGCCAATGTAACCAGTTTTTCTAACTCCTGTACACAGCCATTTCCTTAGGGGGCTCCTAGCTGCACTTCGAAACTGAAGAGTGACTGCAGCAGCTAATAGCAAGCTGGTTTTTACTATTTCCTACCACAATGCAAGAAGCACTTGTCCATCAGCATACTGTATGTGCCTGGACTTCATTTAGCATTGGCTCTTCATTGACATTTCCACTTAACTGTCACATCACTGACAGCTGACTTTTGCAAGTTTGGAAGGGCTACAATGCATCCATGTATTAATTATTCAGGTGGAATGCAAAGACAAATCCATGTTCAGTGTACTCAGATCCCTGACTGATGAATTCTGCTTACAAAACAGTATTACCTGCCACTTCCTATAATAGTAGATCCACCTCTCATTGAAGTAAAGTGCTCAGTTCCCTGTTACGTAAGGGTGCCCAGGTATTTTGATTGGATAGTGTGTTGATAGTTCTTATCTATGTGATTTCTGCAACCCCTTAGTCAGTCCACCATACACAGTTGAATTAGAATCCAGAAGTCACAATATATTTTATTATAATTAAGTCTTTGAATATAGAGAACTTTGATTTGGGGCAGGTAGTTACTGAATTACAGAAATACAAAGTTTGCTTATATAGCAGTGGAAATACATGTGCTGAGAATTACTGGGAGGGAAAAGGAAACAGACAAATGGACAGGGAACAGGCAGGAGTTGGAGGCATATTGGGAAGGTAGTGGAGATGAGTCATACATGTAGTGTGTGAGGGAGTGAGTGACAGATAGGATGAGACAATTACATGCTCCTATCCTAGAGATGTGAGTGGGAGGAACATTGAGGGGACAGTCTGGTGCAAGGCATTGAGTGGATATCAGTCTACATGGACTACAAGCAGCAATGCCTGTAGCTTGAGACCAGAATACCAGGAGAAGCCAGGGAAGAGGCTTAATCAAACAGTGGGACTCCAATGAATGATGATGTGAGTAGAAGAAGCTGAGGATGATTTGTATTTCAAAACTGAACATTTATGTACACCCTATTAGGGTAGTAACTTAAATGAAATATTGGGGTGTGAATCTAGTTTATAAATGGCCATAGCTGATACGTTCAGCACTACCATATGAGTTACTTGATACTAACATTTTCAGCGGCTCCCTTAATCTTTCTGTGATCAATCAGACATAAAGGTCCTGCCAAAATGTTTTTTTCAGAGTTTGCACAACCATAGGAATTTCCCATTTCATTCCATACTGTGATCTGTTGTTCAGTTTATGTAAAATTTGAACCCAGAAGCTGACAGGTGATGCTAGAATGTGTTTTTTCTTTGTTGATACAGAAGTGAGTACAGTATGTTTTGTAGAAGGAGCTTCCTACCTTTTGCTTAACTGTGGGTGGAAAAGAAAGTGTAGATACTGAAACTTCCTGGCAGATTAAAACTGTGTGCCCAACCGAGACTCGAACTCGGGACCTTTGCCTTTCGCGGGCAAGCGCTCTACCATCTGAGCTACCAAAGCTCGACTCATGCCCGGTCTCACAGCTTTACTTCTGCCAGTATCTCGTCTCCTACCTTCCAAACTTTACAGAAGCTCTCCTGCAAACGTGCAGGACTAGCACTCCTGAAAGAAAGGATATTGCGGAGACATGGCTTAGCCACAGCCTGGGGGATGTTTCCAGAACGAGATTTTCACTCTGCAGCGGAGTGTGCGCTGATATGAAACTTCCTGGCAGATTAAAACTGTGTGCCCAACCGAGACTCGAACTCGGGACCTTTACCTTTGGCGGGCAAGCGCTCTACTATCTGAGCTACCGAAGCATGACTCACGCCCGGTCTCACAGCTTTACTTCTGCCAGTATCTCATCTCCTACCTTCCAAACTTTACAGAAGCTCTCCTGCGAACCTTGCAGGACTAGCACTCCTGAAAGAAAGGATATTGTGGAGACATGGCTTAGCCACAGCCTGGGGGATGTTTCCAGAACGAGATTTTCACTCTGCAGTGGAGTGTGCACTGATATGAAACTTCCTAGCAGATTAAAACTGTGTGCCCGACCGAGACTCGAACTCGCTGCAGAGTGAAAATCTCGTTCTAGTGTAGATACTATTTATTTTTGTTACATTATTTGCTAGGTACATACTATTTGACATATATTTTCACTGATAATTTATTCTTGAAGAAAACTGATGTCTGTGTCTTGTAACTAAAATTAATGCATGTCTTTATTAATGAAAACCATATCAAAATCGTGACTGTAGTTGGAGATCTGCCACCACAAATGTACATATACTGTTCTTTTGATGTATTGTTTTTCTTCTTTCTCATGAGATAGTGTACTGGAGACATTTGTTTTCTTTTCCTTATTTTGTCTTGGATGTCTCAGTAGTTTTTTGGAATAAATTGTTTACAATTATTTATGGAGCTGTCTTTTGAATTAAGGGTAGGGTGGTTATGAAGAATCCAGTCAGCAGAAATAAGGTTTCTGTGATCTACTTTATAACATATAAAAGCTGATCACCTCTGAAATGAAGATGCTGGGAGTATATTGTAGAGTGGAAACAACTAAAGCACGTGCGACAAATGTGTCAATACATGTGGAGAGAATGGCTGATAATACAGTATCATTTCCTGTTCACTAGATTTGTCTCTGATGCCAGTACCTTTGTTCATAAAATATTTTGCATCAAGACTTTCACTACAGTTTGATCCCAGACCAATCTGTTTGTCTTTCTGCCTCACCTCTCTACAGGGAGTCCAGCAGGCAGCTGCCTTCCCCCATCTGCCACCCACACTCGTGGTCATATGTCCCACCTAATGTGGATGATCCATGCACAAGGAGAAAAATGTGCTCAGGTAGCCATGAATGTTAGAACTTCATTGTGACACAGAAGGCACATGATAATTTTGGGCAAGTGAAACAGCTTCATAGTGCAAGCAACATAAAAATAGTCCTGATGCGCTGTAAGGTTGTCACTAATATGAGCTAAGCTGAGCACTGCAAGCTGCACTGATGATGTCCTAGATTCCAATGTTGCTGTGCTCAGAGGAAAAGTTTTGACTGTAACAGCAGCCAAAAGTATGAACTGTCATCCCCACGGAGGAGATGGCAGTGCCATCCATGAGGCACACACCTGGAAGAAAAATACTGAAATGAGGCCATGACATCAGTAAGGAGGGATGATGATTTGGAACGGTACAGGCAGAAAGACACCAGGATGAAGGAATGAAGTGGCACAAGACATTTGAACATGGAGCATAACCATTCAAACACTATGCAGAAGCACTTGAACACAGAGATGAAGGCTACCTAATAGATCACAAGAAACTGGTAAAAAGTTTCCAGAGACAAAAAAGTAATGAGAAAAGCACAAGAAGACAGATGTTCCTGAGTAGACAAGAGGAATAGAGTTTCATTGCAGCACAGATTGTACATGCCAACATGCAGCAAATGAAACAACTTTTTGGTGAAGGCAAGGTAGAGAATGCCCTGAAGCACGAAAAGATTGCCACTAATATGAAAAATATTCTTGAAGCTTCCAGTTGAGCACTCTGTCTGTAACAACTGACAAAGACTGCTGTGGGCACCTTCAGTGTAGGTTGTACCGGCAATGCCAATATGTGGGCTGCATTCTTATTAATACAGTCATGGCACGCCAAAGTAGATAGTTGATGTTGAGTCTGGAACTTTGGTTGGCTGGTGAGTCACTGTACATTCTCCAACAAAGGCTGTGCAGTGGAGAAATACTGTTAAGTTGTCCAGTGTCACATGTCTCCAGGGTGGAAACCATTCAGTGGCTGTCACCAGTGAGATCAGCTCCACTGAGGGCGAGTTGGTTTCAGGCCTGTTAACACACCAGCACACTGTTGTGTGGCATAAGGCAGGATTGTAAAGCACCAGCCAGATGCTACACCACCCACTTCCACCTCATTCCTATTATGTCTCCTATTCCATCCTGTTCCTATACCCATCAGATTTTCTTTCTGTCTCAGCTGATTCTCCTCGGTACTTGTATCCATCCGTAAGCAAAGAGAGGAGTGTTACATTGAATGTGTTTGAGGTGGCATCTTTACTGCACAAACAGCAAAAATGTGGTAAGTGATAAACATTGTTGCTATTTCTTTCTGTGGGGTATCTGGGAGACAAATTCATGATAATTTGAAATTATTGGTGAAGTTTTCTGCAAGTCACTAAGTGCTCTCATTGTCATACTGGATGAATATAATGTCGGTATATGCCTGCAATGAGTGAAGCTGCATACGCAGGCTTACACACAGTTCCTAACTGTTAAACTTGCCACAGTGTGTTAACTGTGTAACATAAGAGTGTATGTTTTACTAAGCAGATTACTACAGGATTTTAAAATTTAAAATTTGATCAATAATTATGTGAAATGATGACAATAAACATTTATTTCTCCCTGATAGTCTTCAGATAGCCAGTCTGCAACTGGAATAAAGTTCTGGCTCTCTGGAAGTCAGTAATATTGATTGTCGTAGGTAATTGAGTAGATTAGATGCTCAATTGTTCACTAATCCATAGGCTCTCTAAAAGAGAGAGACAGTTGATTCTGTTCTTTGTCACTTCATGTTGAAACACTCACAGTTTCACTAGTTTGTTTTACTTGTGCAGATAAAGTAGTTTTTATATTAACATGCAAATTCTTTTTTGTCAATCAGGACCTGTTGAGGAGGAAGGCACGCGTCCTATCACTCAGGTGAGTGAAAGTAGCGGCAGCATGTATGAGACTGGCAGAGCAAGTGTGATTTTCGCCAATAGCAAATAAAGTTTGGTCCTGTGGCATATAATGAACCCCACACCGCTTCCTGGCCTCCTTCCAGGGTGAGGACATATTTAATCAGCTCAGGGCTTTGAGCCGTTACAATACTTCCTCCTCTTCTGTGCTACTCTGCACACTGCCCACATACTTATTCAAATAAACTCCTTCATTCATATCCTATTCATCTCCATTCCAGTCACATTGTATTTCCTATGGCAGTCAGTTTCCTGATGTCATAAACTTTGCAACTTCTTTTGCACTGGTAACTGAAATGCTATCTGAAGTCTAAATTACCTGCTAAATGATCCAAAACATTTCTCAAAGACCAATCATATACTGGTCCTTAATTTAAAACAAGAAACTCTCTTCCCCCCCTGGGGGTCTACAACTCTTTTGTGGATACGTGCGTAGCGAGCATGGGACCCCAAGCTAATGTGGCCTTCCTTCCTTTCCAGGCTGCATACCTACCCTTTCCGCATCCTTCCCCATCCCCCATCTTCACCCCCTTTCCTCACTTCCACCTCTTTCCTTCCCTTTCTCCCCCTCTGGGAGTATGTCTTGTGTCTACGTCCAGAGATGGACGCTCAAAACTGTGTCACAGTCTCTCTTCTTCACTTTCTCTGCTGGCAAGTCTTTGTCCTTCCTTTGTCCTTCTCTTTTCCTTATCTCTTCTCTTTACCCTTATCTCTGCTGTGGCGTTTGAGACATCTCTTCTTTCCTTTCCCTTTCTCTTTTTTCCTCCCTGTGTGTGTCTGAAGGCCGACACATGCATTTCCATGCTTAACCGGAGACGGGGTAACGCGTAATTCCCCACCCCGGGTAGACAGGTAGGACACGTACGTACCCCCTGGTAACGGCCAGGCCCAGGGAGGGGTGATTACCCGAGCTGATACCTTCCAAAAGTGCCGATTGGTCCCTCCGTCCGTTTCTCAGGAGGTGTGACCTGAGGTGTGAACAGTCACCTAAGGCGGGAGTGCCCTCAGAGAGGGCCCCCACAAGGAAGGAGACCGCCATTGGGGACGCTGGTAATCATGGGAGATACTTTTGCAATGGTTTGCTCATCTTCTACTATGTCTGCTCACAAGCGTGAGGTCAATGAGTCTTGGCCACAGACAGTCCCTCCATCGTTGCCACAGTTCCTTGTTGTTTCTCGGTCTGACGAAGGTCACGACTTCTCCACGGTCAACCCTTTCATTATTCAGAAAGGTGTCAATGCAATAGCAGGTCCTGTAAAGTCTTGTTCCAAATTATGAAATGGCATCTTGTTGTTAAAAACAGTCAGTGCCCTCCAGGCACAAAAATTGCTGGGTACTTCACAGCTACACACCTTCCCTGTCCGGGTGGAAGCGGACCGCACTTTAAATTCATCACGTGGGGTTGTTTATACGTGCTCCTTCGACGGATTGTCCGACAAGAAAATTAAACACTACCTGTCCGACCAGGGCGTAACGGCTGTTAATAGTCATGAAAAGGGTTGACACGAACATCATTCCAACCCGTACTGTCTTCTTGACAATTGACAAAGTTCAACTCTCATCGATAATCAAAGAAGGCTATGAGATAATTTCCATTCACCCTTACATCTCAAACCCTACGCGTTGCTATCGGTGTCAGCAGTTCAATCACACCAGCCAGTCCTGTTCCAATCCGGCCAAGCGTGTTACGTGTGGCAAGGATGCCCATGAGGGTGCTTGTCCACCTCCATCCCCTCGCTGCATCAACTGTATGGGTGACCACGCTGCTTCCTCTCACGATTGCCCCATTTTTAAAGGCGAAAATATCATTCAGGAAATCAGAGTGAAGGAAAAGGTGTCGACCTTTGCTGCTCGAAAATTATTCGCCAGTCAAAATCTCACTGTTCCTCTGACAGGAAAATACAGCACTGTCCTTGCCTCTCCTCGGCCAACAAAGGAGGCGGCCACGCAGACTTGTGATCTCAACTTTAGTGCCACGGTTGTCAGCTCGGCTAGTGCAAAGATCACCTGTTCACCCTCCCCACTTTCGCCTGCTCACTCTACGGCTCACCCTTCATCGGGTTCTGCTAAACCTCGATCCCAAACGTCAGACACCAAGACTTCGTAAAAAGAGCGTACTTGTGAAGATATTTTACATACCCCAACTTCACAACCATCGGTTCCTCCTCCATCTAAACATCATGTTTCCAAGAAGGCTAATAAGAAACCCAGTTCCTCTCCTTCTCCACCACGGCGTGTCTCATCTACAGCACCACCTGGCGGTAACCACCCTCGGCCGTCTTCTGTGTCACCGAGGTGCACTGCTGGCGGTCGATCAACCGGCCAATTGCTGGTGGCTGGAGCTGCTCCTGAACAACCTATAGTTCAGGATCTTCTGCCTTCAGCTGAATGCCGTTCCATGCTGTTGGTCACAAACTCTGAGCAGTCGTTGAGTTGATGGCAACCTTGGTCACATTCCTCCATTTTATGTTCACCCCATGTCCATTATCCACTAGAATATCCATGGCATTCGAGCCGCTCGGGATGAATTGTTGATCCTCTTACGATCCTACTCACCAGTCATCTTCTGTCTACAGGAAACAAAGCTGCGGCTGCGTCCCCATGACCGCTTTGTTCTCCCCCATTTTCAGTCCGTCTGATTTGATCTCCCCTCTGTTGAAGGCACTCCAGCACATGGAGGACTTATGATTCTTCTCCATGATACTCTCCATTATCACCCAATCCCCTTAAACACTTCATTCCAAGCTGTCTTAATGACAGCTCAACTTCATCTTCATTCTCCTGATGTAATGGCAGTCATCATGGTGCTGACAGTTCCAGGGGGAAGGCACATTGCTGAACAAGAATGAGACAACAAGGAATAAACCTGTGGACTGGGTGTTTGTGTTGCCATCGTTGTTGTGAAAGTGGCATGACTGGACCATGTAAAATTTGGGAACTCATGTGGATGCTGATAACCATGCCATTGAGCGCCCCCTAACCAGGTATCATCATCATCATGGAATAAAACAATGAAATCATCATGAACTGTGAAGAACGATAAAGTAATTATTGTTATCCCACCCTGCAGAAATGCTGCATCAATCTGCACTAGATTTTATGCACAACAGAAAAGTGTATAAAGGTTTAAAGCCACCATTTGAACTAAAAAATATGACTTTGTGGTGGTGACCATTATTCATTGGTACTATAGACATTGTGAGACATACACCTTTACCAAAGCGATGGGTTACACCATAGTTGATACTCACTAAACATGACAATAAATATTCCTTAAAACTGACAATTACCACTTACTGTTGTCCAAAATACATACTGATTGCAGTTGGGAACTGAGATGTCCACGTTTTTGAGCAAATATCACAAACACAAATGACAGGTACTCATAATTGCAAACAAGCATCAAAGTACCTTTCTAGAGTGATAGCAGACTCATTCTCCTTCATACATTCATGGCCTGAAAAACTTCCTAAAGTCTTCTGAAAATACTTTCCTGGTTGCGAAGTAAGTACCAAGTGAACTCCTTCGTGAGGTCTACTTGTCATAGTGGTTGTTATGTTTGACATGTGTTGATCAGTAATTCGATAAGACTACCTTAGAGTACTTCAGAACGTGCATCAAAAATTGTGCAGTGTGATGTAAACGTAACTTTTGTCCTTTGGGATTTGCTTTCAGTAATATTAATATAGGTCTCTGGTACACTTAACAGAATCGAATGATCATTCTTGTGGTGTACTTTCAGATCTTGCATTGACTTATTTGCCAGCTGCCATGACCATGGCAAACAGTCCTTTATCCAGTAAGAGGTTTCTTTTTCATACATCTTGTTCTGTATCATGGTCATGGAAAGTGTCAGATGAAATAAAATGCTTAAGAAACCAAAAAAGAGGAGCCATAAGTTAATGTAAATGCAATCAAGAATGTAACTCAGGAATCAGTTTAATTTTTCAAGGAAATCCTCAACAGAATAGGAAACTCTTCAATTGTGATTTGAAACCACATGGATTACTGCTAAGATGTTTGAATTCCTGTGGTAACTTATTGGAAATGGATGCCGCAGTATACTGCATGCCTTTCTGCACAGGATTCAAGAAAGTGTGCCCCCAAAGGCAGAATGGATTTCTGTCTAGTGTTAACTGAGTGAAAGCTGCTATTTCTTGGGAATAAGATGATATTGTTAACAAGAGAGGCCTATGTCAGATTACACAGACTAATTAACAGGGTTCGACAGGAGTTACATGAGCTTATACAAGTTACTGCCTGAACCTCTCCTTTCTGAGCTGAAACATCCTTTGGGAAATGGTAGAATTACTCCAAAATATACCACCATATATCATAAGTGAATGAAAATAAGCAAAGTAGACTAATTTTTGGGTTAAACTATCATATACTTCATATACCATTCAAACAGTAATAATGACAGCGTTAAGTCTTTGAACAAGATCCTGAATGAGTTTACCACAGCAGTTCTCAATCTAGCTGAACATGTAGAAATCTGAACTGTTACATTTCACTAATCTTATGGCCATTCTGTAAAATTAAAATGGCAGGTTTTGTTGAATTGTTTGTTAGAAATTGTAAAAACTGATTCTTGCTTTGATTTAGCATTAGTTCATTATCTACAAGCGATGAACCAGTGTTCGAACTGCAATACTTGAAACAATGCCAACATTTCAAAGGACAGCTATAGTACAGAAAACCCACACCATTATATAGGCTTCGATGAATGTGTTTTGTGACAGCTGAATACGCTGCCAAATATACCATGTATATAAACACACAGCCGTAAACTCTGTTCATTAAACATTATACTAGTTCAGACAGTAGTTTGGCATTGGTGATTGATCAGCAAGAGGCTGATATGTGAGAATTTGAAAAGCACCTTGAGTCTGATATGGTTACATATTCCTTCCAGTGAGTGGAAGCCCAGTGGTGCACTAAATTTTCTCACATCATGTTGAGAGTATCTGAAATATCCCAACAATTACAGTAAAATATGCATTTATAAAGTTTTTAACCTTGTATGTTAAGGAGATGCCCTCTCCCAGGGGTTGAATAAGGTTAGGCTTCAAACCTATCAAGGGTCCTCATCCTCAGGACAATGGAATGTGCAAACTATTCAAAGGGAAAGGGACTTCTTAAATTCTATGGATATTTGTACCAGTACCAGTTTGGCTTTAGGCTGTCTATGGATGCAGACAAAGTACGCTCTTGGAAACTAATGAAATGCCTCAAGGTTGGCAGCAGAAAAAGCGGATCCAGTTTGTCTTCATAAAAGTGTGTTCCATGACCTTCTGTGGATTCTAGAATAGGCATCATTACTCATTTAAGACACAGATTTCCAAGTTCCTATTTTTATTACAGGGGAAGTTAGGTAAATTCTAAGAACCTTGAGAAAGTATCTTCCCTTTGTTCAGTTAGATGATGATAGTGAGAGCTGTGTAGGTCAAATAGAGGTAAGGCCAAAAATGTCTTAAATTCCATAGTCATTGTGATGTGGTAAATCACTTTATCAAATCAGCAGTTTTCCTGGACTTTTTATCTGATGAACCTAAATATCAAGTCCCTCCAGCACACAGAAATAAACTTTACAGAGCCCTATTAAGTATGGTATATTCGAAAATTGTACCCCCCCCCCCCCCCCCCCCGCCCCCTCCACAGGCTTGATGAATGTTTCTTGCTACTTTGTGTGTGGGTTTTGACTGAATCTGCATGCTGTTTCATTCCAGTATAGCACAGAACTTTTCTCGATTAAGTTTCACACAGTGATAAATTCCTTCTCGGCTATAATCTTCTTACTTTTATCACTTTTTGACTTTCTGAAATACACACAGGACATATTGTGCCTGAAATAGGTTATTTCAAATGCAAAGAAAACAGTGAATGACAAACAGAAAAAGCCTGTTTGTATAAAGATCATGGATAACCTTTTTTTTTATTTTTATTTTCTCCTGTGAATAGGCCATCTGAGGACCACATCCCAATTTCCGGTCCTCACTGTTTGTTGTTTTCCTTTTTTCCATTATGGTTTCATCTGTTCACTAAGTTTCTTCTGTCATTCTTCAGACCATTTTGAACCAGTCTTTCTAGTTACCCTGCTGTGGAATCTTCATTTTTAATACTTCTTTCTGAAATATCACTCTGTTGTTAACATCTGCTGTTTTTATATTGTTCCTTTCTAAATGCTGTTTTTTTTCTTTGTTGACCCATCTTGTTTCGTATTGCTTATCCCACAACTATTTGAAAATGTTACTTCTTAGCCTACTGCCTTGTGTTCAAAATAAGTTTTCTGTATTTTGTAAATTTCATCATAACTTTGTAATATATAACCTTCTGCTGTGTTTTGTGTTTTTATTATTTTCATTGAAACTTGCCTTTTAAGTACTTCTAATTTATTTAAATTGTAGGTTAGTGCCAGGCATTCACTTTAATATAAGCACTCTGACATCACTACTGTTGTTGTAATGCATTATCTTTGCATTTCTGGAGAGGCACTTTTTACTGTAGAGGTCTTAAGTGATACCATATTGTTCCTCCAATGTATTCAAACTTCACTCTGTTGCAGAACTCTGCAGAGCACTTTCTTGGATTATCTTCCGTAGATAATTTTTTACCCCCTCCATTTGAACCACGTCTATTTGCTGGGATTTTCTACCAGTCTTAAGAGTTGTTAATTTTTTTTTCTCTAGAGATATCCTTAAGCCAATACTACTGGCTATTTCCTCCAGGAAATTCATTTGTGTTACAGCAGATGCCACATTTTATGCAGGTATAACAAAATGACCTCCAAATTGATTTTGATTTTTTTGCTTCATCTTCCTAACCTTATTAGCAAAATGTTGAGTTCAATACATTCTTTGTTAGAAATTATTACTATTTTCCATAACACAGTATTAACCCATATAGTCCTGAATTATTTGTTTTTCAAAATTGATTTATATCTTATCTACATTCAGTCACAGCGTTGTAAGGAAGAAACTAAAAACAATTTTGAGTATTTATTTTTATTTAGTATTTCCAAAAATGGGTGTCCTTCCAGATGGATGTCAGGATAATAAGAGAACATGTTTTTAAAGTATATGACATTGCACAATTAACTTCTTTTGGTTTTTATACTTTCAAATAAACATAAATAAATTTGAATTATGGGCTAAAACAGCTAATAAATAAAAAAAACAAAGAAAATAACCTACACATATATTTTATGCACTAGTATGATAAGACAAAAAGCAACAAACATGAAGTGGTTCGTCACATTTTACACACATAGTAGTAGTATTTTTTTTTTTTTTGTGGCAAGTTTGACATTTCAGTGTTGCTTCTTTTTTGTTATCTCGTCCATTGGTAATTCAGCAACATAATGTTCTCTTCCATCAAATCTAAAATCTAGTTTTGCCCTCTTACTAGGACGCCCTCTGCTGGTAGTGACCCTTTTGTTACTTTCAAGAATTGCAGTGACAATTCGATGACGCAATGTCACATGATCTATGGGTTCTTCGTTATGCTTGTAAGGATCCCAGGCATTTTGCTCTTCAATGTCTATAAAATTTGCAATGATTTTGATATACCACTTTTTCCCCTCTTATAGAGCATCTATATAAGGATACCTTCTGGTCAGCTTGGTCTATTCCCATATGAGTATTGTAGGAGTCTAACAAGTTAGGTTGAGGCACGCTAATCCTTTTATTTTATTCCCTGGCAAATCTTGCTACAGAGTGTAGTGGTCAAAGCTGGTGGCTACAGTAACAACATTGTTCTCATTCCAACATACAATGGAAATCCTGGATCCTGAGCTAGAAAAAACTTAATATGATCCTCTATTTGCTTTTACCATTTTATCTACAGATGACAGAGAATAATTCTTAACTCTGTTTCCTCTTATTCTTCCTGTTGCTTCCACCCCCCTCTCTTTTAAGTAATGTAGTAGTTCAACGCTGGTAAAGAAGTTATGAAAGTATATTCGATATGGAACATGTGGAAGTAACTGGTCAACATAAGTCATTACCACACTGTAACCCATACCTTTCATTTCATAATCCTTACTACATGTGCCAGCTCCTTGGTAGGGTTCGTGCCAAATAATACATCCACCACTTGTGCCTCCACACCAAAATTTGAATCCACATCAGATTGGTTTCCCTTTTATGAATTGTTTGCATCCGTGACTTCCGAAGCATGGGACCATCAATTCATCAACAGAATGATGCCGCACGTGAGGTGCAAATTATTTGAATCTATCATTCAGCATACACAGTAACGGGTGCATTTTCCCAGAACGGTCTGATTTATCTAAACTGCCATTTTTGCATACATGCAAATTGGAAGAGATGAAGTCAAACCGATCTCTGGACATGACATTTGTTACAAGGTCGCTGTGACTATCTTTATCTTATTGCCAGTACTTCTTTCTGCGTAACACTGTTAAATATCCGCTTAGCAGAAGTATTGCAATAAACATCAACATCTCATCTTCTGAACAATCACCTAGTCTATTTCTCTTGGCTGTGTACTGATCTGTGTAAGTGATCATTATTTGAAGCACTTTGTTATAAAAAAACTGTTTGAAATATTCAAATGGTGTTTGCCCTTTCTTCATTGCAACTGTGAACATTAGAGGCCATACAGGTGTTGGATTAACTATTTCACCACTTTTCTAGTTATATTTCTTGAGGTTTAGAACTTTATTCTTAGATAGCCTTGCTGGTTTTTTTGTGGTTGTTGTTGTTGATATTGTTGCTGTTTTTGTACTGCTGGAGGGTCCTGGAACAACATCAGAAATAAATGATGGTTTCCTTGTTGCAGTCACAGCATTACCATTGGTAGAAATGGCCTAATCACAAAGTGCAGTAGCACTGAGCTGACTTGCTGGTAATTTATGTACACTTGGATTTTCTTCAGCACCCAAATCTTCATGTGTTAAGTCATCAGTTGAATTCAGAGGAGGGTGTAATGTTACATTCACACCAGTATTAGGTATTTCCTCATCTCTTGATTCTAACATGTCCAAAAGTTCCATCAGTGTACATCGTTTTCTGCAAATACAAAATGACAACATATTATCCTGACGTCCTTCTGGAAGGATGGCTGAAAACATTATTGAATTACAACTGACGAAAACTTTCCATCGTAACGTGAACCCATAAATAATATATGTTAATTATTTACAATATTATATGACAAGGTTCAGAATTATTGACACAATATGAAAGAAAATATACGTACCCATCGATGACAAGGTCAGTCAGTTCGTCCATGGTAAAATATGCCCTATTTCCAAGACACAATTTCTCACTCACTATGAAAGGCAGCGTCAAACTGACTGTCGCAGCGTGCAACTGACTCTGCCTACTATATATAACAATGCATCACAGTCCATTGCAATAATGTGCTATTTGCAAAAACAAATAATTTCTACAGTGAGTGACATCGTCCTTCCAGAAGGATGTCAGGGTTATCTGGGTTAAGAAGAATTGGGGACAGGCAATCACCATGTGGTACATTTGTTTTTATTTTGAAGTCTTTGAAATTTCTCCCATAAGATTTACTTTCCAGAGCAGTATCTGTAAGTGTTTCTTGGATTAGGTTTGTCAGTTTAGACTTTATACCAAATTCTCAAATTATTCTAGCTGTAGTTTTTCTGTCAACATAATCAAAAGCCTTCTTGTTATCCATAAACATAAATACAATGTCCTTTGAATTGAGTAATCGGTGATGAATTACTGACTTGAGATTAAATATTTGATGTGATCATGGCCTTCCCTTCCTCTAAAGCAAGCTTGATATTCACATAAATGGCTGTCTAGTGTTTCTGATTCTGCTTGATAAAACTTTGGAAAATACTTAGATGCTACTGACAGTAGAGAGATTACTATGTAGTTGTTTACATCCTGTTTATTATCTTTCTTATGCAGTGGATGTATCACGGCAACTTTCCATTCATCTGGGATATTTTCTTCTGTTTTCCAGATTTCATCAGAGAGTAAATTTAGCTAATTTGCTTCATTTGGCAAGGACAACTTCAAAAGTTCAGCTGTAATAAAATATTCTCCACAAGCTTTGTTATTTTTGAGGGTGTTAATTCCTTCGTCGGTTTCTTTTATAGCAGGGGGTAAATCGTCTTCACAATTTTCATTACTATCTGAGAATTCAAATTCATCTTGAAATTGTTATTTAACCCAATTTGGCCATTTTCGTTTTAGTTTGAAACCCCTTTAATTTGTTCTTCACAGTTTGATAAAAAACTTGGGAATTATTTTTGTGTATTTGCAAAAGTTTCTCCATCTCAAAGGCTTATTTGGTATTTCTGATTAATCTGGTAGTTTTCTTTCTTTGTTGTTTGGATTGTCATAATCTATAATTTTCTTTGACCATTTACATCTTACTCACCTTTTAGCCCTCTCTGGTATGGTTTCTGTGCATATTTCATTCCACCACATTTCCCTTAATTTTTTATTGATTAAATTATTTTTTGTCCCGTGGATATCTTTTTGCCAGCTGCCATGTTTAGTCTTTCTTGATAGCTTTTAACTGATTCTTTTGTTAGTGAGACTTCCTGCATTATGTTTTAGTAACCTTTGTGACTTTTTTTGTTCTTTATTAGATGGGAGCTTTACTTCAAATTCACCATTCCTTACTACTTTCAAATTCATAACTTCCATTGTACTTCTTTGTGAAATAGGCACATGAGCTAACTGAAATTTTTCTGACATTTGGTTGCAAGATATCCATGTTTTAGCTTCCTTTCAGAACTTCCTAAGGTGGGTTGACATCAATTTCAAGAGAGCTTTGATGCAAAATGAAAGGCCTCAGTTGTGTTGGTTCTTCTGTGAGGTGGGTAATGTCCTACTTGATTTATGAATTTCTTTACTTTCTGTTTATTTCATTGCTATCATGATTTTGGCCTCAAGCCCTTAACACAAAAATATGTGGCAGACAGGTGAGAAACATATTTTCATTGAGCCATAGAATTGACAATACATTCATTACACGCGCTGTTTCTCGGGACATGTTAAGAAATTACTGTGCAGTTTGATGCCAGTTTGGTTTCAACATTGCAGTAATTACAAGAAAAATGTCTTCCTCCATCATTTGGAAAATCCTCATTTGACTGAGAAAGTCCATTAGCAGTTAGTCTTCTTTTTAAATTAGTTTCAGTTACATTTACTGGAAATTCTAAAAGGCCTTGAATTTTTCATGGTGGTTCATCATGGACAGACCTGCATCAAGGTAGTCTGGCACCCTTGGCAGAATAATTGCCAAAGCCTAACACCCCTCCCCCCTCCCCCCTCCTCTTGTCCAGGCCAAGTACTTGAAGTGATGCTGCAGTCAATACGAGTGTGATAAATATTGTATGAAAATTTTGATATTTAGATAAGCATCTCTTAGCCTTACTTGAAAATGTCTAATGGAGAAGCCTTGTCAATGTTCAGTTCTGTGCTTCCAGGAGTCCTGCTGAGTTTTCAACATTTTATGCTCAATATTTCGATGACATATTGGGCAGGCTCTTTCAGGTACTGCAAGTCTGAACTTGCATGAAATCGGTGCTAGGTATTCAATCTTCCAAGAAACCATTTGTTGTTGGTCATGCACAACTATGTATAAGAGAGTTTGATTGCTGGTACCCACTGTGCAATTTCATGCTTCTTGTTGTTTGGAGCCCTCACTGATATTCTGTGATATGCAAATATTTTGTGTTTATAAGCACTGGTGAAAGTGATTTTTGTGACATAAGCAGAAGTATGGTGTACTTTATACACATGTAAAGGATGGCGGTCTTGATACCACGGTAAAATTTATATGAGCAAAACGACAGATTAATCTTAATTTGATTAAGCAATGATAAAATAAACCCTATTACATGATCTGAACCACTGCTTAGCTAAACAGTATTAAAATAAACTTCATTGTATAGATCTGTTTGCCACATACGAGTGTTAGCACACGATTATGACTCTTTGAGTATTAAGCAGCACAGTTGCATCAGAACCCTGCCAGACACATATTCAAGTAGTAATTATCTCGTAGGTAATTGCCTCATAGAGGGGTTGTGGTGCTAGCTCAGAATCTGGGTCCCTCTTCTTCTTCTTCTTCTTCCTCTTCTTCCTTCTCTTTTTCTTTTCCACAGGTCGTAAATTTTTCTCACATGGTTCACTGTGTATTTTATGATACTGCTGCTCACTCCGACATACAACAACACAGCTTACCAATGTGTTAGCTGAAGCAAAATGAAGGAATAGAAATAGGCTCGCATTCTACACTGAAATGAGTAATTTCCTACCCACTACGTCCCCCCACTCCTCCCTCCCCCCTCCCTAAATCCCACACCAGTACTCCAGTGCCCAATGATGCTACACAACCTCTGCTTCCAACCTCATGGCCTTGTGTCTCATACCGTTGTAATAGATGTAGATCCAAGACATGTCCCACACATCCTCCCATCACTACCTCCACCTACTGAAGTCCAGTAAGAAACATCAACTACCCCGTCAATGGTGTGCAACCTGTGAAACCAGTCATGTGATCTACAAGCTAGACTGCAACCAACCAAAGTACTGCATTCTACAAGGGCCTGACAAACAAGAAGTTGTCTGACTGCATGAATGACCACTGACAAACTGTGGCCAAGAAACAACTGGACCATCCTGTTGATTAGTGCACAACCAAACTCAGTGCTCTTTCCCACTCCACTCCACCCCACCCCACCACATCCACCCAGGGGACTTGCCGCTCTTTGACAGGTTCATGCTTGGCTACCACGGGGCCTCAGCCTTTGCAACATCTTTTCACTGCCATGCTGCATGTCTATCCTCTTGTTATTCCTTTCCCCGCTCTTTGGGTGCATATCTATCCTCTTGCTATTCCTTTCCCCGCTCATTGGGTGCATATCTGTGACATTTTTGGAGATGTGTTCTGCATTTTCAGTAGCCAATATCAGAGAAGTAAAAGGAATGAGGCTCACGATTCAATAACCGTCCCATTTGTAACACTGTGCTTTGTGGTTTCGTGCACTGACGACAGTCAGTCCTTTGCTACGGTAAAGCCATTTATTGTTCAGAATGGTGATGATGCCATTGCCACTCCTGTGGAATCCTGCTCCTGTGTACACAATGGCTCTTCGCTTTTCGACTACTTGTAATTCTCAGGTACACCAACAACAACTTGCAGCTTTGGTCCTCCACGCCTATCCTATTCATGTTAAGCCCCATTGAATGCAGAATTCTTCCCATGGTATTACATAAACTAAATTGTTTGATGGTCTGAGTGAGGGCGAAATCCACACACAGCCCTCTGATCAAGGTGTCATTGCAGTCCATTGGTTGATGAAAAGGTAGATGCATTATTAGTGACCTTGCACACACTTTTTCTCACTTTTGATAGTGGTACTTTGATCAAAGATCAAAGCAGGCTATGAAGTTATCACAGTCAGACAATACATTTTGAACCCAACAGACTGTTACTAGTGTTGTCATTATGAAAACTCATATGTCCTGTTGACACCCAGCCAACTGTGTATCTTGGCTGCCTCCTTCTCTGTGCTGCATGAATTGCAATGGTGACCATGCCACCTCCTATCAAGATTATCATGTATCTCGATGATCAGGCCGTCCAGGAGATCTGGAGATCTGGATGAAGGAAAAGATATATTACAAGGTCACTCACGAATTGTTGGCTAGTCAGTAACCCTGCATTCTACCGTCAGGCTATTACAGTACCGTTCTTGCTACATCTCGCTCCATAAAGGCCATGGACATCCAGACGTGTGATGTGAAATACGGCACTGTGGTTGTGAAATAACTCAGTGTGATAGTGGCAGCCCCATCTCCTCTTTGTCTTCTTCGTTGTCGTCGTCATCATCATCATCTTGCTCCTCCTCCTCCTCTTCCTTCTCCAGCTGTGCAACAAGCATCAAACTTTTGCCTCACACGACGACGTCACCTGCTGCACCACTGACAAGCCAGAATGGACAGAAAGAACACTCTAACATAGATTTTCTGTTTTTCTTTGTCCCTCTGGCCAACTAACATTTGAGGCTTCCTCTGTCAACCAGAAAGGCTCAAAGAAATATAACAAGGATGAATGATCTGCTTCTTCATTGACTCGGAGATACTCTTCAACAGTATGGCTGACCACCTCGTCACCAACTTGGGCCACCAACCATTTTTCTGCTCTGGACTCATAGGATGGATAGAAAGAGAATATCAGTGCCTCTGTAGATCTCATAGAGGAGTATCTTCCAGCCTCTGTGCCCTGTAGCAGTGAGCCTTCGAAAGCTGCCATTCAATAGCTGCTGAGGTGCCACCTCTCCATTTCTTCCCTCCCCCTCCTCTTTCCTAATCATGACACTATTACAATGGAATATTGGTGGCCTTTGATTCAACAAAGAGGACTTGTGGCGGCTCTTGAAATCACAGCCTCTGCTTTTTCTCTGCCTGCAGGAGACAAAATTGCATCCTCAGGATGGCTTTGAGCTTTCATATTTCTTCCCAGTCTGCTTCGACTCCCCCTCTCCTAAGATGGCATTCCATATCATAAGAGGAGAGAGGGGAGTCATGCTGCTCATTAGGAATGATGTTCAATGTCAACCCTTCTCCCTCACTACCTGGATTGAAGCTATTCCAGTCGGCGTTTTACTTCGTCTCCTGAACTTTTCCATATGTACTGTTTACATCCCTCAGTCATTCGGTGTCACTGGACAGTCTTCTTCCACCTTACTGGCCAACTCCCTCATCCCTTTCTGCTGCTCATTGACTGTAATGCATATCATTCCCTTTAGGACTCTCCCAAAACCTGTCACAGAGGTGCCCTCTTGGCTGACCTTATCAGTCACTGTAACCTCATTTGCCTTGTCATGGGAGTACCCATGTTCCTTTTACACTCCATGCACACTTACCCCCATCTGGACCTCTCCTGCACTGACCAATTTGCCCATCATCTCATCACTGTCTCTGGTACGTACTCGAGCAACCATTTCCCATTTACTATCCATTTTCTGACTCCTACCCCACCTATGTGAACACCCAAATGGCAGCTTTCTAAGGATGACAGGAGATTTACTGTTCCCTGGCACACTTTGTTTAACATAATTTCTCCAGTTGTGATGCCCAGGTAGAATATCCTACAAATGCTATCATTACCACAGCACAATGTTCCATTCTCGCACTTCATCTTTACTGCACCATGTCCCAATGCTTTGATTGACTGAGCTGTGTTGTGACTCAACTCACATGCAGAGATGTCCTCTCCATGTTTTTAACCATCATTCTATGACTGCAAATTGCATTCATTATAAACAGCTGCATGCACAGTGTTGTCGCACCCTTCAGGATAGCAAAACTCTAGCTATATGTCCTTTACTAGTTCTTTTAAGAGTTCCACCATGTCTTCTGTTGTGTGGGCTCTGTAGGACCAAGATCCATTCCCCAATTTCTGGCCTGACCGTAGTAGATTAAGTCATAATGGACGCTATCACTGTCTCTGACAATTGGGCTGCTATTCTGCGGAGATTTTGAACTCCACCCACTATCATTCTGCCTTCCTCCATCACAAAGAAGTGGAGGAGGCTTGGGCAGTACCCTTATTTTGGCAGATTCGTGAGTGCTGCAAGCTGCCTTTACTATGGGGGAGCGAGAACTTGCTCTCACTCCATATTGATCCTCCACCCCTGTGCTGGACAATGTTTGCATTCACACATAGCTAAACCTTTCTCTTGTGGGCAAGCACTTGCTCTTTCTGATATACAATCACATCTGGGGAAAGGGCGCCGTTTCCCAGGTGCCAGCATGAAGCCACTGTCTTACCCATACCCATACCGAAGCCCGGTAAGGAAAAATACCTTCCTTCTAGCTACTGCCCCACTTCTCCCACAAGCTGTGTTGTTATTGTTGTAATTGTCAGTCCGAAGGTGGCTTGATGCAGTTCTCCATTCTGGTCTACTTGGTGCAAGCATCATTGTATCCCTGTAGCCATTATTACATTCATTATCATTTGTTTAAATCTGGTAGGAGGCATACAGTAATGATTGTAACACAGCACCACATGGAATGACTTCAGTGCAGTCACCTCCACAGACTTCTGTGTGAATGACTGGTCAGAGAATTCTGTACTGCCTTCACAGAGTGAATAAAAGTACTTGTTTCTCATGACGTACTGCAGTGCTGGAAATCGAGCCCTATCCTGTTAGCTACTGACACAGGCTGAGTGGACCAAAATGCATTTAATTCATTCAGAGGACTAATTCCAGACCACTGCTGCAGCCCCTCAATGAGCTGTGGACATTTGTGGATGTGCTTAGTCGGATGTTTTTACCTATTTTTCCACTTTTTGTTTCCATTTTAATTTGTTTTATTTCCTTTGTTTTGAGTGCCATTAGGACCCTAGTTGTTGGGCTGCCCCAGTCCTATTATGCTCCTGCTCAAGTCACTACTCGACAAAAATTCTTATTTGCAGTTTCCTGTTTATTGGGTGTGTTCACATTGGTCACATTGCGTTGCTGCTGTCATAATATCAGCTTCCACCACTGTTGGCCATGACCACAGAGATACATATGGCCAAAATAAAAAGACACTTCAAAATTGTCCACAGCAACTGCTCTTAGCAGCTTCCCAATTAAATGCTCAAATGTACCAAAATGGAATAATGAGGCACTGCCTGTAGTTTTATCAAACTGAGCTGTTACAGATTACTTTGAAGACTTCAGTTTTGACATTTCCTTTCCCCTTCAAGTGATGTAGGACTTGTCTTTTGTGTGCCTGATGTTAAGTCATCAGTACTGAGTACCACACTTGTTGATGATAGTTTTGTTGGTTAAGTAATGTATCCACATTGTTGCTGGATATAAAATTTTGGAAGTGTTGGAACTCCCATCCCTTTATGCTGATTATTCTTCACACAGTCACTGTTGCTCTCTTCAGTTTTGACATTTCCTTTCCCCTTCAAGTGATGTAGGACTTGTCTTTTGTGTGCCTGATGTTAAGTCATCAGTACTGAGTACCACACTTGTTGATGATAGTTTTGTTGGTTAAGTAATGTATCCACATTGTTGCTGGATATAAAATTTTGGAAGTGTTGGAACTCCCATCCCTTTATGCTGATTATTCTTCACACAGTCACTGTTGCTCTCTGCAGTGTTACTATGAATATGTGCTAAGCTGTTACAGCATTTGTGATTTGTGATGCCATGTATCATTGCTAGCAATGTCACATAGTACACTTCAAGACACCTACACTATCTTCTTTGTAAATTAGATATGCTTTTCTGCATATCACCTTAACACTGTCCACAGCATAAAGTGGCTTCCGCCTATTCATTCACTATGAAACACAAGTCTCTCACTTGTTCTGAGTGTACAGCTATAATGCAGTGAGGCTGATACACTGATGCCAATAGCCACTGATGCATTTTTACAGGAGAATGCCATCAATAGCTATTTGCATGCCTAGAGTGCTATATTTCAATCACATTGTAGTCTGCTGTGAACAACAATAGCTACTGACTGTAGTTTGGGGTCTAACTGAGCATGTGCTAATCAACACAAAATACATAATTCACATAGAAAATAACTATCCTAACCCTAACCAACAATGTACCTTGAACAAACTGCTTGCATCAGTAAGAAGCTGAAATGAAAACTTACGTGCTGGCCCTACATGTTAAGTATTCGTGGGCAAATCCTCAACACATTAAACTTCCTTACCTCTGGGGCAGCTATTAGCATGTTGGAATCCAAAATATGAACTCTGATGAAGAATTATTCTAACACAGCAACCCTCTAGAACAGGTTAATACACCCCTAAATAGACAAAGCTCATAAAATCATAATGTATTGTTGAGGCCAGTGTCCTCCAGCTTTGTAGGTATGCAGTCATTACAGTACTTGCAGATAGTTTAAATTGTTTCGATCAGGATTCCCGGTAATCATGTGACCTTTATGGCTTCCTATCAACATGACACTACTAATACAGAAGAAAGTGAGTCACATATGAATTTAAAGTTCTGCCACAACTCTGCTACACTACATGGCATGTCATTTGCGACATCTGCCACATGAACTGCCGTGGCTCAATGCTTTGGGATCTGCTGGTTCTCAGTAACTTGCAATCCATTGGAGACACTATCAGAATTATACGTGACATAATTTCTCTATCTCCTAACTGTGACAGTCTGTAATTTTATAATGGTCTGTTAGTCCTTTCACCTTTCATGAGGGGTGTTCATTCCAGCAAACTAAGCTGTACTTTTATTTCGGTCACTGGCAGTATCCTTACACCAGCCTTCAAACACCTAGCAGCTGTAGACTCATTCCCACAATGTTGACTTGATTTTTGTGGGCACATTTGTCCTTCTCTGTGACAGTGGCTGTATATGCCAGCTGTAGTGAATTCAGACAATTAAACTCAATTAAAATTCAAGTATTTATGTTTCTTCACTTGGATCATTATGCAGTTTTCATCAATGTCACTTTATTAAAATTTCATATGTATCTGCTTGTCACTGCACCTGATTCCTAATCTCCATCACTATTTTAGTTTAGCAACTTCTTGAAATTAAGATGAGCACGTGCAGCGAGATGACAACCACTGCCACATTTCAAGGTGTTTGATTTACACTCAAACTCTGTTTATGTAAAGTTATTCAGCTTTTTAATTTTTTTTTTTTTTTTTTTTTTGCAGATGCCACAGAAGTTGAGGATGGAGGAACTATTGGCAGGTGAGATTTTTGCTTTCTTCAGTAGTTTAATTACACCTTCAGGTTACCACTTTAATATTGTGTTACGTGGTACTTTATTTTTCGTCTTTGTCTTTGGCATTAATACTTCATTGGTGGTGTGCTAAATTATTTTTGTGAATCAGTTTTTCAAAATTGCATACTGTAACTTAACATTGTATGTTAATTATGTAGTACATAATTCATACTGAAAATTGGCAGTGTTATTGTAACTACAAAAGATTGGTTACAAATGCGCAGTTGCATTGAAAATGTGTGCTGTGACAGATTGTGAGGGAAATGTGGCGAAGAGAAAGAAGACAAATTTTTAAGTACCAAATTGACATTTAAAAATATGCCATTATAATGTTAAGCAAACATTACAAATAGGCACACTACGATAAGTAGTAATGAATTTTGCCACCTGATTGACATGTGAAATAGCCTGGCCCATCTGGGTGCCACAGTTACTCTCAATCCCTCACTGCCAAGAGTGTAATTGACTACCCAGTGACAACATGCTACTGAGTACAAGGTGGCTGACCTGTTGGTAGCTTCACAACCTGTGTATTGCATTCTCGAGACCCATGTTATACTTCCCTCACCCCCTCCACTCCCATACCAGCTTCCCTAATTTGAACATGCGAGAGTTCCCCTTAACTTATCCTGTAGTTCCACAATCCCCCTTCCCTCAGTACTTGCTACACCTACACTTCCCTTTCCCATGCATAGCTCTATACCTGTACATGTACCTGTACCTCCTATATTACACCCCCTGCCACCCATCCCCTTTCTGAAATCCTCATTCAATCTGTCCACCACAACTCCTCATGCAGTTGGCCTGCAGTTTTAAGACAATTTATCTGCTTGGCAGAGGGACAGAGCATGGCAAACATTATTCCAGACTTAGCCTTTTGCTGCTTATTTCCAGATTAAGCCTTTCATGGCCAAATGGATATCTTAGGCTGATGCATGAGACTGTAGTGTTTCCTATAAGTTAAAAAAACTCAGGCTATACATAATGGACACTTAAATCATCATAAATAATATAATTTGTTTCACTGTTGACTACAGTCTGTTGGGATAACTTTCTGAATTCACAACTGTAGAAATCATGTGGTTTTGTAGCAAAGAGCCATGTTCGAAGTGTATTTTGACCCCAAAGGAAGTATGCCAAGATCATTGAACAGAGAGCAGAAAAGATGAAATCTGAGGGTGCAAGATCAGGTGAAAAAGATTGGTGCAGAATGACTTCTCAACCCAATTGTTGTATAGTATTGTATAGTATTTGTTGTCAGTCTAGCAGAATGCTGGTGGCTGTTATTGTGGAATAGCATCACTTAACACAGTATTCCTGGTTGTTTTTCTGGGACTGCATCTGCAAGATGTCTGTTGTTGACAATAAATGCCAAGAGGAAAGTTACACCTCATGCAAGCAACTCTTAGTACACCACATAGTCACTGTTCCACCATATACATAACGTTATCTTGTGTGGATGCACACAAGTCTATGTGGCATTGCTGCTTTGTTTGGACTAAAGCTTTCCTTTCTGTTTTTTTTTCTCTTACATTAGCATAAAGACAAAATTTCTAGTCATGAGTAATGATACAGGATAGAAATGGTCAGTGGTGTTCACTCACTAACCAACGACAAGCAAGAGGGTAATGTACATATGGCCAACCACTGATTTTTATGGTTTGGTGTGTGGTATACATACGCTTTATTGTTAAACCTTCTCCGTTGTATTCAAATGCTGCACAATGATGGAATGGTCATACTTCATCACATTTTCTGGTTCTTGAGTGCAATGATGTGGATCATTGTGGATCAAAGAATTTCGATGATCTTCATCAAATGCTGAAGGTCTTTCTAAAGATGGAGGGTTATTAATGTCAGAACAATCACCCTTTAAATGAGAAAAAACTTTTTGTGCCTAGCTCTGTCCCATGGCATTTTCCCCATACATGGTGAAAATGTTACCATCGAAACCACTTATTCATAAACACCACTGTTATCATTTTGCCCATTTAGCCATTTTAAATTAAAGTCTAGCAGTGCTTTGTGTCAATATAATATTCATAGATTGACTATTTACCTAAAAGAATGTGTCCACATTAAGTGAGAACAAGTTAATGAACTTTGTAAAAATGGTGAAAACGCACACTGTATCCTTTGAGCCCTAGGCATATGAATTTGTCTTAGATCACATGTAATGCCCCCAACAACACAAAGCACAAAGATGAGAGAGACCGACTTAAAGCATACAATGTGTGCTCACTGTTACAATTATTGGTATCGGCTGTGTAAGTAACAATAACAGGGTTCACAGTTTTCACTCAAGAAGTATCTCTTTTATGCTCCCAAAATAATTTAATGTTCTAATGATGTACAGACATCATAATTGTTTTGATGGGTTATTTCAAAAAAATATGAACAAAACAAATGAAATTTGTGACAAGGCTGAAGATATATTGGTACATAGGACACTGCATAGAACTGTATAGGACATTGTAGAAGTAACTGTAGATGTGCTCCAAGGAAGTGTGTTTGGGGCCCTTGATGATATTTTAGATTAATGACATCACAGACATTCGTCTTCTTCTTCTTCTTCTTCTTCTTCTTCTTCTTCATTTTCTTCCAGGTTTCCTTTGTCTTCACTATCTATCCTTTCTTGTTTCTCATCAGACCATTCTGACCCTGTCTTCTTCTTCTTCCTGCCTTGGAATCCTTCCATTTGCAACACTTTCTTCTTGAAAATCTTTCTTTCTGCTGGGTCTTTTTCTTGTATTTCTTTCCAAATCTTTCCTAACTACTTGAATCCATGCTATTGTTGACATCTTGTCCCAAAGGTGCTTAATAATCTGTTTGGTTAACCTGCTGTTCGCTCTGTATAAATGTCCAAAAAATAGTAGTCAGCCCTTCTGTAGTATTTCATTTGTTTTCCCTATGCTGCAATATACTTCATTACTTCTTAATATTCATACTTCTGGATTTCCTAGCAGCCTGAGTATTTTTCAAATGATTCTTTGTTCTAGGACTTGAAGTTTGTATAATTCATAATTCAACATTAAACATCCACTTGCATAGAGACATTCTGGTTTTACTACTGTACTGCAGTACTGTATTTTCAAATGACGTAAAAGTCACCACACACAAAAAGTAAATAAATTTAATGAACAATATCTGTATGTATGACAAGTATGTTACTATTTTCATACTGTATTAATGACATTCTTTCTTAACATGTCATTCATTGTTAAGAAGGCATGGGTATGTGCATCACTGCTTTGAAGCGGTATGTATTGGCATATTCTATGAAAATTGTCTGCTAATGGACACTGTCTAAAGTTTTATTTTTACACAGACCATGAATGAACGTTGCTTTGTGTTTCTTAGTAATGTCTTCTGAGATAAGTTACAAGCGCAGTATGTCAACGGTGTGTGTTAAAATTAGCGTATGTGCCAGTCATTACCACCATAATTTGGGAATAGTAGAAGGAGCACATTACTAAAGCAGTAAATAAAGTTATTAAAAGATGCTTTCCTCTGTGTGTGTACAGTTGCAGCTGCTGGAAGACGGCGGCAACTTGAGGAAGATACCGAACCTAGGACAGATGCACGGGCTGGGAAAGCCAGGCACTCAGTGGGTGAGTAGTAATTAGAGCCTACAGTGGGAGCCTTGTGCATCAAATGTATCAGGACACCTATTAGTGGACATTAAGATGCAGCAAATCCACCCTTCTCCTTTATGGTGGCTTGAACTGTTCTGTTAGTACTTTCATTGAGACGTCTGAACCTCTGTGAAGGAATGATAGCCCATTCTTCCTCGAGAGCTGAACCCAAAGAAGGTAGAGATGTTGGACATTAGGTTTGGAGTGAAGTCACCATTATAACTCATCCCTAAGATGATCCATTGCTTCCAGGTTGGAACGTTGGCAGGCAGGCTCATTTCAGGAATGTCATTGTCCATAAACCTTTGCCTCACAATGCTGCTCAGTGACAGGCGGTATTATTGAGTTGATTGTCACTCTTTGTGTCTGAACTCTACCTCTGCTGTAGACAGTACACTACTGTGAAATACATAATTATACTGTGAAATACATAATTATCCTTCTGCATTTAGCATTTTCTAAAGTGCAATAAGAGGACAACAAGTTAACAATGTGGAATTGCATACTGTGACACTGCCTCCTCTGGTACTGAATATGATGGCAGGTAAAGTTCAGCCAGCATTCAGCTAACCCAAATCCTTCAATCACATTGCCATGGAGTATAGAATGATTTGTCACTTCACTCCCAGTCCGTTGCTTCCAGTTGTCACCTGTCCAGTGAACATTGCTCATTACGTGACCTTCAGTATTGTTTAATGTTGAGAACAGGAGTGTGCAGTTTTGAGAAACTGTTGATCCATTGCAACCAGGACTGCGAAGAGTAAGGGGTGGCATTTTTTCCCTTTCGTGTTGTATGTCTGTCATCTTGCTGCTCTTTTTTCCCCTCACTTGGGGAACATGTCTGGGATATTCTTGGGAATGTCCAGCATTCTGTCACGAACAGTCTCACCTTTGTTTTCTGCTCCATTTTCTTTTCTCTGTTTCCCTTCTCCTCTTGTTCCTCCACTTTTGCGTTTGAGGGTCCTCTTGTTCCCTGTGTGCTCCTAAAGGCTGGCCCATGCATCTGACGTGTAAGAGGTGACAAGATGACAAGCTGACTCATAATTCCCAGCCCCGGGTTGGCAGGTAGGGTTTGCACGTTCCCCCTGCTATAGGCCAGTCTCAGGGTGGGGTGTTTGCTTGAGCTGTAACCTTCCCAAGTTGCCAGTTGTTCCCTCTGTCAGGTCTTCGGGAGGTGTGACGTGAGGTGTGAACAATGACCTAAGGCGGGTGCACTTCCTTGTGAAGGCACAGAGTTGGAAGGAGCACGCCATCTGAGACACTGGCAATTGTGGAAGACTTCCTTGCGATGAGTCAGCCATCTTCCCTCTCAAAACCTACAAAATGTAAATGCAATGATGCTAATGATTCAAAGACCCTTTCCACTGCACAATGGTTACTTGTGGTCTCAGGTACTGAAAACAGTCATCCTTCACCACAGTAAATCCGTTCATCATTCAGAAAGGTGCAGTTGCCGGCCCTGTGAAATCCTGCTCTCATTTACAGAATGACACTTCGGTTTTGGAGACCACTTCTGATTCTCAAGCACAAAAACTGCTTGCTGCCTCATTTCTCCACAGTTACCCTTTTCATGTGGAGGTCCAGTCCACAGGACTTTGAATTCTTTCCGTTTTGTAATTTATACCAGGCTGCTTGATGGTCTAACTGAGACTCAAATACAGTCTTACCTCTCTGATTTGGGAGTCATTGTGATTCATCATGTAATGAAAAAGGTAGATTCCTCCTTAGTGCCTACCCGCACTGTCTTCCTGTCCTTTAATAGAGTGGTGCTTCCATCCTAACTCAAAGCAGGCTATGAAATTTTCACCGTCTAGCCATACATTCCAAACCCGATGTGCTGCTACCAGTGTCATCATTTTAACCACTCTAGAACATCCTGTCAACTCCCAGCCACATGTGTTGCCTGTGGTAGGAATGTGCACGAGGGCTATTGTCCACCTACATCTCCATACTGTATAAACTGCAATTGCGGCCATGCCAACTCTTCTCAGGAATGTCCAGTGTATCTTGATGAGCAGGCTGTTCAAGTGATGCAGTTAAAGGAAAAAGTGCCTGGGTAGTCGCAAACCCTGTGTTCTCCTGTCAGGCATTTATAGTTCTGTTTTTGTTACCCCTCACTCCATGAAAGATGTGTCCATGCAGATATATGACCTCCAACTCAACTCTGAGGTCGTAAAATTGGCCAGTGTCAACGTACCATCATCATCCCTCCATCATGCGGTGCAACAAACTGTCAAACTCTCACCACAAGGGGCGAAGCCACCAGCTACACAACCGGTAGGCTGGAAAGGACAGGAGTAGTACTCCCATGAAGACTTACTCTGTTCCTTGCCCCAAACAACACTTCAGTCTTCATCTAACTGGGAGGGCTCAAAGAAGTCCTCCAAAGGCAAACGGTCCCCTCCTTTGTCAGCTTGAAGGTCCTCTTCGATGGTGTCGGCACGTGATACCGTAGCCCGGCCAGCCTCCATGTTGCTGGTGTGCACCAACAACTGTTTTTCGGCATTGGAGTCCACAGACCGACCGCACAAGCAAGCTGATGCTTCTGTGGACTCCATGGAGCAGGATCCTCCTGTGTCTGCACTCTGTAGTAGCGCCTCTTCCTCAGCTGTCACTCAGCATCTGTCGAGGTGACACCCACACATCTCTTCATCGTGACTGTTGAAACGTTCATTACCTTCGGTCCCACAATTAGGATTTACGGCTGCTTTAAGTGTTGCAGCTGCCTTCAGGAAATGAAATTGCACTCTTATGACCACTTTGAGCTTTCATATTTCTTACTGATTTGGTGTGACCTTCCCCCTGAGGTCGAACAAGAGAGTTGAACAGGAAAGGAAAAATGGCCATGACAGACTGAGCAAGACATCAAGAACAACAACAACAAGCAATAAGCAATGGGGTCACAAGTGAAAACCTCACGAAATTGACAACAGCCACTCCTACATGGAAGTAAGCCAAGTAAACATGAAGGCTGTAAGAGAGATGTCGAGAGACTCGCGTGAATATCAGACTGCTTCGCTGAGTGAGATGCAGGGGCTTAAATACACAATAGGGTGTGTTGCTATTGGCTGTGGAGCCCTCACATTACATGCAGGTGAGGAGTGCATGCAGCCACGCCTGACTACACAACGGCTACAGAGACCTCTAGTGGTAATAGAGGTCCATGCCGTCTGGCACAGATTTGAAATGCGTGGCTCTTGGTACCAGATCCCTCCCCCCTGAATCTAACACGTAGGGGTGGAAAGGCTCCAAACAGTGACACAGTGGTCGGCAGATGGGAAGAGACATGGGCTGGTCATCTGCTGTTGGCGGGGTGGAAGAGACATCTGAGGTGTTCACGACGGCCGACCCAAAGGCTAGGGCAGCTGAGGGAGCTGCCGATCCACCTGGGGGTGGGGAGGGCTGGCGGTAGGCTGGCAGGGAGGCAACAATTGGGGGGCAGTGGCAGTGTCTCAAGGACCATGTCTGTACCTGAAGGAGGTAGCAGTTGAGGAGGTGGTGGCGGGAGTCCCACAGGGAAATGTGGGTGGAGCTGGTTATGATGGTGGCACTCCAACCCTTTCCACATGTACACTGATGTCTCATGCCACTCATGGGCTGCGATGACTGTGGCAGGTGTCCAACCCACCTTGCTCCTGTAAATGTGGGCCCACACTATTGTGCTGGGGGCGTAATGCTGAGAGGGCCAAGAGAAGGGGCAGTAAGAGGATGGCATCAGCAAATGCAGCAGGGTCCGTGGCTGTCACCCATAGAGGAGCTCCACCGAACTACATCTGTCAATTGGCGTGGTGCGATAGGTGCTCAAGAACAGGGTGAGGGCCGATGTGGTTGGAGACATTTCGACCACATTCATCAGGTGTTTAAATGTGTGGACAAGCCTCTCTGCTGGGCCATTTGAGGAAGGGTGGAAAGGCGGGCTACGGATATGTTTGATGCCATTGGCCAGACAGAATTCATGGAAGGACACCATGAATTGGGGGCCATTATCGTAGACCAATGTGTGAGGCAGGCCCTCAATGGTGAGAACCTGCGCCAGGGCCATGAGTGTGGCCTCCTTGGTGGTGGACGCCATGCGGATGACATGTGGGTATTTGAAGTAGGCATCAATGATAAAAAACCACATAGACCTCAAAAAGAGGCACTCAAAATGAAGATGGATACGATCCTATGGCTGGAGGGGCACAGGCCAGGTTGCAAATGACTGAGAAGGAGCTTGCCTGGTGACGCGCACACAAACTGCACCTGCAGACCAGGTGGTCAATATCACCATTGATGTTGGGCCAATACATGTGCCAACGAGCCAAAACTTGTGTGTGGTACATACCCCAGTGCCTGTGGTGTAACAAACTGAGCACTACATGCCACAAATCCGAGGGATGACCACCCAAAGGGCATCTGACTCCACGGCTAACAGAAAGACATCATCGACCATGGGGAGCCTGTGGTACAGGTGGCACCAGGGGGATGAAGTCGGTCTGCATCCGATGAGTAATATAGTAGGGCCACCAGTGGATCACATAGCATAGAACCTGCCACAAAATAGGTCTCGACATGTAGCTGTGGCAATGTGACCAGCCATAAGAGGCAGACCATACAGCATGTCCTGGTGGGTGAAATCAAAGTGAAAACAGAGGACCTTCCATTTTTAGAACACAGGATCGGGGCCTGCTGGGAGACGTGACGAAGTGTCTGTATTAGCATGGTAGGCGTTGGGCTTATACCGGATGGTGTAAGTGTAATCACGTAAAAATAATGCCCAGTGCTGGAGACATTGAGCCGTCCACTCTGGAAGGTGAGAGTAGTGCCCAAAAAGCATAACTAATGGTTTATGGTCTGTCAGGAAGGTGGACTTCATCGCCCCAAAGAGATAGATGTGAAATTTTTGGACGAGGAACACTATCGCCAGGGGCTCCTTATCAATGTGGGAGTAGTTCTGTTGTGCGGGGTCAATGTCTTAGATGCATAAGCGATGGGCTGTTCATAGCCATTGGCATTCTGATGCATGAGGAAGGCCCCAATGCCATATGCTGATGCATCAGCCGCCACAGCCTAGCTGCGGTCTGGAAAGAAGGGAGTAAGGCAAGGGGCGGACTTCAGCATCACCTTTAAACAGAGAAAAGCCTGGTAACAGGCAGGAGTCCAATCAAAAGGTACCCCTTTGCGACACATATGATTGAGAGGTTGAGTTACAGAGGCAGCCTGAGGTAAGAACTTCAAGTAATGAGTAACCTTGCCCAAAAACACCTGGAGTTCAGATAAGTCCTTGGGATGAGGGGGGCCTCAATGGCCACAACATTATGACACGAAGGGCGAATGTCATCTTTACTAAGCCAGTGGCCTAAGTATTCCACTTCTGGTTGAAGAAAACACTTGTCCAGCTGACAGCATGAACCTGCGGACTGGAGAGTGTCAAATAAGGCGCTGAGATTTTGCAAATGTTCCTGGCGGGAATGACGAGTGACCAAGACATCATTCAGATAATTCACACAGGAGGGATAGGATGCCTAAGGCGCTCAAGGAACCACTGGAAAATGGCCGGCACAAAGACACACCAAATGGAAGGTGCTTTTTGTTGTATAATCCGAAAGGCGTGTTGATAATGATGATGTTCTGGGAATTGGCATCCAAGGATAAGTGGTGGTATGCCACAGCCAGGTTGATCTTTGAACAGTTCTCTCCCTCGGCAAGCTTGGTGAGAAGGTTTGCCTGTTGGGGAATGGGGTAAGTGTCTACAAGGGACTGAGCATGGACAGTAGCGCCAAAGTCCCCACACAGCTGAAGGGTCCCATTGTGTTTCCGTATGACCACCAAAGGTGTCGCTCAGGCACTATATGTCACGGGTTCCAAAACATCAGCAACCTGGAGCTGATAAAGTTCCTGCTTGAGCCGAAGGGGTCGGGCCTGGAAAAAGTGAGGCTGCACATCCGGCCAAAGTGTAATGTTCGCCTGAAAATCTGAAGCACATCAGAGATCAGTTGCAAACAATGTTCTGAAAAGAAACAGCCGTGGAAATGACCTTAAATTCATCATAAATTGTAAAGCCAAACAGTTGAAATGCATCCAAGCCATAAATATTCAAAGCTGACACATAGTCAATGATAAATAGGGTAAGGAGCTGGATAACGTGTTTGTACGTTACCTGCGCAACGAACTGCCCACAAAGGGGAATGGAACAGTCTCTGGAGGGACCAAATGCTAAGACAGAGGTGACAACTCAAGAGAGCCCAGTCACGTATATGTTGCCATATTAATCAGGGAGAAGGTGGCCCCAGTGTCGACCTGAAAACTGACATCCTCCATGAAAAGGTGTAGTGTGAGTGAAAGATACCATGCTGATGGGTCATCCAGTGGGACAACAGATTGAAGAGCATGTATGGTATGTCAAGGCCTAGGAGGGGCAGGACTGGGGCGAATAAAGTGACTGAGACACTCCGATTGGATGTGGTCCCCCTCGTCATACAGCACGTAAGTTTTCGAATGGTGGGGGCAATCAGCTCGAGAATGTGTGTTAAAGAACTGTGGGCAAGATGGAAGTGGATCACCCAACCGGTGACTGGAGGCGCAGATGCCATAGAGACATCAAAGAGGAGTGCCAATGGAGCTGGCCTCTGTTGGCCGGTCCACCTCAACTGTCGAGGGTGGTTATGGGGTTGGCCATGAACAAAAGCGCAGTGGAACTGTATAGGAGCAGCCCGTGAACAAACAAAAAGGATAACAGGAAAATAAGGACAAGCACGACGACAGATGACTGAGCAAGACAACAAGGATGACGACAAGCATTAAGCAACAGGATCACAAGTGAAAACCTCACAAAACCAACAATTTCCACTGGTACACAGAAGTAAGCCAAGTAAACGTGATGTCTGTAAGCTGAATATTGAGAGACTTAGGTGAATATAGGACTGCTTTGCTGAGTGGGTGGCAGGCACTTAAATACATGATGGGGTACATCACTATTGGCCACTACTTCCCCCATTTTAGCTACTTGGTGACTTTAACGCATATCATCCCCTCTGGGGTTCCCCCAGGACCTGTCAGAGAGGTGCCATATTGGCTGACCTGCTTAACCAAATTAACCTCTCCTGTGCCTTAATACTAGAGCACCCACTTTCCTGTCCAACTCTTCACACCCATATTCCCATTTGGACCTATCCTTCTGCACTGCCTTGCTTGCCCATCAACGCTTTCTAGGTTTAACTGGCAGCCTTACTCCTCCCTGACGACGTTCAAAGAACGGGATTACCCAGTTGTGATGACTAGGTTGAATATGTCACAAATGTTATCCTTACTGCTGCAGAATGTTCCATCCCCCACACTTCCTCTCTACCATGTCGTGTCCCAGTCCCTTGGTGGACTGACTCATGCTGTAACGCAATTTGTGCATGTAGATGTGCTCTCGACATTTTTAACGACTACCCTATTCTGGAAAACTTCATTCATTATAAACAGATGCATGCAAAGAGTCATCGCATCCTTCGGGATAGGAAAAGAGCTAGCTGGATTTTGTTAACTAGTTTTTTTCAACAGTTCCACACCTTGCTCTGTCATGTGGGCCAACATCAGACAGCTATCTGAAACCAAGATCCATTCCCCAATTTCCAGCCTGACAGTCGCTGATGATGTCATTGGGGATGCTATTGCCATCTTCAACACCTTGGGTCACCATTTTGCAGAAGTTTCCAGCTCTTCCCACTATCACCCTACCTTCCTCCATTCTCTGAACCGTGAGTGCTACAATACTGTCTTTACTATGACAGAACTAGATCATGATCTCAGTTCATCCTGATCCTTCGCCTTAGGGCCAGATGCCGTCCACATTCCGATGTTGCAGCAACTTTCTCCTGTGGGCAAGAGCTTTCTTCTAAAAACCTTCCTTCTGGCGACCCCCCTCCCCCCATATCTCTTACCAGCTGCATTTGCAAGATGATGGAATTTGTATGATTCATGACTGGCTGGTGTGGTGGCTCGAATCTCACAATTTACTGCCGGATGCTCAGTGTGGATTTCGAGTGCGGTGTTCTCCAGTTGACCATCTCATTACTTTGTCCACCCATGTCATGAATGGCATTCTGTGAAAATCCCAGACTGGGCTGTGTTTTTTGATTTGAAGAAGTCCTGCAACACCTGCTGGAGAACTGGTATCCTCTGTACTCATTAAATGTGGGGCTTCCGTGGGCACCTACCCTGTTTCCTTTGGGCATTTTTACAAGACCGAGTTTTCAAGTTGTGTGTGGGTTCTGCCTTGTTGGACACCTTTATTCAGGAAAATGGTGTGCCTCAGGATTCCATCTTGAGCGTCATACTCTTTATCACCATTAACCCTCTAATGGCCCGTATCTCGCCAGTCATCTCCGGCTGTCTTTTTGTAGACAATTTTGCCATATGTTGCAGTTCTCCATAGACTTGTCTTACTGAGCGGTGTCTTCAGCACTGTCTTGATAGTCTTTACTCCTGGAGCATTGACAAAGGCTTTGGCTTTTCCCTTGACAAAACCATCTGTATGAATTTCTGGCGGCGCAAATGGTTTCTCCCACCACGTCTACACCTTGGGCTTCTTGCTCTTTCATTAGTTGAAACTATGGAATTTTTGGGGTTCATGACAGATATGAAACTCTATTGGTCCTCCCATGTGTCTCACCTGGCAGTCCGCAGCTGTACGAGGTCCTCAATCTCCTACATGTCCTCAACGGTACTTCATGGGGTGCCGATCGAACCACCCTCCTCAGTTTGTAGCGAGCCCTTGTCCATTCAAAACTCGACTATGGGTGCTTTGTTTATGAGTCTGCATGCCCATGCATCTGTTTGATGAGTAGATTTTATCTATCCAATTACATTATTTCGTAAAAATAGATTATTTTCTTGTTAAACTAATCCAATTTAATTTTTATTTTAGATAAAGTTTGACGTGAAACATAACATAGTCGGGGATTATTGCTGATACAGAAAAATAACCAATTGAGATAAAATCTAGAGTAAATGTAATTTTTTACCAAACAATAAACTTATCTTAACATTTGCAGTTGATGATATGCATTCAGTGTCACTTCATGTTCTTGATTTATCTCTGGTGCCAGTGCCTTGGTCATAAAATATTCCCCATTTAGACTTTCACTACAGTCTGTTCCCAGAACAATCTGTTTGTCTTCCTGCCTCACCTCTCTACAGGGAATCCAGCAGGGAACTCCCTTGCCCCCATCTGCCACCCACACTCGTGGTCATACATCTCACTTATTGTGGATGATCTATGCGCAAGGAGAGATATATGCTGAGGTTGTCACAAACACTAGAACTTCATTGCAACAAAGAAGGTGCATGATAATGTTGGGCAAGTGAATTGGATTTCCTGTGAAAGAAACCTAAAAATAGTCCTCATATACTTTCAGGTTCTCACTAATATGAGAAGCATTCTGTAAGGTGTAAGTTTAGCACTGCAAGCTACGCTGGCGATGTCCTAGATTCCAATGTTGTTGTTGCACTCAGAGGAAAAATTGTGACTGTAACAGCAGCCAATACTGTGAGAACTGTCATCCTCATGGAGGAGATGGCAGTGCCATCCAGGAGGCACAGGCCTGGGAGAAAAATGCAGGAATCAGGCCAGGACATCATTGAGGAGGAACAGTATGGTGTAATTGGCAGGCAGGAAGACATTAGAATAAAGGAATGAAGTGGCACAAGACAGAGACAAGAAAGAACAAATAATTATAAGTCTAATAATCACAGAACATGAGAGAACAAAAGTGTACAGTCAACTGCAACCCAAAGGAAATGTGAAGAATGTTTTTTGAACATAGAGCAAAACCATTCAACCACTGTGCAGAAGCACTTGAACACAGAAATGAAGGCTACGTATTGAATCACGAGACTAAAAAGTAATGAGAAAAGCACAAGAAGAGAGATGTTCCAGAGTAGACAAGAGGAACAGAGTTTCATTGCGACACAAACTGCAAGTGCAGCAAATGAAACAGCTCTCTGGTGAAGGCAAGGTAGAGAATGCCCCGATCCACTAAAAGATGCCACTAATATGAATACTATTCTTAAAGTTTACTGTCGAGCACTCTGTCTGTAGTAAGTGACACACACTCCTGTAGGCATCTTCAGTGTAGGTTGGACTGGCAATGCCAATATTGTGGGCTGAATTTTTGTTAATATAGTCATGGTACTCGGAAGTAGTTAGTTGATGTCAAGTCTGGAACTTGGATTGACTGGCGAGCCACTGGGCATTGACCTAAGAAGTCTGTGCAAGGGAGAAATATTGTAAAGCCCAGTGTCACATGGCTCAAGGGTGGAAGCTATGCAGTGGCAGTCATGGGCAAGATGAACTGCACTGAGTGTGAGTTTCAGTTTCAGGCGTGTTAACATGCCAGAAACTGACAGCCCTCCATTGTGGGACATGAGGTGGGATTGTGAAACACCAGCCAGATGCTACACCATACACTTCCACCTCATTCCTATTATGTCTCCCTCTCCGTTCTGTTACCATACTCACCAGCTTTTCTTTCTGCCTCACCTCTACGAAGAATCCTCCTGAGAAGTACCACACCTCATCTGCCACTCATTCTCCTGACTACTTGTACTCATCTGTAAGTAAAGAAAGAAGTGTTACATTGTATGCATTTGATGTGGCAATTTTAATGTTGAACAATGAAAATATAGTAATTGGGAAGCATTCTTGCTATTGCTTTCTGTGGGCTCTCTCTGAAAAAAATTCATGGTAATTTGAAATTATAGTGAAGTTTTTTGCAAGCCACTAAGTGCTCTCATTGTCAAAAACTGGATGAATATAATGTCTGTATATGCCTGCTATTAGTGAAGCTGCACACACAGGCATAGACACAGTTCCTAACTGTTAAACTTGCCACAGTGTGTTAACCATGTAACATAAGATTGTATGTTTTGATTAACAGATTACTACAGCATTTTAAATTTTGATTGGCAATTATGTGAAATGTTGACAATGAAAGTTTATTTTCCCCTAACAGTCTTAAGATAGCCAGCCTGAAACTTCACTGAGTTCCAGAAAGGCAGGATTTTATTAGTGTTCACTGTTCTACATAATTGAGTAGTTTAAATGCTCAGTTATTCACTAATTAGTAGGCACTCTAAAAGACTGATATAATTGATTCTGTTCTTTATCATGTTATGTTGAAACACTATTAGTTTATCACATGTTTGTTTTACTTTTGCAGGTAAAGAATTTTTTATATGAACTCAAATTTTTTTCTGTCAATCAGGTACAATTCAAAGTGTTCTATCTCCTATTGCTGAGGAAGATGAAAGTGGAGAGAGCACCGCTAAGACTGGTGGAGAATTGGTATGTTTCACTAGTAGCACAAAGTTTGATTTTGTGGCCTGTAATTAACACTACACTGCTTCCTGGCCTTCTTTCAGGTGCTCACAAAGTTCATTAGCTCAGGGCTTTGAGCCATTACAGTACTTCCCCCTCTTCTGTGCTGCCATGCCAACTACCCACTTACTGAAATAATAAAAAAAAAACTTCTTCCTTCCAATCCTATTCATCTCCATTTCATTCTCATTCCACCTCCCATGCCAGCCTGTTTACTGACTCCCACAAACTTCAGAACTTATTTTCCAATGGTAACTGAAATGCTATCTCAAGTCTAAATTATTTGCTAAATGATCCAAAACATTTCTGAAAGACCAGTAGTATACTGGCTCTTAATTTAAAACAAGAAACTCTCTTTAATTATTAATGCCAAGTCATGTGTCATTGGTTAGTATACAGAATCTTAATGACAGCTCAACTTCATCTTTGTTCTCCTGGTGTAATGGTAGTTGTCATGGTGCTCACAGATTTAGGGGGAATTTTAACTAAAAAAATGACTTTGTGGCAGTGACCATTATTCATCAGTACTATGGACATTGAGAGATAAACAAATTTACCAAAGCAATAGGTTACATGATAGATGTTACTCATTAAACATGACAATTAATATTCTTCCAAAATGACAATTATTGCTTTCTGTTGTTTAAAATATTGCTGTTGGGAAGTGAGGTTTCCTCATTTTTGAGCAAATATCATAAACACAAATGATCGCACTCATTCTCTGCCATGCAATCATAGCCTGACAAATTTCCTAAAGACTTCCAAAAATACTTTCCTGGTTGCAAAATAAGTACCAAGCACACAAGTTCGAGAGATCTACTTGTCTTGGTGGTTGTTGTGTTTGACACATGTTGATTAGTAATTCAATAGAAATACCTTAGCGTACATCCCCCATGAACCATGGACCTTGCCGTTGGTGGGGAGGCTTGCGTGCCTCAGCGATACAGATAGCCGTACCGTAGGTGCAACCACAACGGAGGGGTATCTGTTGAGAGGCCAGACAAACGTGTGGTTCCTGAAGAGGGGCAGCAGCCTTTTCAGAAGTTGCAAGGGCAACAGTCTGGATGATTGACTGATCTGGCCTTGTAACAATAACCAAAACGGCCTTGCTGTGCTGGTACTGCGAACGGCTGAAAGCAAGGGGAAACTACAGCCGTAATTTTTCCCGAGGGCATGCAGCTTTACTGTATGATTACATGATGATGGCGTCCTCTTGGGTAAAATATTCCGGAGGTAAAATAGTCCCCCATTCGGATCTCCGGGCAGGGACTACTCAAGAGGATGTCGTTATCAGGAGAAAGAAAACTGGCGTTCTACGGATCGGAGCGTGGAATGTCAGATCCCTTAATCGGGCAGGTAGGTTAGAAAATTTAAAAAGGGAAATGGATAGGTTGAAGTTAGATATAGTGGGAATTAGTGAAGTTCGGTGGCAGGAGGAACAAGACTTCTGGTCAGGTGACTACAGGGTTATAAACACAAAATCAAATAGGGGTAATGCAGGAGTAGGTTTAATAATGAATAGGAAAATAGGAATGCAGGTAAGCTACTACAAACAGCATAGTGAACGCATTATTGTGGCCAAGATAGATACGAAGCCCACACCTACTACAGTAGTACAAGTTTATATGCCAACTAGCTCTGCAGATGACGAAGAAATTGAAGAAATGTATGATGAAATAAAAGAAATTATTCAGATTGTGAAGGGAGACGAAAATTTAATAGTCATGGGTGACTGGAATTCGAGTGTAGGAAAAGGGAGAGAAGGAAACATAGTAGGTGAATATGGATTGGGGGACAGAAATGAAAGAGGAAGCCGCCTGGTCGAATTTTGCACAGAGCACAACATAATCATAACTAACACTTGGTTTAAGAATCATGAAAGAAGGTTGTATACATGGAAGAACCCTGGCGATACGAAAAGGTATCAGATAGATTATATAATGGTAAGACAGAGATTTAGGAACCAGGTTTTAAATTGTAAGACATTTCCAGGGGCAGATGTGGACTCTGACCACAATCT